>NC_072354.1:1642685-1971223 GCF_009556855.1 Talaromyces marneffei | reverse complement strand
CTAACCCTAACCCTAACCCTAACCCTAACCCTAACCCCTAACCCTAACCCTAACCCTAACCCTAACCCTAACCCTAACCCTAATCCTAATCCTAATCCTAATCCTAATCCTAATCCTAATCCTAATCCTAACCCTAATCCTAACCCTAATCCTAATCCTAATCCTAACCCTAATCCTAACCCTAATCCTAATCCTAACCCTAATCCTAATCCTAATCCTAATCCTAATCCTAATCCTAATCCTAATCCTAATCCTAATCCTAATCCTAATCCTAATCCTAATCCTAATCCTAATCCTAATCCTAATCCTAATCCTAATCCTAATCCTAATCCTAATCCTAATCCTAATCCTAATCCTAATCCTAATCCTAATCCTAATCCTAATCCTAATCCTAATCCTAATCCTAATCCTAATCCTAATCCCAATCCGATTTCTTTCCTTTTCGGTATGATATATCGACATAATCCTTCATATATATGATTCTTCCATACCGGACCTTCTCTTATCATTCGCTGGTTCGAAAAATGTGGACGGGATCCATGGAATATCCTTTTCGGACCTCAATCGAAATCGGAATCTTTCTTTTCTCCTCGAATAATCGTGAATAATTATCGTAATATCATCTTTCCTTTCGACTCCGAACGGTGCTATAAATTTATAATCCATATTGATGAACCATGATATTCTTGATCTGGATTATATATAAATACCTTCATTCAACCGTGATCAATCGAAATATATAATCATCTTCTACGTGATATATATGATGTTTTCGGACATATGATATTCGCAATGGTAATATAATGCGGATCGGATTATGGATATAACGGAAATCATCTGAAAAACGTTGATGGTTGCTCTGATGTCGGTCAACCTCGTGGGGCTGTAAATGCTGGTCTGTGGATCGGTGGGTTCGGGACATATCACCGTCTAAATCCGACTTTCCTCGGTAATCTCCAACAACTACGGTCCCGGTCGATATTGGGTGCATCGGTAATGGATATGCCATTTCTGCATCTGGTGTATAAAACTGTCTTTGAACGCGTGTCACTGCCATGAAATATATATTGTTGTAACGTGTAATCTTGTTGTAACGTGTAATCTTGTTGTAACGTGTAATATTGTTGTAACGTGTAATACGGTTATGGGGTTCCTATCTTGCCGGGAACGGCATCCACGAACGAATTATATATCTCGATGGTTGGATATGATGATGAACGGTTAATCAACTCCAATATCCTTTCAATGATGATGGATGGATACTCTGCGGTATGAATTATGACTTGCATTGGTATGATGTTGGATTACTGGAAATATATCATGTGTATCTCTCTCTGGTTGGCACTCTAATGTATGGATCCTTCTATCGGCCATTCTTTATCGATCAATGAACCCAAAATTCGGTCGGTGCACCGGAACCTTTGGATATATGCGATATATGGAATATGGGGGTGTGGGTTGCTCGCTCTGACTTCCATCTCTTTGGTTACTTCCACGATGTCGGTGATTTTTATGATTTGGATCACATGGACGATATGGATCCCTTCCATGGATTCTGTGGAATGGAAACACGGTATCTCTTGATTAAATAACAATATAATGCTTCTGCACCCGGGGTGTAAAACCGTCATGCTCGTGGGGACCGGGATGTGGGTGCAATCACAAACCGACTCAACCGATAAAACACCTCAATCAATCGGGTCCCTTCCATGCCACTCCATCGGATCTTCTGCCCAAACCATGCATATACGTGGTCGGCATCCTCCACATCCACCTGGTCGTCGCGCATCCATGCATATATCGTCTCCGCACATGCGCCGGGGTTCAAATGCATGATGCTGATCACCGTCGGGATCACCACGTCCGGAAACTGGCATTGTCGTTCGGGAATGACCCGCCATCCACCGTCGGGACGGGCCTCGTATCGCTGGCATATGGCCTGGGGCACCCCGCATGTGAAACAACACGAAAACCGCGCGTATTTGCGCCGCTCCCGCATCTGCCGCGTCATCTGCTCGATGTGACCCTGGACAATGCCCGCCGCGGGTTGGGAACATGCCGTGATGGGATGCATGGACATGGCCACATCCATCGTCTCCATATAACACACCGCACATCGGTGTTGCCACTGCAATAATGTGCTCTCTAATTGATCCACCGCCATGGCCGCCTCCCCACGGATCCGTTGCACCTGCTGGGCCATCGTCTGCTTCTGCTGCTCCTGCGCCATCCATGTGGCCGTCACGTCGGCGGAATGCAATGGGGATGGATGCGAACGGACGCTGCATTGATCACATGGTGCCTCACCGTCCGTACAACCGTCGGGTCTCTCGTATGAATCCAAATACGCATCCAATACCGCCCGTCGACATCTGGTGCCGTGGAAATACTCCCGCATGGCCTGTTTCCCTTCTTCATATCCGGCCTCCCACTGCGACCATCCGCGGGCCTGGAATGGCGTGGGCGCGATGATGATGGCTTCACTGGCCTGCCCATCCCGTCCGGCCCGTCCGCTTTCCTGGCTGTACTCCCGCAACATGCTGGGCACCTCCACGTGGATGACACACCGCACGGTGCGAATATTGATGCCCATGCCCAATGCGTTCGTCGCCACAATCGTCATGCCACTGCGGATGGGGTCCGTCGTCCCCTCGGGATGCGGGGTGAATGCCTGTAATGCGTGCTTCTTTCATGGCCACGGCCATCTTGCCGTGATATGCCAAACAACCCAATCGGGTGGCCAATGCGTCCACGTCGCCGGTCTCGCTCCGATATACGATGATCTGGCCGCCACGGGGATGCCAATGGGCCTCGCGCTGCCGGATGAATGCCACCACCTCGTCCTCATCCACGTCCACGCTCATCGACTCGACCCGATATGCGATGTTGACCCGCGTCGTGTGGGGACTGCGGAATCGTTGCACGACGGTGGGCGTCAACTGCAACCGCTGGAATAATCGAACCTCATCCACGGCCGGCAACGTGGCCGTCAACAACACCACGGGACTGCCGATGGTCATCAACACGTGTAATCCCGCCATCTTCGGTCGAAACTCCTCGCGGCTGTCCAATATCGTGTGGCATTCGTCGATGACGATCCGGTCCAATCGGTTCCGCTCCTGCAATCGACTGATGTACGATCGAAACCCCTTGCTGGTGGCCGATTCCGGCGTCACTAATACGATCCGCGCCGTCTCGGGCGGTCGATGGGAATTCCACGGCACGCATGATATGCCCGCCTGCGCACACTCCCGCTGCATATCCTGCCGTAACGATACCGTCGGCACCACCACGATGCTCGTCCCGGCACGCTCCCACGCCGCGGGGACCATGAATATCATGCTCTTCCCACCACCGGTGCCCATCACCCCCAATACCCACGGGGCACTGCCCATGACGGCGTCAATGGCCGCTTTCTGGATCCCCTGGAACTGGGCGCCGGGTCCGACAATCCCTTCCAACAACGGCTGAATGGGCGCCTGTCGCATGGCGTGCCAATGGGCCACGGCACGGGGATCCACCGTGGGAATCCCTCGTGTTCGTTTCATGCCGGCACGATGGACGGGGGAAATCCCAAAAACCGATGCCATCGCTCACTGGCCTGTCGAAACTGGGCCTTCATGGCCGCCATGGTCCCGGGGGCTTCCTCCACGCCGCGTGCGTATATCATCCCGGCCACGTGGCTTCCATGTCCGGCTTGGATATCAATCACCGCATCGTCGGCCGTCCACCAACACCCATCCTCGTCCTCATCCATCTCCTGTTCTTCCTCCATCGAATCGCTCTCAAACCCGGTCGTGGGACCCAAATATCGCCGGGCAATGGCGATCATGATCTGCCGGCATGCGCTGATGGTCAATGGGACCCCCATGCCAATCTCGGTTTCTCGTTGCATGGCCCGTTTCATCCGTTCGGACGTCCATGTGGTGCCATCCACCTCCTGGGGCGGCCATATAAACCCACTCCGTTCGGGTTGTCCGTACACCATGGTTTCGACGTGGCGTTGGAATGGCATGGCCAACCGTTGGAAATATATAAACAACTCGCCCACGGCCCGGGGCACGTATCGATGGATGATCTTGGGTCGACCCTGGATGTGGTATCCTTTGTGATACGTGGTCATGAATGACACCAACCCGTGCTCGATCAACTGGTTGCGTAATCCGCCAAACGGGGTGTTCTGGTACCGGATGGACATGGCTTCGGGCCCTCGTGCGGGGGCACCGCTGGTCAAATGCATCAACACCAATAAATACTCCTTCATCCGTCCCACGGCTCGCATCCACTGCTGCACTCGACGGGGGCGCCATGCGTGGGTGGCGGATGTGCCGGATGGACGCTCGGCGTGGATGAATGCGCGTCGGAATCCGGGTTCCTGCCATATGCGGTCGTGTAACCACCATGTGTCATCCACGTCCCATGCATTGCGGGGATCCTGGGCAAAATACCACCCGGGTTGATCCTCGACGGCATGGTCTCCATGGTCTCCCCATGCGATGGTTGGCAATCGATGGTCGGTGGGAAACAACAATACGTCCTGCGTCAAATGGTCCCATGCCCGGTTGATAATGCCATGCACCGTCTCCCGCAATTGATCCATGGTAAACCGATGATGCTGGTATGTGATGCGGTCTCCGTGCCATTCAATCAACCCATCCGCCGTGGTGCCGTACCGGATTTTCATGCCGTATGTGCGGGAATCCAACATCCACTTCATCGGGGTGGGTTCCATGGTGGTCATAAATCGCAACATCATCCCGCGTAATGCCACGAAACAATCGGACAATCCGGCATGGGCCTCGCTTTCCTCCCATGCCTGTTGCGCGACTAACATGCGGGCAATCTTGATCATGGCGGACAACTTGGGGGTAAATGCCAACGCCGTCTCCCATCCACCCGACTCCCGGATCCCCATGGCGGCCAACCCGCTGATGATGCCGTTCACGAACTCCTGCCCGTGCTGACCCTGTAATCGATGGTCCAACATGGCGATGCACCATGTCAATATGGCACGATCGACGGCATCCAATGGCTGGTCGGTGGGATCCATCTCCTCGGTGGCATGGACGGGGAATGGGTGCTCTCGTCCTCGGACATGGCCTGCCGGATCTGGTGGATGGTCTCGCATTGGGTGGCATGGAACTGAAATCGGACGTCGCCGGTACTCACACTGCGCATGATATACCGGATGATCCGTTGCCACACCTCGATGTACTGTTCAATGGTGCCGGCCACCATCCGCGCTTGGAACGGGTGTTGGGGCATCTGATCCACCTGTTTCCGGTGCATCTCAAATCGACTGAATATGTTCAACCGCGTCAATGTGGTGCGCTGCGCGACCATGACGATCCGGTGAAATCGCTCGTCAATCTCGGCCAATATGGGCTCTTGTTCGGGATCGGGTCGTTGTAACAATGCCCGTAATGTGCCTCGATCCTCCTCTAACAAATGATCGGCCCATCCCATCCGTTCGACCCATGGGTTGACCTCGCGGGACTCGTGGGGACGGATCCGTTCTCGTTCCGCGGCGTCGATCTGCTGCTCTCGATGGATGATCTCCTGCTTCATCGCCTGCTGCGCCGCATCCCATGATGGGTTTTCTGGATCGGATATGGCGGTGGTGATGGTGGTATGGTCATGTTGGACGGCAAACCGTTGGGATCCACGTCCTTTGGGGATAAACCGTTGGCTGGCTACAATGTTCCATGGCATGTTGGGCTGGGGTTTGGACGGTGCCTTGGAACGGGGTCGTCCTCGGTTCTGGGGGTTTTTCCATCCATGTTCCTGGCGGCAATGGTCGTGGATCCGTCGAATGGTCTCTCCAATCCAATGGCAACCGGGATAACTACACTGATATGTGGGATCCCGCGGTGGGATCAATCCGGGAATGGGCGCAATGGGCTTATGGGGGATCACCAATTCACGGTGATGGCGGATCCGTTCGGGAAACTGCTGGTGATATTGCTGGAATAATATAATGTGCTGTGAATGCCGTTCTCGTATATGCCTCGTGTTCCGTAAATGGGATGGTAACTGACTATCAAATACAACATGCTGGCACAAACAACAAATTACAATCCGATGATGGGGGTCATACTGGAATATCTGGTCAACAATTGGGGGTGCCATGCTTGATTATGATTTACTCCTGGTGAATTGAATGAATATGAATGGCATGAATATGAATATACACGTGGAACGCGTGGGAATACGCGTCGTGGAAATGCTAATATGACCCCTTATGGTGTGGATGAATATCTATATTGGGTATAACGCTTCCGCAAACCACCAACATCAAAAATGAACCCTAATCATTTTCAATCATATACCACTGGTGAACGAATCGCTCAAATTGATTATACTTACATGGACAAGTTGCCCGAAGTCGACATTATATCTGGTCCAAATTTGAGCGGTAACCCTAGTGGTAAATATAGCTGGGGGATAACCGCCAATAAATAAATGGCGGTTATCCAGACTGCCTAGCACCACACTAGTGTTTGTTAGCAAAAATAAATGGCGGTTATATCACCGACATTTAAAATAAGTGTTAGTTGGGAGTTGTGTTATCCTGCCCTGGATCTATAACTTGTGTTACGCTGTTAACCCGGCACCGATAATGGGGGTGACCAATCTCTCTACCTACAACGGGCATGATGAAATCCTCCATGTGCAACTCGCCCTACTAAACCCTCTACGTCTAATGTGCCTGATTGAATCTGTTATCTATAACTTTCTGTACCCTGCCTATAATGTGTAACTTGTGTTATCCAATCCTTGATATATAAGTTGTATTACCCTGCGCTGAACCTCCAAGTTGCCTTCCCTGACGTGCAACTCGATATATCTCCGTATATAATATCGACCAAATCGGAATGGGAATATATATACTCTACCTGTCAGTTGGCTTATTGAATCCTTGATGTGTATCTTGGGTTATGGGGTCAATCCTTTGTGTGGAAGTTGGGTTATCCTACTCTTTATGTGCAAGTTGGGTGACTCTACCCTGTATGTGAAACTTGCGTTATCCTACCCTCTTCTAACCCTTGCGTTACCCGGCCCTTTATGTGTAAGCTGGGTTATCCTACCCTTTATGTGCAAGTTGGGTTATCTGGCCCTTTACCTACAAGTTGGGTTATTAAAATCCTTTATATGCAAGCTGGATTATGGGGTGTATTTTAATCTATTATCTGAATCCGATCTCTAATCACGATCTGAATCCGATCCCTAACCATGATCTGAATCCAATCCCTAACCATGATCTGAATCCAATCCCTAACCATGATCTGAATCCAATCCCTAACCATGATCTGAATCCAATCCCTAACCATGATCTGAATCCAATCCCTAACCACAATCGGAATCCGATCCCTAACCATGATATAATAATCTTTATCCTCCATATATTCCTCACTCTTGATCTCCAATATCAATTCTATAATGCCGCTCAGTTGCTGGTTGCCATTGCAACCGAAACCCACCACCCGGTATATATATTATGAATTCATCTTCATGATCACCACCGCAAGTTCTGGATATATAAATACTGATGCCTCTATATGCCGGATATCAATATTCCTAATAATACATAATTGTATGGAGTATATCGCCGCTGCCGTGTATGGGATCAATGGAATATATAATAATGCCAGCTCTATCATACATATAACCTCACCCCAGGAATGGGAACTCGATAAATCTATACATCTAATTCATCTCCACGACTAACCCACTGCGCTTCTCACCGCGTCGTCTAAATCGCCATTGGAAATGCCGGATCAACTGCCGCCGGTCGTTGATGTCTACTGTGGGGGAGTACCCCTATATTCGCCGTTGCGATGTTATATGGATGGTATCCTGCTGTGGTCAATACAATAACTGCCTGATGATCCAAATCGCGATATGGGTTACAGTTATAGCCACTTGGTTATGGAGCCAATCCTGGATATGTAAATTGGGTTACTAATCTCTCTACCTATAAGTTGGGTTATCAATCCCTCTACTGGTAAGTTGGGTTATTAATCTTTCTACCTATAAGTTGGGTTACTAATCTTTCTACCTACAAGTTGGGTTACCCTCCCCTTTATGTCTAAGTTGGGTTTACCCTGCCCTTTATATACAAGCTGGATTACTCTACCCTGAATGTGTAAGTTGGGTTACCCTGCCCTGAACGTGCAAGTTGGGTTATCCTACCCTGAACGTGTAAGTTGGGTTATCCTGCCCTTGATGTCCAAGTTGGGTTACTCTACCCTTGATGTCCAAGTTGGCTTACCCTCCCCTTTACGTCCAAGTTGGGTTACCCTGCCCTTTACGTGCAAGTTGGGTTACCCTCCCCTTTACGTCCAAGTTGGGTTACCCTCCCCTTTATGTCCTTTATGTGCAAGTTGGGCTACCCGGCCCTTTATGTGCAAGTTGGGTTATTCTCCCCTTTATGTACAAGTTGGGTTATCCTCCTCTTTATGCGCAAGTTGGGTTACTCTACCCTTTTCGTACAAGTTGGGTTACCCTACTCTTTACCTGCAAGTTGGGTTATTAAAATCCTTTATGTGCAAGTTGGATCATATATCATATTTTAATCTATTATCTGAATCCGATTCCTAACCACGATCTGAATCTGATCCCTAACCATGATCTGAATCCAATTCCTAATCATGATCTGAATCCAATCCCTAATCACGATCTCAATGCAGTCCCTAACCATGATCTCAATCCAGTCCCTAACCATGATCTGAATCCAATCCCTAACCACGATCTCAATCCAATCCCTAACCACAATCTGAATCCAATCCCTAACCACGATCGGAATCTGATCCCAAACCACGATCGGAATCTGATCCCAAACCGTGATATAATAATCTCTATCTTCCATATATTCCTCACTCTTGATCTCCAATATCAATTATATAATGCCGCTCAGTTGCTGGTTGCCATTGCAATCTAAACCCATCATATATATATAACCACACCCCGGGAATTCCTGCTCAATAAATCCACACATCTAATTCATCTCCACCACCAATCCACTGCGCTTCTCACTGCGTCGTCTAAATCGCCATTGGAAATGCCGGATCAACTGCCGTGGGTCATTGATGTCGACCGTGGGGGACTGCCCCTGTATTCGCCGTTGCGATGCTATATGGATGGCATCCTGCTGCGGTCGATACAATAACTGCCTGATGAACCGAATCGCGATATGGGTTACAGTTATAGCCACTTGGTTATGGAGCCAATCCTAGATATGTAAATTGGGTTACTAATCTCTCTATCTATAAGTTGGGTTACTAATCTTTCTACCTGCAAGTGGGGTTACGAATCTTTCTACCTATAAGTTGGATTACCAATCCCTCTACCGGTAAGTTGGGTTATTGAATCCTTAATATACATGTTGGGTTATGGGGTCAATCCTTTATATGTAAGTTGGCTTTCTTGATATACAACTTGGGTAATGGCGCCAATGTATATCTCTATATATAAATCCGATCTCTAACCATAATCGAAATTCAATCCCGAACCCTGATCCAAATCTGATCCTGATCCCTAACCATAATCGAAATCTGATCCTGAACCCTGATCTAAATCTAGTCCTGAATCTGGATATAACAGTTATAATCTTCGAATATATCTTGCTCATGATCAATAATCTGAATAATATCATCGTGATGCGTTGTGGATGGAGATGATCAATTTCCTCTATGAACGGTGATATATATATACAATTCTTAATCATTGTAATGGCCTCAACGTTGCTGGATATGATGATATATCATATATGTTGGGGGGTATTGATGGAATGGGGATATAAATATATATAACCTCACGCGGGGAATTCCCGCTCGATAAATTCACACATCCAATTCATCTCTACCACCAATCCGCTGCGCTCCTCACCACGTCGCCCAAATCGCCGTTGGAAATGTCCAATCAACCCTCGCTCATCGTCAATGTCCACCCCGGGGAACTGGGCCTGCATTCGCTGTTGCCATGCTACACGGATTGAATGCCGCTGCGGTCCATGCAATAACTGTCCCATGATCGGAATCGCCACATGGGGATATTGACACCGCTCGTGCGTCTTCTGGTAACCACCGTAGCCGTTGCTCTGCCACTGTTGGCAAATCCACTGCGGGGAATGGCATCCAAAACATGCCGCATATGCCTCATACCCTCGCCGTCCGGCCCCCCGTGGCTGATGGACCACCTGTTCGATCACCTGGTCCATCCATGACTGCGCAATCTGTGCCTGTGGATGGGGACAATTGCCAATCCTATGGTGCGCTGGTTGCCCTGTCATCCCGCATAATCGACATTGCCCGGCCCACCGGTCAAACGGTTCCCGGATGGACTCGATTTCCTGTCCATCCGCCTCCGCGTGCTGCGTCTGTCGTTGCATGGGCCCCTGGTAATATGCCGTCGACGGGAATATGGGATGGGCCCGACGTTTGGCCATGGGGGGGATGGAATGGTGGGAAATGGCGCGTTTGCGTGGACCGGGTGATGGTGTGGGAATGGCGATATGGTGGCTGTTGGGACTGGTGAAATGGCTGGTCCTTGGGCGGTTCTTTGGGCAGCCGTTTGGTCTGTCATGGATGGCTGAATGACTGGCTGAATGACTGGCTGAATGACTGGCTGGATCACTGGCTGGATCACTGGCTGGATCACTGGCTGGATCACTGGCTGGATCACTGGCCGAATCACTGGCCGAATCACTGGCCGAATCACTGGCCGAATCACTGGCTTCCTGTCTGTTATTCTGGCGGGCAATAAGCCAGCGATTGGGACTGGCATTCGGACTGGCGGGATCGGGATCTATAATACTCTGACACCGGTCACACATCGCCTCACCATCCTCACACTGCTGCCGTGTATATCCATCCACCGTCCCGTCCAAATATATATCTAATGCCCGCCGTCGACGACCACCACCAATGTATTCCTGCACCCGCGAATCCACCGTGGGGGGATCATCCCAACCCCGTCCGTGACCATCAATTAACATGATTGCCTGGCTGGCATCCCCATCACGTCCAGCTCGTCCACTTTCCTGTCCATAATCCAACAATGACCGCGTCCGGCCCACGTGGATCACCAGCCGGATGTCGGGAATGTCAATCCCCATCCCCAATGCACTCGTGGCGACCATCACCCCGGGATTCTGCTTCTGGAATAATGCTAACATCCCCTTTTTATCCACCGCCTGGCTGTAATATGCCGGACATTGCAGTTGGTGCGCAATCTGCTGGACGGTGGCAATGGTATTGGTATATATGACCACTTTCCCCTCGTGGAGCTGCTGAACTCGCTGCTGAATCCACGTAATCATCAGCTCGCTCATATCACAAGATGGCTCACCAGCGCCAATCTCGATCACTTGATATGCCACGTTGGTCCGGCTGGTCCGGCCGCGGAACCACTGGATCGTTGGGGAATCTAAATACATCCGCTGGCATAACAATGCTTCGCTTTCACGGGGCAAGGTGGCGGTTAATAACACGAGTTGGGTCTCCGCGCGGACCAATGCACCCAGCTGCGCCATCTGCTTCCGGAACTGGTATCCTTCCTGTAATATGATGTGGCATTCGTCGATCACAATGCGGTCCAGCTCCTTGGTCCACTGCTTCCGGTTAATAAAGGTCTGGAATGTCTCGCTCACCGCGGATTCCGGCGTCACCAATACAATCGATGCTCCATCGACGGGACGTCGCGAATCCCATTCCACACAGGAGATGCCCAAGGTCTGGCATCGTTGTTGGAGATCGGCACGTAATGCCACCAATGGAACGACCACAATGGTGGTGCCCCCATGACTCATCCATGCGGGCAACATGAACAATAAACTCTTCCCCGCGCCCGTGGGCATGATGGCGACAATGGGACTCTGCCGCTGGACGATGGACTGAATCACGGCTTTCTGGGTCCCACGAAACGTGGCGGATGGTCCCATCATCTGCTGTAATGACTCGTCGAGATCCATGGCTCGGGTATGGCTCCATCGCTCGATCTGACTAGCCTGGGCCGTGTCCTGGAATGGGGTGATCATGCGGGAACGCAGTGATTGGATGGCGGATGCAAATCCTAAAAACTGGTGCCATTCCTGGCTGCTTTGCCGGAATCGTTGTCGTCGATCGGCCACTTCGCCAGCTCGTTCGGTGGTTTCCCGCGCATATACAGCTCCCGCCACGTGGGGGCTGTGTCCAGCCTGCTCATCCATCATCCGGGCCATGATCTGGGCCTCATCCTCATGCAAATCATCCTCCGTGGTGGAATGGGGGTCACGGCGAACAAATGCCCGTTCTGCTCGCATATATCGGCGGCTGATTGCAATGGCAATCTCACGGTACGATGCAATATTCAATGTCTGCCCGGACAATCCCACAGTGCTCTCCCGTTGTAATATCCGCCGCACCCGTTCCGAGGTCCATGTGGGTTCCCACGGCGCGGAGGCCCAGATATGGGGATTGATGTCCTCCCGCTGATGCATCCACGCGTCGATGCGCCGTTGAAATGGCAATACCAGCCATAAATACCATACCAGGAGCTCACCCACCTCTCGTGGTAAATATCGATGGATGATCTTGACGTCGCCACTCACCTGATATCCTTTATGATACCGCGCCACCAATACCACCATGCCGTCCTCAATGAACATGTTCCGGATCCCACCAACGTGGCTATTCTCATGTCGAATGCTCAACAACTCCGGGGCACGAGCGGGTTGGCCCCATGTGAATTGGACCGCCGCCAGCAGCTTCTCCAAAAACGTGCTGATCCGTCGGTGGAATACCTGCCAGCGGATGGGCTGAATGCCGTGGCCGTCGGCCTGGATCAATCGACGGCATAATGGGGGATGATCCTGGATATGCTGCCATAGCTAGCCGGTGCCATCGATGGGCCATGGGGTCCGCGGATCCTGCACAAAACTCCATTGGGGATCCTCATTGAACGGGTTGTCATACAGCTGATCCCATGGAATCACTGGCACCTGATTGGGGGTGCATTGCAGCAAATCCTCCATCAAGATCCGCCGTGCATCCCGCACCGTGTGGTCGACCATGCCACGGAACTGCCGCATTGTAAATTTGACATCTTTATATAACAGCTCATCACTATTCTGCCACGTCACATGGCCCTCCGTGGTGGTGTTGTAATGGATCTTCAACCCATACGTCCGTAAATCCAACATCCACTGCATTGGGCTCTGGGATCCACGCACCATGAACCGGTCCATCATCTGCGTCACCCACTGCAAACACCCTTTCTTGGATGGAGTGGCACGGGGGGATGGGGATCCTCCGTACGCACTGTCCCAGTCGTTCTCCTGCACGGAACTGGCGGGTTCAGCGTCGTCCTCGTTCTCCGCCAGTTCCATGGCTTTCCGGACCACCATGAACCGGGCCAGTTTGATCACTTTGGACAAAATGGGCGGGTAATCCTCCGGGGTCCGCCATCCACCTCGATCGCGAACGCCCAACACGGCCATGGCACACACCAATGCGCAGTCGTATTCCCGGTGTACCACACGCTGGTTCAACAGCTCGATGCAAAAGTCCAAACACGCCCGCTGGATGGGGGTCAACGGTGGGATGGAGCTCTCCGGGATGGAGCCCGCTGGAATGGAGCTCTCCAGCTCGGGGTCATGGTGGATCTCCTCGTCCATCTCATCGTCGTCGGTGAATGATTCGTCGTCGGAGCCGGACGACTCGCTGGATCCAGGGGATGGGCTCAGCTCCCATGGACGCCGCTGTCCAGGTTGCAAGACCATCGACCGTCCCGAACTCCGGGGTGGGATCCGGGGACGAGCAACCTGCACCAGTCGATTCCACGCGGCGTGTTGTCGTTGGGTGAATCGATATGGGGGATGCCTCTCGTCAACATCCGCTGCCATGGACGAACGCGCTCCGTCATGGTCTCCGGATCCTGATACGCCTCCAGTGGCTGGTACCGGGTTTGATGCCGTTCGGTCCGGATGGCTTCCATGCGCACGAACACGCCGGTGTGGATGACGGACTGCTGGCTGATCTGTCCCACCTGGCCCATGGCCGTCCATATGGCCTGGATGGCCTGTTCGTCGAGATCGGCCACGGGGGAGTGGTTCACGGCGTCATCCATGGCGGGCATGTCGATATATTCCAACAGCTGGGTGCTGGAAAATGAGTGCAAATACGGCACCCAGCCCGTCCGACGGAGCCACGGATTGGCTTCATCCACATGGCCCTGTTGAATCCGCTCCGCGGCTTGCTTCTCGTACTCGGCGTACTGCCGGCTGGCTTGTTCCCAAATCGTGGATCCAGGTGTGGTGGGAATGGGATCGGAGTCCTCTTCTTCATCGATAATGGCGAAATACTGGGACCCGGTCTTCCGGGGGAAGATTCGCTGGCATGAAACCCGTCGACACGCCTGTTCCTGCTGCTCCTGGATGGTCTGCATGGTGGATCGAGTCGGATGACCGACGTGGGAGGTCCGGCTCCAACCATGTTGTTTGAACCAATGTTGCCGCATGGTACTGATACTGGGGCATACATATAAACATGATCCCGGTGATAATTGGCACTGCCAACCGTCTAATGGACCGATCAGCTGGGGGATAGCCTGGCTTCGGATGGGTGGAATATCCAACTCGATGGGATCTATGGCAATCTCGGGCCAGCCACGGACCTCGTCTCCAAGTTGAATCCGGATCACCGGCGATATATAATGGTGGGCATGCTGTAAATGACCTTCAATCTGGCTTGGCCATACACCATACTGGCATTGACGGCAGATTACAACGGGGAAATCTACCAACCGCTCAAAATATGCATTCTGGAATGGATTCGAATTCGTCATACTGCGAATGGCGGTGAAATATTTATTGTCGGAATATTGATCTCATGATTCGGCGCTTCTACACCCCCGGCGCAGAACCGACATGTACGTACGGAGCGGGATTACTATATCCCTAGCGCCCCCGGAGCAACCTCGTATATAGCTCACTAGGCACCCCCATGCCCCTACGGTTTCGGGGAGGCAGTCGTTTATAATTGAATATTTATGCTTATAAGCAGGCTCACCACGTAGGGCTGTTGGACCGCCCTTGCTCCCTAATCTATGCTTCGTGATACGGATTATAGCTAAACCAACATTTATTAATATAATGATCCAAACTTTGTTGTGGCAATGGCGGTGAAATATATAATGTAGTTATCCAAACTTTGTTGTGGGAGCGAGTGGTGGAATGGATTCGTAAACACTGCCCCTTGAACTGGGCACGGGCCATCTCTTATTTGAACGACGGAGTGGCTTCCGATATACCCCAACAAAAGTATTAAACGGTGAAACTCACCAGCTTTACAATACTTTTATAGCTTATCTGCTGGGTGAATCATAATAAAAAATACAGGGATTTATAAATAAATGATCAAATAATGTATGGTCCAAGTTTCATAGGAAACGCCTGGAAAAAGCTAATTGTCAGCTACCTTTTACGCTAATTGTTAGCTACCTCAGAACCCTAGATTTTTGTTAGTAAAAAAATAACCCTAACCTGAACCCTAATTGTCATCAACTTGCCGACAATTACATATCTTGGATAGGGTTAAAAAGTTGATTGTATGACGATGGTGATGTCTGATTGTATGACGCAAAAACGTTGTTAGTAAAAAGTCAACCCTAACCCGAACCCTGATTGTATGTCGCTGTCATACAATCAGCTATTTTGGTTAGGGTTAGTTACAGCGTCAAATTGCAATCAAAACGGTGCAAAAATCTTCAAAAATGGTCCAGAAATCGTCGAGAAATAATAGGAAATAGTTACCGTGATAAATCGTAGAAATTAAGCTTTGATATTGATCTCTTAGTGCGGACCCACTACGGACCCACTACAGCCTGCCCCACAATCTTCTTTCCTCCCGCAGCTTGAACCTGAACCCGACTAGCCTATAATTGAACCTATAACCTACCATTATTCACCTTCGAACGGGATAATTAAGTGCATTAATAAGCATCTAATCTAAATAAAATTATCTAGAAGCATGCTTCTACTTTCTTTGTTCTAGTAATAAAAGTCTTGTCGACCACTGATATTAAGTTGAAAATCTATATTAATATCCACTATTATAGCTAACAAGATATATATGTGATGACTGACTCCATCGCCAGATCGCTGTGGCCAATCAGTGAGCGTACTGGGTTGTTGCCAGCGATCTAAGGTGTCCGCGGCGGCGCCTTAGGAATCAGGATTATACGTGGCTAGCGGCCTTAGAATAATGGCGGCAAGCGCGCGATCTGAGAGACTCTCGATCTCCAGCCTAGTTTCCTAATCGGCACCTAACCGGTGCCTGATCTGTGTATATAGAGCGAAGCCCTGATCAAGACTTTGAAAGGGCAAGCGATTATTCTCGTACAATCTTACTTGGTTGCTCCGAACGTTCTTGGTAGATTCCTCCATACATTTACTACAGTAGTCGCTACTACAAGTGTTCCGTAACCCAATCCCACATCTGATCTATCGATCCACCCGCCTAAGCTCCATATCGGGCTTTACAATATATCTGCTCTAACCATTATCTAGACTAGCCTATACACCGTCTCAACACTCACAACTTATGGCGATAGGGAAATCCGTAAGTTGCTTAAACATCAAATTATAGAACTCTATCTAGTCTAGATATATATCGATGTATGTATATATATGGATAATGGTTTATAGCAGTAAAGACAGCTACATAATACAATGAATAGTATAATAGTTTAGAGCTTTATACAGCTTTGTGCCTAGCTTCATATCTAGTTGTTGTCAATAGATAGAGATATCTAGGATATTTCAAGCAAGGATTATGTATGGTGATTGTCGGAACGTCAATTCGTACCCCGGCGCTGGAGTAACTATCACCACACCGTACGCGCTCTGGAATGGAGTAGACATACTCCGGAACGGAGTGAACATACTCCAGAACGCGTATTGTATGTGCTTATATACATGCCTTACCCCCGGAGCACTGTTTCGGGGGAGGCAAGCAGAATTATAGGAATAACAATCATTGTTCCTTTTGCTTCAGATTGTAGGGCAGTCGGATTGCCCTTTCCCCAATCCTATTGAGCTGATCTAGGACCGGGATAAGCCAACACCTAACAAGTGCGGTTATAGGGTGCCATGTTGGACCATGGGCCTATATATAACCTATTGATCCTGTTCATTCAAGTTGGGTTATCTAAATCTAATCCCTAACCCTAATATGAAAATTATAATATTCGATATATCAAGTTCTTGATCTATAGTCTCCATGATAACTGGAATAGGTTGTGAATGGGACTGCAAACTCTACCCACCAACTAGTATATATATTGGTAATTCTCAATGATTATCATTAATTCTCTTTCTCTATGTTTCCCTTATGGCCTACATCTTTTAGTAAGATTACTTGGCAAATGCTAAATGGATAACGTAGCTTCTACTCTGGATTTCTATTAATAAAAACTAAACCCGAACCTGAAATGGGCGTTCATGACTGCCGTTCACCTATACATAACACAGTCTGATCACTGTTCCCTCTCCTATCTTTCTCTGCTCATCGATGTCGAGGTGGTAGCCAGCCTACAACCAGATATCTCGCACATCTTCTTTCCAACAGGGGGCTTTTTCAGTAGGCGGAAACTTCCACGAGCGACACCGGATATCCCATAAGATCTCTTCACACCCCGGCAGGACGATGTCTTCAATCCCTATATAAATATTGTAGAAGGTAAACACGCTCAGACTTTAAGATGCTATCATATACTGTCAAGGGTGGACAAACTAGAGCATACGCAGCTCGCCTTGTTTAAAGCAGTCGATCAATCCCTCAGCTATTTTCCAAGAGTAATAGGAATATTGACCTTCATCACAAGCAAACTGCAAGTCATCAGGCACTTCTAGGCTGACGTAATCCAGATCAAATTGAGTTCTGAGAAACGATAGTAGAGGTTCTATGTAACCGACATTGTCTACATCGTCGATAGCTATCAGATTATTAGGGATGTAAACACTACGAATTTTTTGACGCACTTCGCCATGGATTGTCTGAAGATACTCGAGCGCCTCACGACAAGATGGGTAGCAGCTTAGTTTAGAGTTGCTGCATGGTGCTAGGGGTCTATTTTTAGCGAAGTCGCCTAGATGCAGCGTAAAACCATCTGGTATCGTATATATAGACTTAGATGAAGCATAATCATGTGAGAATCTTGGACGGACGGCGTCACGTTCGTTAACCATTTCACACGCAATTCGTTTCTGGCCCTGACTTCTGTACTAACTGGAATAGATATTAGCGGTATGACTCTAGCCATTAGGAGTGGCTGGTGGACTGCCGGCGGATAACTAAGTCTCTGGTGAGGATGAAGGTAACCACGGCAGTCGCCGCCTTGTCAGTAGGTCTGAGGAACCATGATTAATAGGTTCACTCAGCTGTTGGGGTGAGGTTAACTATGGGATTTTCCGTCTTGTAGTCCAGGAATTGGATAGTAGAGAAATTGGATAGTATTTCTGAGACGGATTCTCGGGGCGCCCATCCTTGGATAGCGTTAGGACGGGGGGACTCTCTGTTGTCTGGCCATCTAGTAGGCCAGGGGATGACTTCCCAACGCGGCTTGAGATATATAGCTCTGGCGGTGCTGATGGCGCTTTATTTGCAGAGCACTTAGATTGCAGATGTTTACTCGCTAAACCAAGGAATTCATGCCATCGTGTAGATGCCCACTTATACACTCGAAGTAGAGCAGGTTGTAGCTGGTTGGGGAAAGCACCGTCCAGACCGTAGGTATGATTTCGCTACACTAGGCGATGACTGCCCTACCACGCAAATACTATGTTGAGATCTGCGGCCATCGTCCGATCGTCATGCCGATTGAATGGTTCAAAGATCTCCCTGACATGCTTTTCCGTGATCCCAATTACTAATTGGCGATAGTGTTGAGTAGTGACTCGTTGCTTCCAGGCCTGCTCCGTCGCGTCGTTCAGAATTCTTAAAAACTGAGACGACGTCCAGGGTGGACCGTGCCATTTAGGACAGAAGATATAGGACCCCTTATACTCTTCACGAGCTTGGATTTCTAGCCCAGTCATCTCATCCTTCAACATTTGTATAAAAGGGCGGATATACACTAGATATTGATAGAGGAGCCGTCCGCCTCGAGCCGGCAAGAAACGCACCACAAAAAATTCGCGATTCGTCGACCGTTTTACCTTGTGGTGACGGGTCAGATAGATCATAGAGCTATTCTAGATATAGAATCTACGTTCAGTAGAAGGTCCATTGACACATTCAAGACTAGAAAGCTCAGGGATCCGAGGAACCTGACCACTGGTAGTATAAAGGACTCCCATCAGCAGTTTCCGAAGTCGCTTATCTCGATCAATATACTTATAGATTGATTGCCGGTTCCATTGACCATTATGGAACAGATGATGTTGTCGATATATGCATGCCCGGTTAGCTAGCTCTAAATATGCATCCATTAACCGGTTCTTAGGATGTTGTACAAATGAAAACCCGCGGCTAAGGTTGGTCAGATTATCTTGTACACTGCCTAGATCAATAGATGGATAGTAATCCAGTAGTAGTTCCTGACAGAGGGTTTCCACCTCGTCTAGAAAGTACCACGCAAGCCGCCGAAACGTCGCCATATGTAGCTCGCCACCACTGAATGAGACCGTCTGGCCATCCTCACTCCACTATAATAAAAAAGAGGGTGGATCAGTCCGGGCGATTGTGCGCCCATAATCTTGCAGGCTCTGGAACTCTACGAGGGGTGTCAAAGCCCCAGCAATCATGTATCGACGGCGAATCGGGTTAAGGCGGTTGAGGTGGTGACGACGGGGTCGACGATTCCACCCAATCGTTGGGTAGTCGCGGTATGGTAGCGCATACTCTAAGAACAACAGCCGTTGGATATAGATGAGTGTGGATAGATGAGGGGTGAAGGACTTTGCAGGCTGGAAGGACTGGGCATCGGGTGAGAATCCCAAGATTCCGCTAAAGTACACAAGTAGGCTGGATGACGGCTGCCCATCCGTGAACTCTTCTATAAGAAATATGATATTCAACTGGAAGAGCTTTTCTAAGCTGGGAGGAGGCAGTAAATCAGTACTTAAATGGTCGGTCGACTCTGCTGCTCCCGCTCCATTGCGAGCTTTGTCGTCGAGGTCGTCCGTAGTCGCATCTTCACTATCGCTCTCAGTGTCATCTGGCTGGTCCTATTCCTCGTCAAGATCATCTTCACTGGATTCACCGGCTGCATCAGAACCACTCATCGAGTCGACATGGTCATCCCACCATAAGGATCGACGGGACCTCAGATGTAAGGGTTCGGGTCCAAGTGAGGAGCTGACGCTGCAATCACTAGCAAGGGTCCATATCGAGCAGATAACGTCCTACTGTTTACGCCGAAATTTGATTCGGAGTCGTGTACGGCAGACCTCCGCACCTAGCCGAAAGCAGCGGAAGAGAAAGACCATGAACCGTTTCCAGATCCGCCGATACCGCGATGTGCTCGTGGACCGAGCTAGAAAGACAAAGGGCTTGAGATAACAGGGGCTCGGTTGAAAGGTGCGCAGCCAGCACAGGATAGGTCGACTAGTATGCTGCATGGTCTCTTCGCAGCGATCCAACATGGAGTCTACCGCATGCACAATGCGCCAGATCACCTGCTCATCTGCAGCTGGACTCATGAGATCTGCCTCCCCGGGGGAAGACCATAGCTGATGATCCTGACGGCGGTTATATGGAAGAGGCATCTCGGTCAATCGCCGTAGGAGATCGCGATGTAACCCATCGTAGGTTTGCTCCCAGCCAGTGCGTTCTATCCAAGGATGTAGGCTCTCGAAGGAGCGTGTGGCTATACCGCTATCTTATACGGTGGCGGCCTGGATTGCAGCGTGCCGGGTCCGTTCCCGCTCCTGTAAAGCCTGCAGATGATCGTAGGTGGAGCGTTCCTGGGCCAACCGCAGCGTACGACCGCCGCGACTGATAATCCAATATGGTTGACGGTTCCACGTCTGCAGGTACACGTCGTCATAAAGTTGATCCACCGCCCGACGCGAGGACCGAGGCCGGTCGGGATGCTGATGTCGAAGATGCTTTAAGAGATTGTCTAGGTTTATAGTGTAGTACGTCTCGCATAGGCGGCAAGCCAGGCCATTGTAGGTCCGCAGTGCCGGGTGTTCTGAGGCCCCTCGTGGTCGGGGAGCGACGCTGGCAGGCTCTTGAAAGTCATGCTGACGCAGGTACTCAGTTAGACCGTGCCGTTGCTCGACAGAAACCTGGTGTTTCTCCCAGAAGTGACTGCTCGCTTGGTTAGGACCTAGGGCAAATCCACAGGACTCGCAAATGAGCAGCCGAAAGTTCCAGTCCCAGTACACGGGAAGATCACGCCATTGAGGCAGTATAGCGGGGGTGGCGGTCATTGAATAATATTCAAGAAGTTGGATGTCTTCATAGATACGTATGATCAAAGAATGATTAAACTGGTTATGGTTTTCAGTGAAGCTGAGATCGATTAATCCAGGAATCAATAGATCAATATGCGATCTACACGCGGGCACGGACTTGATTCAGGGATTTGGAGGGACGCGGTTTTGTTGGAATCCACGTATATGCTAGTAAACGGGTAACATAGGTTACCATACAAAATTGATATGTGAGTCGATGTGTCCTTGTTGTTGACTATGTTGGGCCCCCACGTCGCCCTTTTTTTTTACTCGTTCTTTCCCCTTTATCGTGGGTATTTGCCAAGATGCTAATATACATTTTACAGCCTCTTATTGGCTGAAAGTCCTGACCGTTTTGAGATTAGCCTCGGTCATATTAGCAGGCTTCCAACACACCCCCTCAGCCGCACCGCAGGCAGGCTGACCAGATATCTGCGAATAGCCTCATATACCTCAAATATAGTTGATATTCCGTACGGGCATCCTTTTTTGTGGATATTGATATCTTTTTGGTGAAGCCTAATACGTGCCTGGAAGCCTCGTTAAAACCTTGATATGTAAACCCAGTGGGATAAACCGTATAAAGGAAAGAGTGCTTCGGTGTTGGAAAAGGCCTCATATCTGCAAGCAATTGAGCACGGTGCCCATATCAACTTCCTGCGTATCCTCCTTTTGCTCGTGGAGATATCTTGATATATCAGTCATCTTTATCTGCTCCAAAAACGCGTCAAATTCTCCTTTCGGTAGCGCCTTTGTGAGGCCATTTGCAATCATCTTCTTTGTAGGCACGTAGGTGAGCTCTACGCGTCCTTCCTGGAATTGTTCCCGTAGCCAGTGGTGGTGAATATCCACGTGGCGAAGCTTCGTTTTCAGGGTGACGATATCCTTCTCAATGAGGCTTATTGTCTGCTTATTATCGCATTCGAGATGCAGTCGGGGGGTCTCCAATTTGACGTCCAATTCCTTCAGTAGGTGCATAACGTACATGCCTTCTTTTGCTGCCTGAGATAGCGCTAACAATTCTGCCTCTGTAGTTGATGTTGTAACCGTATTTTGTTTATTCGCTTGCCACCCTGTTATTCCTCCATACAGCGTCATCACGTACGCCTGAGAGCTCTTGCGATCGAGGGTATTATCGGCGAATGAGGCGTCACTAGCAACCACGAATCCATCCCCACCCCCGAGTTGAAGAGCAAGGTGCCGGTAGCTTTGGAGATATAACAATACTCGGTCTGCGGCTCGGTGGTGTGTAGGTGACGGGTTTGTGAGGAAACGAGATAACCGGGATACGGCGAAGGCAATATCGAGGCGCGTACTGACGGCGGCGTACATTAGAGATCCGACTTTGCGTTGATAACTGTGAATAGTAGCATGACTTGCTCGTCCTGTATAGGGAAGAAGCTCATCTTTTGCCATTGGTGTATCATGAATTGGGAACGTGTCAGCAAGCTTTGCAATCTTATCAATATATGAAGCTTGACTTAGCCATATGAGCTTCTTCTCGCGGTCTCTTATAACGCGGATTCCTAAAAACCATTGGAGCTCTTCTCCTCCAGTAATGGTGTATTCCTTTTTCAAATTATTCATAAGGCTTCTCGCTTCTTTCTCTTTATCCTTCTTATAAGCGAGGACGATATCGTCCACGTAAAAGAAAATCAATATCCCACTCTTTATCATGCAGCACGGCTCATGAGGCACGGATTTGAAGCCTAGTTTTTGTAACGACTCAGTCAACGTTCTCTGCCATTGTAAGGGCGACGTCCGTAGGCCGTATAGCGCTTTATTTAGCTTCAAAATCGTTCCTGGGTAAAGATGCCGATATCCCGGAGGTATCCTCATAAATACCGTTTCTTGAATCGGGGCATGAACGAAGGCATTCACGGCATCATATTGAGCCATTTCCAAATCGAAGCGAGCGGCGATAGCCATAAAGGTGCGGAATGACCTTGCAGCAAGCGTTGCAGCGTACGTATCACCTTGGTTGAGGCCAACTTGTTGATCCCCACGTACGACTAGGCGCGCCTTGCACTTAAGGAGCCTCCCATGCTTGTCAAATTTGTAAACGTAAACCCACATGCAGTCAAGCACCTGCCTTCCTTTTGCATAAGAATATGGCACCTTTGACCACGATTTGGTGGGTTGGTGGCTGCGTAAGTGTTCCTTCTCAGCCTCTGAGAATAGTGCTCCAAGTTCATGAGTTTTTAACTCTCCATGCCCCTTTGGAGGCGCGGGTAACATATTCCGGTGTAAATTAATGAGCTCCTTTCCGCTTTCCAGAACGTCCTTTATACGCGTACTAGCTGCAGGCCTCTTACCCATAAAGAAAGACTGTAAGCCAGTTGTCGAGCATAAGGCACGTCTCAAGGATGAACGGTTGAAGGGCTTTCCATTAAGTGATCCGTATATCTTGTGAGAGGTGCCTGCGGTAAACGCTGCTTCCCACGCAACGGCTTCTCTACAGCCCGAATCAAGATAATTGATTCTATTCAATTCATCTTTAACCGGATTCTGTATCGTAGCGCTTATAAGCACCGCCGGAGGTGAGTCCGGTGGTGTTGGATAAATAATATCCTTCTCTAAGCTCTGACCTGTAGCGGGAGCTGGAGATAGGCTCTGACCTGATTCGGGAGCTCTATATACGCTCTGACCTGTAGCGGGAGCTTCATTTTGGCTCAAACCTGTAGCGGGAGCATGAGATAGGCTCTGACCTGATTCGGGAGCTCTATCTTGGAAGGGGACTTCGGCGTCGATATCCGCTGCAGACGGCGCACCGGGTGGTCCTCTTCCTTCAACCCGTAGGTTGATATCCTCATTTTGGGCATCTCCAGTGGTTAACCGGGGCTCGAGGCTCTCTTCATTGTTATACGAGTTGGGCTCGTCTTCCTGCGTCCAGGAAGGTCCTCCAACCGTAGCACTTTGAAGCTTATCATTTTGAATATGGACACTATTAAGTAATTCAGCAATCTCATCAATTGTAGTGGTAGCAAGGTCATTGCGAAGCTTATCCAAATTTCCATCAAAAACTTCATCTTCGTTGAAAATAACGTCACGCGCACTGACGACGACTCCTAGTTTCGGGTTCCATATCCGGAAGATATTCGTAGAGTCATATCCAACTAGATAGCCTATCCAGGCCTTGGGGTGATATCTTTGAAGCCTCTTTTCTTTCTTCATATATTTTGTTGTAAGCGAATAGGCCTTGCAACCGTAGACTCTCAGATGTGCTTGATTTGGCTTCATATCTTCAAAAACTTTGCCATTTTGAAGCGCAAGATAGGTGTGAAAAACCTCGTATGGCGTTTTCCAGTTCGATTCGTACCTTGGGGTGCGATTGAAAAGATAGACTGCAGCGCGATTGATTTCTGGCCACAAATCGTGAGGAATTTTTCCACTTGCAGCCATGCTTCTTCCTTTATCCTTGATTACACCCCCTGAGCGTTCAGCTGCGCCGTTTAATGCTTGTGTATACGGAGGTGAAGGCTCAAGTCGTATAAAGAAGCTTTCGAGATATTCCTTCACTAGCGGTCGGTTCATATATATCTCATTATCGCACTCAATAACCCATGGGACTAACCCATATTAGGCGTCTAGTTTTGGCAACAAATCTGCAAGAGCTGCCCTGATTGTCTCGCCGGTGCGGTCCGTGAGGTTATAATCCCAAATGTATCCCGAGTAACGATCCGTAACGAGCATTGTAGAGCTATATCCAGAGGTGCTGCTTTCAAAATCGTGGAAATCGATTGCTAAACGTTCACCGGGTTTACTAGGCTTTTCTCGGGGCTCTCGTCTGATTTGACGCTTCATCTTGGCGGTAGCGCAGGCATCGCATTCGACCGTTTTTATACCTTCTCCTTTTGTAAGATTTGACTTCGGTGATATGCCCGTTACTCGCACTCCTCGAGATGCGCTGGAGAGGTGCTCAAGGGCCTGAGGTCCTGGGTGACCGAGCCGTAGGTGCCAGCGTTGGATATCTGCTTTACGTGGAGGCCTCGGGGTCCAAGAGTTTGATTCTTTGTGTGCGCTCAACACTGTACCACGCGCCCTTTCTTTCCTATATTCAAGTACGAATTGGCCATACTGGGGCTGAATTGAGCCCACGAATCGGCCGTCGTTTCTGCGTATGCAGTTGTGTGTTGGGCGTTGATCCCAATAATATCCCATCTTCCAAAGCGACTGCATGGACACCAGGTTGGTTGCAAAATCTTTGCAATAAGCAACGTTATATAACCGTATCGGACTGCTCTTCTCATTTGGGCCTTTTAGGTGTATAACCACCTCACCGTAGCCTTCAATTCTTACCTTCGAATTACCGGCTAAGAGATAGTCGCCGGGTCTCGCTTTTCGATATTTCTCGAAGCGGTTGATATCGTGGAAAACGTGAATTGTAGAACCGGAGTCGAGGATAGTTGACCAGTGTAAAACGTAGCTTGTAGCAGTAAATAAGGCCGTTGTTGATATATAAAAGCTAGCTTTATCTTCGTCAAGATGCCCGACTTCTCGATCGAGTCATATAAGCGATTCTTCTTCCTTGCTTTCCTTGCTTCTTCGCTCAACGATCTGGAATTGAGTTGACGCGAATTTCTTCCGTAAATCTTCAACTTCTTCACAAATCCTTTTATCTCGCATATTCCTTTCGACAATGGCTGCCCTCGTCTCGTTCGGTATCCACCCTTTTGGAGCGAGGAAAGGAAAGAGATAGAAGCAGTGAATAACAGGATGCGTCATACCGCATCTGATACAAGCAGGACCGCTGCTTGCGCGAGCTGGTTGATAGTTCTTGTTGCCTCGTTTTCCTCCTCGATTACCACCTCGGTGGCCTTTTCCTCTGTAGCTCTCGCTGCGGGTGTTATTCTCGTTCTCGTTGTTATTATCTTCGTCCGAGGCGCCGTCTTGTTGTTGATTTGCGTTAAAGGCTCCTCGTTGGAAGCCTCTCTTCGCTGTCACTTTGGGCCTGGTGCGATCTTGCTCTTGCACCTGCTTAGCGAAGTCGTTATATGTGATATTCCCGGCTTCAATCCGGTCGCTATACGTTGTTCGTAGCACGGTTACCCACGCCGGATCAGCTTTATAAAAGGCGTCAAAGAAATCCTTAGTCCAATTGACTACATCCTTCGCAAATGTGAGGTTATATTGCTTTCCACGTTGCATGATAGACATCCACTGGGTTACCCAAGAATTGATATCCTTTGGCCAGGTTTGAAATTCCTTCATATGCATTCTATATTCTTGTCCTATTTGATGAGCAATCGTCATGGCCGTACGTCCAAAGAATTGCTTCAAGTTTTGATATCCGGTTCGTACGTCTATCCCTACCCCGAAGCACGCATCCTTGATATCGTTACTAACCGACGTCTGCATCCATTGTATAATGTCGTCAATTTTCTTCCGTTCGGCTTCATATCGGCTCTCTTGCGTTCGGTAATACGTCATCAGCGTGTTGAAGTGAGATAGCTCTAGCGAATATTCATCCTTCCACAGCTTGAGAGCTGCTTTCTCCGCTGAGGTTGCTGGACCGGTGGAAATAGCTTCATCCTGTGAAGCCTGGTCTCCTTCGGTCTGTGTGCTTCGTTCTCGGTCTCGATTTGTGGTACGATTCCTTTCTCGCAATGCTTCGATTGACGGGGGAGTTGGTGGTATCACCGTCATCTCGGGCCTCGTAGGCAGTTCCCTTTCTCCGGTGAGATATCCCATAAGATCCTTCTGCTCTATCTTGGAAAGGAATATCTTTTCCCATCTTTCCCAGTCGTTAGGGCCGGTGAGGGTCTGCTCGGTGGCAGGTTTGCTGATCTGCTTGGATAACATGTCGTTCAATGAATCCCGTGTCAATAACCTCAATTTTTCTCGATAAAGGTATCAGACTCTTAATTGTTGGAATCCACGTATATGCTAGTAAACGGGTAACATAGGTTACCATACAAAATTGATATGTGAGTCGATGTGTCCTTGTTGTTGACTATGTTGGGCCCCCACGTCGCCCTTTTTTTTTTACTCGTTCTTTCCCCTTTATCGTGGGTATTTGCCAAGATGCTAATATACATTTTACAGCCTCTTATTGGCTGAAAGTCCTGACCGTTTTGAGATTAGCCTCGGTCATATTAGCAGGCTTCCAACAGGTTTCACGCGACAACCCTAGCCTTAAACAATTCTAGGGTTATAGGGTGCGCACGGACGCAAATTGACGATCCCGACGGGATCTGTCAGATAATCCGGATATCCAGAGGCAGTCAAATGAGGCAGTCAATCAGAAGCTCTACTTTATAGCCCCCAATTTTACCCCTCATGATAGGTCACAAATGATGTCAACCCTACATGCCGGATTCGATAAAACCAGCTCACCAGATGTCTATAAAAACCCGGCTTTGGAACCTGATGTATTCAGACAGACAGAGAGAACACTGTAAAGGAACTCTTGGTGAAGAGCCGGGTGCCAAGGATCGTGAGCAGTAGTAGATATATCAGCTGTACGCTTCCCTTCGGGGGATGATGATTCTTAATGGAGCGTTCTCCACGTTCTTCTTTTTTTGTTATTAACTAGAGTCTATCTAACTTAGGGGTAAACTATATTAGCTTCGGAATCACTAGTAGTCACGTGATGTCTTAACACTATTCTTTACTTCGCTGATCAAATAGCCTGCTAAAAAGGATAGTCAATCTTTTATAAATAATATACTGAATTATCTTGACACCTAGCAGAAACAACTCTATCAGACAGATTCAGACTATCAAGAATAACCAATTCCTTTGAATTAGAAAGGAATAGCGGGTAGGGCTAGTCGCACTGCTAACCTAGTTAGCACTAGCAGCATCAGTAAAAGTAGGGATAGCAGGCGAATTACTAGTCGCCATAGCACCTCTAGGGGGTAAGGTAGGTATTGTCGCGTGATGGGTAGATTTATCAAAGGTATCAACACCTCGCCCGATGACCCACATGATGTTCTTAAACCAGTGTTCTCTGAAATCTTCGACCTTTCCTGGGGGGGTCTTCTCAAAGAACTTAGCACCGAGGTCTATAGAAGCCATCTGCTGACTGTAAAGCGCTAACCCAAGCTTAGAACCCAAACCAGAATCAAGAATAAGTGACTTCTTCAGGATAAGAGTATTTATAGCCATTTTCAACATATCTTCTAAACCACCCTTTTTCTCCATATGTGAGAGGAGGCTAAGCCACTCATTATTGGTAAGGGGTTTCGTTGTTTGCTGATCGAGTATCGTAGCCCCAAGCTTCATTATTTGGGTAACTTGATTACAGCCTTCGAGAATGCTGCTGAGATCACCACCCTGGTAACTCTGAATCCGGGTATTGAAGTCTGAGGTAGTGGTGTTAATGATATTTATGACCATCTCATAAACAGTAAGACCATGCTGGTCCTTAGTAACATAATCGACGTAAGAGCTCGCAAGAGCCTGGGTAGAAAGACCGAGGACGACGAGAGAGGGTAAGAACTTCATGGTAATTAGTTAATAGGTGTACTATTATTTATATCGTGCTATAGTTGCTCGTAGAGCTTTTAAGAGTAAGAGAGGATAGATATAAAGCCTTATATATACCCTAAGAAGGCACTATACCACGCTGATAATATGCTAGCCTACCTCTAATATCATCTACCAGCTGAGGCTCTATACGAATATAAACTCTGAAAGGGCTTTTACTCACTAGAGTACGTAGTCATGTACATGATCTCCTTTCTAGAGTACGTAATCATGTACATGATCTCCTTTCTAGAATACGTAATTAGGTACAATATCTACTTACTAGAGTACGTAATTAGGTACAGGAACTATAGAATGGACCAAGCCTGATAAAATATATTATCTTATCCTATAGGCTAAGTTACGTATTAAATAGGGCTCATTAGCACTATAGTAGGCTGGTGGTTAAGAATTCTCAACCCCAGGATTGAGGAGTAAATATTCCAACTTGATCAGGGTATCATTGACTTATTTAAGGATTTGTTAAGGACTTGGTTGGCTGTAAGTATATTTTTAGAAGCAAGTTTGCCTGTCAAGGGTGATCTTTGTCTAGAAGTGGCTACTATGTTGACTTATAATTTCTATCCTATATGTGAGGGAGGTTTTACTAAGGCGTAGTAGTACGGGGATAGGAGCAGGGTACGATTCTTAGGGTAACGTATATGTGAATATCGTTCGCAGCTATTCACTACTCTCTAGAAAGCCTCTGCGCTGGGAGCGCTGTATAGACAACTTAGTTAACTGGTTAACCCTACCCCTACCCCTAAGTTTTGTTAATCACATGACGGATTATGCTGGTGAATTCCACAGTGGCAAGCTCGATATAGGATTTAAACGCGGCTTTCAGATTTAGGATAGTGAGAATATGCTAAATCCACGGATTGTATCTGTCAGAGTGAATATAGGGTAAGCAGTAGCGTAAGCAGCGGCGTCAGCGGTAGTATAAGCGGCAGCTGTCACGGACCTGGATCCACCTTAGTTAAACAGTGTTGTGTCGAGGTACGCTAGGCTTGGTTGAACCACACAAAGGTTCCTTGAGTCGCAGAAGATAAAGTAACTTGAGTAAACAAAGTAACAATAGTCGAACTGGTGTCTGGAAGTCTTAAACGTAACTAAGATAGAAGAGATCCCCCATACAGCCGGGTGCCCGTACGAGTTATGTAAAGGAACTCTTGGTGAAGAGCCGGGTGCCAAGGATCGTGAGCAGTAGTAGATATATCAGCTGTACGCTTCCCTTCGGGGGATGATGATTCTTAATGGAGCGTTCTCCACGTTCTTCTTTTTTTTTGTTATTAACTAGAGTCTATCTAACTTAGGGGTAAACTATATTAGCTTCGGAATCACTAGTAGTCACGTGATGTCTTAACACTCCCCTTCGTTCAATATCCAAAGAATGAAAATTATGAATGAAAATAACAATAAATCAAAATTCGAGGGTGTTGAACGCTCGTTCTGACAATCTAATGATCTTGAACGTTATGGTTCAAAGATTCAATTCTCCTAATCTCGTAGCCGTAGCTCTTGTACAAACCACTTCAATATCTTCGGATTGACTGCCTTAGTGAGGCTATCCGCAAGCATTTGATCTCCAGGAATATGGATAGGCTTGATTTCATCACGTTCAATGAAATCTCTGATGACATGATATCGTATCATGATATGCTTGCTCCGGCTGTGCATCACAGGGTTCCCAGCTAGCTTTAACGCCGAGGTGTTGTCAATATAAAGAGGTATTGGCCCATTTTTATAAGTTTCCGGTTTCCGAATTGAATATAGAAAATGACGTAGCCATATTACTTGCTTTGCTGAATCAGCCGCAGCAATATATTCAGCCTCGGATGAAGATGTCGCAGTAATTGGCTGCTTGCGACTTGACCAACATATAGGACCTCCAGCTAGCATAAAGATATAACCCGTTGTTGAACGTAGGTTTGATGCATTGCCATATGCGGCATCAGTATAACCAACCAGCTTCTTATCCTTGCTCCCCTTCAAATAAGAAATTGCGTAATTAGTTGTGCCTCGAAGGTAGCGAAGAAGATGTTTTATTGCCTTGAAATGGATCTCCTTTGGTTCAACTAGATGTTGACTCAATCGATTAACTGTCCTTTGAATGTCTGGTCGAGTTCCTCCAGCGAGATAGGTTAGTCGACCAATAGCATGTCGGAATTGAGAATGAGCCTCATGAGATAGCTTAGGTGAATCCTCATCTAGATTGAGATTAGGACTCAATGGTAGCATCTGTGGCTTTGATTCCAACATGTCAAATTCCTCCAGGATTCGTATAGTATAGAATTCCTGATCTAGACGAATAGATCCGTCTAACCATGTAATTCGGATTCCTAGGATCTTGTTGACTCGTCCGGAATCCTTCATTGGATGGAATTCTTTGAGCTTTTCCTTGGTCAATTCGATTGCTTTCTCATTCTTGCTGAAAACCAGGATATCGTCCACATATAAAGCAATAATCGTCCCTCGTTCATTGATGAAGGTACCAGGATCCGCGGTTGATGGCTTGAATCCAATAGAAGTGACAAATTTCTTGACTTTATGACACCAAAGGTTTGCAGATTGTCGAAGCCCATATAGAGATTGAAGTAATTCGCATACTTCATCCTTTCTTGGCTGTAGGCTCTTCGGTAAGCCCTTTGGAACTTCCATATAGATTTGCTTGTCTAGCTTTGAGCCCACAAAAGCATTTGTTGCATCTAACAAGTGTGCCGTAAGTCCATACATTGCTGCAATAGCAAATAGTACTCGTAAGCTCTCCAAGCGTATAACCGGGGCAAAGGTGTCTTCGAAATCAAGTCCTTCCTGTTGTGAGAATCCCCTGGCAACTAGACGTGCTTTAAATCGTTCGATACGCCCATCTGCTTGATATTTGATATCGAATACCCATTTGCAGGATATCACAGCTTTGTGATCTGGTCTCTTGACAAAACGCCATGTTCCAAATCGAATTAGATTCCGGATTTCAAGTTCAACCGCCTTTCGCCACTGAGAGCCAAATTTTGGGTCATTCACTGCCTCTTCATATGTTTGTGGTATAGGGATCTCCCCTTCAGTTTTAACAGCATTATAAGCAAATTCATCATCGTCTCCTAATAGCAGCTCAATTGCAACTGCTAGATTTGCAACTTCCTGAAGACGAGCCTCCCGTGCAAGAGATGTGCGAGAAGTAGTATCCTTACTCGCCTCCCGTGCTTCTTGACGTCTTCCTTGCCGGCTTTTTCGTCTATATATTGCCTCAGTTGCTGCAGATTCAAGAACAGCCTGCGTGGGTTTTCGAACTCGGTCAGTTCGACGGAGAGTAGTGGTTGGCGCGAGTGTAGATTCTGATTCAATTGATATACGTTCCGGATTCGTAGATGATTCCGGAATTGATGTATGATTTGTAGGGGTTTCTGGAATCAACTCATCAGTTGTGCGGACTTCCGGAATTAAATCATGAGATATCTCATTCTCAATATCAACTTGTGTTGGAATCTCAGCGCCCTTGTTGGATTGGAATTCGATCATAGGTCCAATAGATTGTCCAATCGTAAAAGGTTTCTGTTGTGACGTCTCAATTTCACCACGTTCCCCAGATTCCTTACTCAAGAACCCATATTCGTCTTCCATAAAGATGGGATTGGTCACCTTATGCTCCCTGTCTTGGCGATCGAGAATGACATATTGACTTGAGCTCTTTGTAAAGCCCACTAATGTCCCTTCCTTTGCTCTAGGTTCGAGCTTATCGTCTGTTTTAATATGAAACCAAACCTTGCAAAAGGGGACTCGGAACTTTGAAAGCTTCCATTCTTCACCAAATAAAGCCTCGTAAGGTGATTTCTTACTCCCCTTCAGGAATACAGTCCTGTTCCTAATAAAGTTAGCCATTTCAAGTGCATATGGCCAATACACCTTTGGAATATTCATCCCTATCATCAGGGATCTCGCAATTTCTAGTAATAAGCGGTTCAACCGCTCTGCAACACCATTCTGCGCTGGTATATAAAACTCTGTAAATTCAAGATCTATCCCCAGATCTTCTGCCCAAGGTTTCAATGCAACGAATTCCTTAGCATTGTCGAGTCGAATGTTAACTAGGAACACCCCTAGCTCCCTTTCTTGTCTCCTCATCCATCGAGACAATATTCTCTGGACGGTCTCCAACCGTCGATTATCAGTAATGTGAATCCACGAGAATCGAGTAGCATCATCCGTAATTGACAGGTAGTAAGCCTCTTTACCTTCGCCTTTCCTGTATGGTCCCCAGAAATCCACTGAGACTCTTTCCAACGGTTTCTTTGTCTTAGGAACTGCATTCCTATTCTGTTGTTTAACACTCTTTGCTTGGATACACACTTCACAATCCTTTGAGTCTTTAAATGTTATCCCTAATCGCTTTGCTAGTCTACGCATCCTGCGTTCTCCAGCATGACCAAAGCGCCGATGTAGTAATTCCCAGTCTGGTTGCTTCTCTTGTGCCAAGAATGCCATAAATTCCCTATTTTGGCCTTGCGATTTTGTTAACAAAGCATCTTGATACCTTACTGTACCTAGATAGCTTGTCCGTCCAATATTATAACCCGTTGCCAATGTCTTCCGGTCCTCCCGGTAGAATCGATACCCATTCTCCTCATGAGAATTGTATATTCCATCAACATGCAACATTTGGGTTGATAATAGATTCCCTTCATCCCAGGGACATACATAACATCGCGAATTCTTGCACAGTGACCATTCTCTAATGGTATAACAGCCAACCCTTTTCCATCAATTTTGGTACTTTTGCTCACTGTTCCCAATCGGCCTTTATACCTGCGATCCAAACTCTCAAAACATTTGATATCTCCAGTGCAATGACATGTTGCACCACCATCAATTACCCAACGAGTATCCCTCACTCGCTTAACTGACTCATCAATCAGTTCCGCATGCTCTTCACTGATCTTTGCAACTAGGGCATGCTCCAAGGATTCCTCAATCCTAACATCCCGTTTACCATTGCTTCTTGCGACTAAGGCCTGTTCCAAGGATTCTTGCCTAATCCTAACAGCCTGTTGACCATCGCTCTTCTCGACTAGGACCTGCTTCGCAACTAGGGCATGCTCCAAGGATTCCTCAATCCTAACATCCCGTTTACCATTGCTTCTTGCGACTAGGGCCTGCTCATCCGGGGAGACCATCTCAACCCTGGCAGCCCGTTCACCATCGCTATCCTCAGTCGTTGATCCAGCATCGGAATCAGAGTCATAATCAGCTTTCCTAGCCGATCCGCGGTAAGGCTTCTTCTTGCCTTTAACCTGCGTTTTGTCTTTGCCTGAGCCTTCCCTAGCTCCACGTCCACGTCTATGGTTTTTCCTGCCTCGGTGGTCCGATTTCTTCCTTATAGACTGCTTCCCAGTCTCATCCGAATCAGACTTGCTTCGTGGTTCTGGGCATTCACTCATTCTATGCCCTTCCTTCCCACAATTCCAGCATTTCAATCCTCTGATTCGATTGGCAGATTCAATAACTTTCTCTTTCTGACCAAGAATGCCTTCCTGCACCTGTAGTCGCGACAGTACATTCTCTCGAGTTATTGTTTCACTTCCCATAATGGCGTAAGTGATTGTTTCATAGTCCTTCGGGAGTCCTCTTAAGAAGAAATTCAGAATCATCAGCTCTCCTAGCTTGATCTGACCATCGCTTACATCTCGCAATTCAGCCTCCAGCTGTTCCAATTGCTGTAGCGAATCTTCTATACTTGCCTCCGCAGACTTCTTCCAATCCACTATCCTTTGAATCGCCATCATAATATCAACGTGAGTCTTCCGCTCGTACTTCTTCCGAATATAAGCCCACATCTCACCACTTAGCTTGCAATCCCTAACGGTCGAGATATCGTCCTGCTTAATATTCCCTAGAATATACAGCTTCGCTCTCCCATTGGCTGATTTCCACCCTTTCTTCGCAAACAAGGCCTGAACCTTCTCAGGGTCCTTCTGGTATTTCTCCGTCAATTCAACCACATCCCAGCAATCTTGTGTTTCTAAGAATATTTGCATCCGCAGCTTCCAATTCTTTATGTTCGACCGGCCCGCCTTCTCTATCTCAAAGGTCGTTATCCGAACGTTTTCCGGTCCAGGGTAATCAGGAATCGCATCCTGTTGCTGGTCCTCTTGACCACTAGCCCTATCTCCCGACATATTGGCAAGCTCGCTCTGCAACTGGCCCTCCGGTGAGGTGTCTTGTCTAGATTCGTCTGGGGTATTCTCCGATGAAATAAACCGTCCTTGTGCGTCTCGTCTCGGTGTCATCGATCAGTCAATTCGAAATCAGAATCAATTCAAATCAGGGTCCCCTCGGGGTCACGTAGCTATATAGCCCAAAACTCGTTTCTGAACAGGTTGATCAGGCTGTCCAAGTCCCGAGAATCGAGGATACAGCACACCAATATTCCACTAACTGCTTGCTCACAATAGGGTGTTAATTCTATTGTTCGCCCTGAGGTGCCAGACCTATTCGAAGATAGACGCGGTTAAGCTATCCGACAAACCCAGACCTTGGACATGCTACCATGTAAAGGAACTCTTGGTGAAGAGCCGGGTGCCAAGGATCGTGAGCAGTAGTAGATATATCAGCTGTACGCTTCCCTTCGGGGGATGATGATTCTTAATGGAGCGTTCTCCACGTTCTTCTTTTTTTTTGTTATTAACTAGAGTCTATCTAACTTAGGGGTAAACTATATTAGCTTCGGAATCACTAGTAGTCACGTGATGTCTTAACAAGTTAGAATGCCTTGCTGACTCTCACTGTCAAAGTCTAATATCAAGTGACTTAGATTAAAGAGCTATGAAGAACTAAATACATGATGGTAAAGAACGTCCTTATATATCCAGTCCTCCACGTTCTGTATACCGTATATCGTATACTTTTAAGAGTAGCGAGTATAAAGTATACGATATCCTTCCAATGATATCCTGTTGTTTCGTATACCTTTATCTTATCCAAGATAACGGTATATTATTCATATCTCCACGTGACTTAGTGCGTGTCCCATTATGGGATGGGAAATTTTCAATATTAGCGTGAAATTGAAATTTCATCGTATTTCAACCCGAGCTTGAAATTTTCATTCAATTTTCAACTCATCCAGAGGAATGCTTAGTAATTCAACCTGACCAATCATATTTCTGTATTCGGTCCCAAAACGTGCATAGTACATTCTGCAACAACAGCAGCAACAACAACAATAAATATATATATTTAATTATTTATATATCAAACATAGTGAAGCTGATGCAGACAGGCCATGTCAACTCGCTTAAGCTCTCATCAACTGCCATACAATGAAGCTCGATATCAACACTCTATCTCGCTCTGAAGTAAACGCAGCGTTTGATGTTTACAATCTTCACAATAGAGTAAGTTGATTATATATAAATATCCTCTCGAATCTAATTTTTGTTGTTTTTTTAGAAAAATGCCTCAGTACGCTGTAAATTTTGCAGAAGTAAGGCATTTTGTGCGAATATTTCCCGCCAACGATCGCATCTCAAGCAATGCCATCACTTCCTTATGAACGCTCGCAAGATGGCCCAAAAGCCTCAAAATAAGGATATTCTAGTAACCCCAGCGTCATCTAGTCAGCAAACAATCGATTTCGCAGTGGCTCATAAAGAGCAGATCAACTCGCTGCTTGGAATGATGATATTCGCAGGTGCGAGGCCTTTCTCGATCCTTGAAGACGATTTTATGAAGCGATTTATCATTGCTCTTAATCCCCAGTATCCTATCCCTTCACGCAGCAAGCTGACAGACTCAATTCTGTCAACTTGTTATAAATCAACTCTGGATCAACTGGTTGATGTCCTGTCCAAATCTTGCTATATCAATATATCAGTTGATGAATCAACTGATATTTCAAGGCGTCGAGTTATGAATCTTTCAGTAACTGATGGTTCAAAGCGCTATTACTGGTGTTCTTGTCAACTTGACGCTATCTCAATGACATCTACTACGATAGCGGATTGGATTGTTGAGCAGGTATTTATTCTCTTTTATTCTAAAGAAAATATACCTAACATGAAATCTTCTAGGCTGGCATATTGGTTGATGGACGATATGAGCGACTTAACGCCCTTACTACCGATACGTGTTCAACAATAAGATCAACCTGGGCAGATTTGCAACAACGACCTCAATTTTCTCATGTGTTTATGGTACCTTGCGATTCGCATGGCTTGCAGCTTCTTATAAAGGACCTTCTTACCTTACCTTCGATCGATGTGGTATTCAAAAAGTGCCAGTCAATAATCTCGCACTTTAATCATTCTCCACTTCAACTATCTATCCTACGAGCGATCCAGATGGAGGAGTATGGGGAAGAAAAGTCGCTTTTGAGTGCAATTATCACACGTTGGGGTTCGCAATATACTATGCTGCAAAGTATTAAAAGGTCAGAGGCTGCTCTTTCCAAATTTGCAAGAAGGGAAGACATTGATCTTGGTGCTACACTGAAGGCTGTCTTAAAAGATGATTTATTTTGGATCTATCTTGGCAGGTTGATCCAAATCATAAAACCTCTTCATGAAGCCATAAAAATATCGGAATCGGTAAAATCAGATATGTCCAAGGTCTTACAACGTTGGCTTAATATCAATCGACATCTCCTTGCTTGCCAACCTTTGCAACCATTTTCTGAGGATATCGAAGCATTTTCTAGGATAACCTTCAGGCAGCGCTTGGAAAAACAGCTTACTGATATGCACTACACAATGTACTATCTCGATCCTAAGAACTGCCATACAAATCTGCAACCTCAGCTGCAGAGACGTGTTAACAATGTTATCTCTAAATATTGTTCTGATTCAGCGTCTGCGGTCGCAGAGTTCGTTGCTTTTCGAACTAAAAGCGGAGTCTTCTTTGAGGCCCCATGTTGGGACCATACAGCTGACCCAAAACTCTTTTGGAGGATGCATGTGAGTAGAATGACTTAATAAAGACTTTTTACTAATAACTTTTTAGCAATCTGTCTCTGGAGTTTCCTCAGGTCTTGCCAATCTAGCTCTTCGATTCCTAAATGCGACTGCAAATTCGGTAGCTTCTGAACAGGCTTTCTCCATACAGAATCTACAAATCACAAAGATAAGGAATCGACTCACAATAGAGCATGCCGATAAGCTCAATTTTATCTATGTGAAGGCTCAAACAATAACCATATTGGCAGCTAGAATCGAGAAAACTAAGCATAGGGAAGGAAAGAAAGAAACAGGAACATGAGGCTATTCCCCAGTCGCTATATCCGTGGCGTGCTCACGTGACAGTAATAACCCTCTTCCCGCAGCCCTACCCGCGTGCTCTGGATCCACGTGGTCGGGACTACGTTTCTCCGTCTCCGCAACCGCGCGAACGTCAAACCGCACTTGCTTCCGAATAACTTCACGTACGGCCGTCACAATCTACATCAATAGTCGCGCGTTGAATGAGATTATGTCTAATCAACCAAACACCGAGGAGATCGCGGTGCTCGAAATTGAGGCTGAGAACGACTTTATCGATACCTGGAAGATCAGTCGATCTGTTATGGATTTGGAATACAACGATAGAGAGGAAAAAATTGAGGAATCTCAGGTCAGCGATGTCGCTGGGCCGCTTATTTTGATCTGATAGTAATTTGGATTGATTGCGGAAAAATCAGAGTTCTTTGGAATTTCCATATGTATGCCAAGGCGCACTAAATTTATATGGCAATTTTTATTTTCAAAAAACAAAAAAAAATTTCAAAATTTCAATTCAATACGTTGAAATTTCGAAATTGAAATATTTTTTTCCCAACCCTAGTCCCATACCGAGGTGTCTCAGTGTGACAGCCGTACGGTAAGCTATCACCAAGCCAAGGCGCCGTGGCGGAGACTCTTGGCAGAGCTGGTAGGACTGAGGAGGGTGTTCCCGTCGATAGGGCTTCGAACCCTGACAGTGCCATATTGGGATTGCTCCTTGAGCGGTGCCTAGTTGGGAAAGGCCCTCACACAAGGGAAGGCATAAATATCCTTTGCTAGGCGGATAGCTTCTTTTTCTTCTTTCCTTTTCTTCTCCATGTTTGATATTGCCTGTAGACTCGGTGCACCTAGATAGCTCAATCCATGGTTTTGACCACTGTCACATTACCGCTAATCCCTATTAAGATGATATCTTATATCTTACTCCCATTCAAATTAGTGCCAGTAAGTTGTATGTTTACTTTGATACCGGCTCTGCTAATCTATATGCTTATAGTTACTTCTCAAAACCCTAATGTTAGATTATATAATACCTATCGCCCCCAAACTGGCAGATTGATACCGAATTAGTACTAGAGTAGCATAAATGGAAATAACATTATTGTAAAGCTCGCACGTTTGTGGATAAGGTTAGGGTTAGCCAGCTGATATATCCTATATAGGCTATTCAGGTTGTTGATAGTATTACAGCCGTCATAGCCATACTCGATCCTTATAGAGAACATGATAGTATCTTTGGATTAGCCTTCACAGCATGTTTCACTTTATGCTTTAAGCTACGGGCTCCTACGTTATCTCTTAAAACCTGTCCTTATCCTCCTTTATCATCAACATGTTTCATGGTGCTTGAACGAACCCGGGTAGAATGACTTATATGCTTATATGTATAGGAGGACTCCCGCGATAGATAGTTTAGAAAAGCAGCTCATCATTGGTTATCAATCTGAAGTTCTTTGTACAGATTCACTCACACTCCATAGGGTCATCGGACTAGCCCAACACTAATACTATACTTTATGATATGGGATTGTGTTGAACCGATATAACTTAAATGAGTTGCTCCTGAGTCCTATAGAACGTGTTATGTGTTAAGTCCCCGGCGCTGGGAGAGGAAGGGGGGAGAACCTCTAATAGGAGTGAAAAACCAGGAACGGAGCGAAGTGTGATACCATGTGCGTGAAGCCAACCCAGAAATTAATCTTCTATCTGCCTATCGCCGGTACCACAAAGATACAAATAGATTTGCGTCCCATAATTACACCAATTGATCGGGGCGGGGCCACCTGGTGGATAACCAGCAGGCCATTCAACCGGTACGCATTCATGGCCATGGGGGTTTATAGGGATGACTGCGAGGTAATAACCCATAAAACAGCTTCCGAAGAGATCATTAACACCGTACCAGACATGGCTGTCAACCCACTGATAGCTAAAGATTGTATGAGGTCCAGCAGTTAATATAGCATTTGGACTGGTAGCAACCTTCACGTGCACACCACCAGGAATGCTATACATAAGTTCCGTATGTTGGCCCTGTGGCGGAAGCGTAATAGCTTCAACCCCAGGAACCACGCCTCCACTCCAGACATAAACAACAAATGGGCACTGATTAATAACAGCTACACGGCCACCAGAGGCTAAGGAAGAAAGACCATATATAGCAGTAAGGATAGTGAATAATGTATTCATTTTATTTGAGAATATGGACAAATAATAACGGAAACTGCAGTCCAAGAAAATGAAGAAGATTATAGATTAGAGGGATATCAGCCGATTTTATAACGTCTTACTAGTAGACTATTACTGTACTGAATAGGCTAGTATCTAGAATAATCAACACAAGGATCGAGATAACTTACATAGTAGAATAGCCGCTGAGAATAACCGCCATGAGTGGAGGACTTATGCCGAGGCGGCGAGTCATCAGAAAGAGCAGAAATAATATCAGTAGTAAGCAGGGCCTTGGAACCATCTTATCTGGATAACAAACACTACTGAATTCCGCTGCCTGAGCTTCTAAGACACAACAAATTATGTGATAGCTGGACCTCAGGATAGGGCGCGAAGCCCTGGACGGCGTGTGACGGTCGGCTCCTAATGAGGCGATCAGTATTCTGCCTATCTATTGGTTTAGCTATATCCCGTATCACTAAGCATAGGACAGTGAGCAGGGGCGGTCCAACTGCCCTTACAAGGTGAGCCTGCTTTATGTGCTTATGGCACAAATTCTGAATATTATAATGACTATCCCCTAGAAATGTAGGGGGATGGGGTGTCTGCTAACTATATAGGAGGTTGCCGCGTACACGCTACGGATGATGGTAATACCGTTCCACACGTACGCGCCAGCTTCTGCGCATCGGGTGCGGAAGCGCCGAGTCATGAGATTGATATTCCGACAGTGTCTATATAGGCATTTCGGTTATATATATAGAGCTGGCTGTGGGTTGGGTTTGACCAGAACCCGACCCAAGGTTGGGTCTGATTGTTTGACCCAGCCCAATCTCGGCGGGCCCAGGTTGGGTTCTGGTTATTGGGTTGGGTCTGATTTCTTAACCCAGCCCAGTCTTAGCATTGACATATAGATAAGCAGCACACGTCCGGAGACGTGTTTACAATGATAAGAGGGTGGCTATTCTAATACCGAAATACTCTTACTATAGTAATAGCATATAAAGATTGTTATATATATCCAGTCCTCTGTGTTCTATATACTGTATATTATATTCTTCAGAAAGTAGCAAGTATAAAGTATACGATATTTTCCAATGATATTTCATTGTTTCGTATACCTTTATCTTATCCAAGATTATTAATAATAGTATATTATTTATATCTCCACATGACTTGGTGCGTGTTCTATACTAAGATGTCCGCCTTATAACATACTTCCGTCTTATCTATCATCATATAGCTGATACATTACGAATGCCAGAGTGACCTTCCCCCTTTGGTCACAGTATAAATCAATGTCATGCAGGTTGATTCATAACAAGAATCATAGTAAGAATATCATAGTATGCTACGATGCTACGATATCCAGTATACCAAACATAGAGGATTGGATATATAAGGACATTCTTTTACCAACATATATTTAGGCATTCTAACTCGTACGGGCACCAAGCTATACAGGGGATCTCTTTTATCTTAGTTACGTGTCGTAAACCGGGTGCTTGGCAAGCGTCTAGATCAGAGTAAACTCGTCACTGAACGGCGGTTCGGTGGTATTCTGCTTAAGAAAGGGCAGGTAGCCAAAGTAATAAAGATAGCCTTAGTTAACTAGATCTATGAGCAATAGTATACTCAAGGTTAAACAGTTAATTCAAGACGATAGAATAAAACTAAATACATGGTAAACGAATATATATTCCATCGTCAATAGATCCGATAGAGCCTACTCCTAACAATGGCTCTACTGGCTCTATTACCCTAACCCTTGTGGTTTATTGGAAAAATTACTACGCTAGCACAAACTCAGCAGGAGGTCTTGAAAAGGTCTTGTATTGGATCTGTCGCCTCTCTTCCCCCATTTCTATCTGTCCTAGTTGATCCTTTTTATATGTGAAATCCTCACACTTCCAATCTCCTATCTTGCACTCCGATGTCTCCGAGTCCGTGTAGAAACGTTGCTTTCTGGTGCTCCGAATCCGAATCCGAATAGCACTCCGAATCCTCTCCGAGCTGTAATCCTTTCCAATTTCAATACATCCGTTGGCTATCTCAATTAGTATTAGCGCCATTCTTTCCAACATGGTTACGGATAATCCTTTGTTCCATCGTGCATTAGCGTCCGTAGACTAGCGTCTAATCTATTGGCTGTGACTTTCTTGATTCTCTGACATTACGTTTAAGACTTCCACGACCATCGACCTGTTATTACTTTATTTACTCAAGTTACTTTACTCAACAATCCAAGGAACCTATGTATGAGATTCAACCAAGCCTAACATATCTCGACACACCACTATTTAACTAAGATGGATCCAGGTCCATAACAAATACCTATATAGATAATAGATTTCAATTATATACGAGCTCAGGAAAAAATGACAGTTATCACAAACTAAAGCACTTTATTAAGGAAAATATACATACAGTACTCTCATATTTTAAACGAATAAGCCCCCACTCTAACATAATAAGAGATAGGGAATTACCGTAAATACAATATGGTTAGCTCTATAAGATCTATTATCATAAATAACTCAATAGAGGCTCATTTAATAATATGAATAAAATAAGTGTCTACACCCTACCACCCTAAATATATATAAATATCCGCATAAGCGTGCGAACACATATTTCACAATTCTGTAAGTATAGCTTATAGGTTCTTATTAAATAATAACCTTATAATATAAATGTCTCAGTCTAATTTTACTACTAACTCTTTAATCTAGTCATGTACTTAGCATTAAGAATACCTATCTAGGATATCTTCACCTTCTTCCTTTAGCCTAGATTTAGAAAGACTTATTATAGACTTACAGTTAGAACCTTCTACTTCTAATTTTATCTAAATTCATTAGAAATAAGTCAAAAGGATAGAAATTATAAGACAATACAGTAGTCACTTTAAGACAAAGATCACCCTTAACAGATAAACTTATTTCTAAAAATAAACTTATAACCAATCAAGTCCTCGACAGATCCTTAAATAAGTTAATAACACTCTGATCAAGTTGGAATATTTACTCTTTAATCCTAGACTTAAGATTATAAACTACTAGCCCACTATAGTGCTAAAGAGCCTTATTTAATATCCGACTCAGTGTCTCAGTTTATAGAATAAGACAACATACTTTATTAGGCTTGGTCGATTCTATAGTCCTTGTATCTAACTATGTACTTTAGTGACTAGAGGTCCTTTCAGAGTTTATATTTATATGGAGCCTCGGCTGGTAGGCAATATCGAGGGTGAACTATTAATAATATAATAGGAAGGGCTCGCATATCGGCATATGATCGGCGTGCTGTGGCGCCTTCTTAGGGTATAAATAAGACTTATTTATTCCTATCCTATCTTACTCTTAAAAGCTTCATAAGCAACCATAGCATCTTATAAATAATAATAAACTCATTAATCAACATGAAGTTCTTACCCTCCCTCATCCTGCTCAGTCTTTCTGCCCAGGCTCTTGCAAGCCCTTACGTCAATCACCACGCTGCTAAGGACCAGCGTAATGTTAGGGTTTACGAGGAGGTCATTGTGGATATTAGACTGGCTGTGGACAAGTTCAAGACCGATATTTTTCTTGCTATCCCAGACATTCCCGGTGACTTTGATGTTATTATCAATGCTATTCAGCAAGGGATGGGGAGACTTGGAACTGAGCCTCCCCTTACTCCCTTTGAGGCTCGTGCCCTTATTATCCCTAGTATGCCACTGAAGGAACATGTTGAAGAGGCTCTCCGCAACCTTATCGGTAAGAGGGCAATTATGGTTACTGCTGGTCTTAAACCTCAGGTTGCGCAGGATCTTCGGAGACTGAAGGCTGCTGCTGAACAATTAAGTAGTATAGTCCTCACGAAGATTCCTGCAGAATTCTTGGAAGGGGCTGAACGGTCCTCCCTTGAGCTCATTCAGGGCATCGACGACGCTATTCGTGCCTATAGTTAAGTTGTTGGTGCCACAAGCTATAATATTTAATACTTCCTATGCCTACATTGCCTACCTTCACCACTAGAGGTGCTATCGCCTCTAGTGATTCGCCCACCATCCTTGCTTTTACTAGTACTGCCAGGACTAAGTAGGTCTGTAGAGCAGTTAGGCTTACTACCACTCTCCTTGCTATCCTTACCTTTAAAATTTGCTAGAAGTATACAGTGAATATAAGGAGAAATGGGCTTTTTTGTTTCTGTTTATTGTTTCTGTTTTTAGTAATCTGCGGAACGTTTGCTCTGGAAACATTTTATATATTACTAATATATATGTAATAGGCAGGATAATAATAGTCATTCATTTAATAATATATCTGAACTATGTTTACATGTTACGGGCTAGTCCCGCCTAATGCACACTGTAAGGGCATATTAAAATAGAAAACATAACATGAAGAAAAGAAGGAAAGAAAACAACAAGATTCTCAGCTCGTACATGCAGTTCATATAGGGATAAGGAGCTCGCTGGTTCGGTCAATTCCTCCGTACGTTCAGCACCGTCTCGGTGCTTGTGAGGGAACTTCGTGTGCCATTCCCGTATGTTCGGGGCTTGCTCGGTAACGTTGGTACGGCCCTGGGAATAGTATCCCGGATGCATTTCCCAAGGGTGTTATCCTTAGGTGTCATGCTCAGCGCCTGTCCGGTACTCGGGAATATCTTCACGTGTCGCACGTTCTCGGTGAGGGCTTGACTGCCCGAACCTATTTCATATGAGGTCAGCTCATAACATATAGTTACAGAATCGGTCGTCTTTTTATACTCATACATCCTTGGGATAAATTCTCTTAGAGGAATGGTCTTATCGAATTTCTTAACTCTTCCTGATATGCGATCAAGACCCTAACTCCAAATATTAGGTGAATCAAAGTGTAAAGAAACGCTCCCCCTTTGCGATTTAGGGCGTGGTTGACATCGCTTCTTGGCAAATAGTTTTCGTGCCAAACCGAAAGTCTCAGTAGCCCTTAACTGTCGTAAACCGGGTGCTTGGCAAGCGTCTAGATCAGAGTAAACTCGTCACTGAACGGCGGTTCGGTGGTATTCTGCTTAAGAAAGGGCAGGTAGCCAAAGTAATAAACAAGATAGCCTTAATTAACTAGATCTATGAGCAATAGTATACTCAAGGTTAAACAGTTAATTCAAGACGATAGAATAAAACTAAATACATGGTAAATGAGTGTCCTTATATATTCCTTCGTCATCATAGCCATCATGTCCTGTTCTTCGGTACTGGCCCTGTTTGCCATATTCATGCTCATCATGTCCAGTTGCTAACAATTGGCTATGATTGTGTTGGATTGGTGGGTTTACTCCCGACTAACCCTGAATGTATCTTACAAGTATAAGAAAAGAAGAAGTGACTAGCAAGATTGTCTCTGTTTTTTTTGTCTCTGTCTGAGTATATCAGGTCCCATATCGGGCTTTTATATAGACATATTGGCGGGGTCATTTATGAGCTATCAAGAGGGGTAAATATTTGGGCTGAAACCTAGGTGCCCAAATATCCTAAGGTGGCTAGCTGGCCTTCAAGATGAAGAGGCCGATCTTTCTTGTTGGATATCCGGATTATCTGACAGATTGTCATTTTACACTAACCCTAATGGCTGCGGATAATCCTTTGTTCCTGTCAGATAATCCGGATATCCAGAGGCAGTCAAATGAGGCAGTCAATCAGAAGCTCTACTTTATAGCCCCCAATTTTACCCCTCATGATAGGTCACAAATGATGTCAACCCTACATGCCGGATTCGATAAAACTAGCTCACCAGATGTCTATAAAAACCCGGCTTTGGAACCTGATGTATTCAGACAGACAGAGAGAACACAATACACACAATCTTGCTAGTCACTTCTTCTTTTCTTATCCTTGTAAGATACATTCAGGATTGGCCTGGAGTAAACCCGCCAATCCAACAGTTCCTTAGTGCAGTAGTGTCCTGTTGGAATCCACGTATATGCTAGTAAACGGGTAACATAGTGTTACGAATCAACCTGCATGACGCTAAATTATACTATGACCAGAAAGGAAAGGTCACTTTGGATTTGCGAGCGTATGAACCATACGATGACAGAACCAGTGGAAGGATGTCAGGATGGGACACCTCGGTATGGAACACGCACCAAGTCACGTGAAGATACGAATCATATACCATTATTCGGATTGATAACGAATAGGGAAAACAACACGATATTTTTGGAAGGATATCGTATACTTTATACTTGCTATTTCTAAAGTATACGATATACGATATACAGAACTAGGAGGACTGGATATATAAGGACGCTCATTCATCATCATGTATTTAGTTCTTCATAGCTCTTTAATCTAAGTCACTTGATATTAGACTTTGACAGTGAGAGTCAGCAAGGCATTCTAACTCGTACGGGCACCAGGCTGTACGGGGGATCTCTTCTATCCTAGTTACGCTCAGACTTCCAGATACCAGTTCGACTATTGTTACTTTGTTTACTCAAGCCACTCCATCGACGACAACTTAGGAACCTTTGTGTGGTCCAACCAAGCCTAGCGTACCTCGACACAACACTGTTTAACTAAGGTGGATCCAGGTCCGTGACAAAAGAGCTATCGTCTTGACTCCGGGATACGCTAGGAATCAAGTACTATTATGACAAAAGTTACCCAGTTAGGAAAGTATTACCCGAAGCGGAAACTACTAATATAGCAGGCAATATACCAACACCAACAGCTAGCACTGTGGGAGCGAACACCGCCACGGCTAGACTGCAAGCAAGAATTCAGGAGCTAGAAGCACAGCTCGCTGCGAAATAACCAAAGACGCCAAAGCCTCAGATATTTGATGGCAAATGATCTGAACTTAAGAACTTCCTGACCCAGATGGACATGCACATTGCGATTAATGGAGCATCACTAAGCACGGAAGATTCCAAGGTAATCTTTGTGGCAACCTATCTGATAGGAGAGGCTTTTCAGTAGATTGAACCAGTACTCCGGGAGTACCACAATTCCGAAAAGAAAGATTAGAGCACTAATACTAAGGAAATACTTGAATCTTACAAGACGTTCAAGGAAAAATTCAAGTTAGCATTTAGAAACGCGGATGAAACCCGAAATACTGAAAGACAATTACGATAACTGCGACAGACTGGGTCTGCTCAGCAGCTAGCGGTACAATTTAAATAGATTGCAATGGTACTAGACTACAACGATGAAGTACTCATTGGCATGTTTGAAAACATGTTGAAAGAAGAAGTTCAAATGGAACTTATCAAGATAGATCGACCTGACGACATAGACGAATTCATAGAACAAGCAGTCAAGATCGACAACAAATTCTATGAAATGAAACAGAAAAGACGAGAAATGCAAGGATAACGGAAGCATGGGACTATGCCCACACCACGAAATCATCATCGAACAAACCAGAATCAACGTAAATACGATCCTTATGGACCAATGCCAATGGAGTTGGACGCCACGGCTGAGCAAAAGAAGTTTAGCAAGAAGCTAGGAGACAAAAGCAATATTGAATGTTACAACTGCTATAAAAAAGGGCACTATGCAAGAGAATGTAAAAGTCCAAAACAAGAAAGACAGCTAAAGGCTACTAGGTTTAATAAAGAAGACCAGGAGAACTATGCTGAATGGGATTAAAGAGATTACGGTATTAACGACTACCACGACAATGAGTGTCACAGTTTCAGTAGGACTGAAAGCAAAGTGAACCTATATATAGAGACGATGCACGCACACGAATTATATGGTTATGAAAACCAAGGGGTTACTAGTCAACCGGAAACTGAGAAGAAAAACGACGAAAACCTTGAGGGCGAATATTAGGATGCTTAAGAAAGGCTTATGGAAGAATACCCCACAGAAGATGAATAGGAAGAAATTAAATAGATAGTAGGATTTAAATGTGAACCAAACTGCATAGAACTTTATAATAACTCCAAGCATCTAGAGTATAGATTAATTGCATAGGCCTTCTGTACTAAAGACTGGTATAATACACATCTGGAAGCAAAGCAAGGAAGCGGATACTTTCCAAGACAACGGAAAGGAAGGAAGCCAACAAATTGCGAATGGCTACGAATTAAGGAATAAGGGATTCCTAAAAAACCTGACCTATAATAAAGTATAGATGCCGCAGTACTTAAAGCGAAGCAGCAGACAAAGGCTGGGAGTATATAAAGCACCCAAACAACTGAGAAATCAATAAGGACCAGCTTAGACATCCTTAAAGAATTGGTAATAAAACACAACTAGATCAATGAAAATGAAGTATGGGAAGAAATAGTACGACAGGTATTAAAGAAGATAAACGAACGACTCTAAAAGCAAGACGAAGAAAAAGAACTCAAAGCTACGGAAAGAGGAAAACACTTCACGATTATAGTAGACATACTAGGGAATAAAGTCAATGTCATGATCGACTCGGGAGCAACGGGAAACTATATAGACCCAAGATGCCAGGAACGACTTCAAATTCTAGGAAGAAAGAAACCACGACCAATTCCTTTGACAGGATTTAATAGAGAAGTTTTGAATAAAGATGGAATCACTAAAGAAACAGGATGGTTAACTATAATTATCAACAAATATACTAAAATGATCAACTTCGATATCACTGAACTCGGACGAGACGATGTGATATTAGAAGCTCCTTAGTTGAGAAAACACAATCTAGAGATCTACTAGAATAAGGGATAAGTTTACCTGACAAGATGTAACTGCCTAGAAGAGATCCCAACTATTAAGGCTTCCATGACGAAGGAAGACCTGGAGGTTAATATTAAGGAAATAACAGACGCTCCCTTACAGGATAGCAAAAAGAATATAATCATTACTAAAGTCGTAGAAGAGGAACGACAACTTAAAAGCAGCATGGAGGTTGTATTATTTAAAGAATACAAACAGTTCAGAGATTTATTTAATAGAATATATAAGGCTTTACTAGACTACAGCGAGTGGGATTATACTATTCCACTCAAGGAAGGAAAAGAACCAGTACCCTAGAAGATTTACCCAGTGTCGGGAAATAAAGAGGAAGCTCTGAAAAAGTATATCAACGAGAATTTGAAAAAGGGATATATATAGCCATCGACGTCGCCAGTAGGATACCTAGTATTATTCATCAAGAAAAAGGGAACAACAGATTTGAGAATGTGTGTTGACTTTCGGCAACTCAATAATATTATAATAAGGGACAGTTACCCCTTACTACTAATCACGGAAATACAAGACAAAGTTCGAGACAAAAAATGGTTTACCAAACTCGATATTACTGACGCATATAATTGCATTAGGATCAAGGAAGGAGAAGAATAGAAGACGGCATTCAAAACTAAGTTCAGACATTTTGAGTATTTGGTCATGCCATTCGGGCTCACTAATGCATCAGCAGCATTTTAACGATACATCAACGACGTAATGTCACTATACTTACATGATTTTACTATTGCTTACTTGGACGACATTCTAATATTCTCTAACAATTTGGAAGAACATGTACGATATGTTAAGATGGTATTATGGAAACTGAGAATTGCGAAGCTACAAGTTAAACTGAGGAAATGTGAATTTTATGTGCAAGAAACAGATTTCTTGGGACACAGAATTATACGAGCAGGAATATAAATAGAAAAGGAAAAAGTACAAGCAATCAGGGATTGGCCTATACTAAAGAATGTCAAACAATTACAAGAATTCATTAGACTGATCAACTACTATCGACGATACGTTAAAAGATACGCAAAGATCATGGAACCACTATTCAGACTACTAAAGAAAGATAAACCTTATGAATAGGAGGACGAACAGGAAGAAGCATTTAAAGAAGTCAAATACTGAATGACTATAGTATCTATATTAGCACAGCATGACCCAGAACTACTAATAATATTAGAAACAGACGCATCAGACTTCGCAATCGGGGCAACAATGACACAACCAGGACTAGATAGGAAATCCAGACCAGTTGCATACTATTCAAAGAAACTGATCGACGCAGAATTGAACTACGAGATTTATAACAAGGAATTATTGGCAATTATTAGGGCACTACAACATTAGAGAGTATATTTAGAAGGGGCTAAATACCCAGTATAAATTATTATAGATTACAAGAATCTTACTTCACGACAACTAAAATATTAACAAGAAGACAAGCAAGATGGTCCGAAATACTTAGAAACTATTACTTCACAATCGAACATTGCAAAGGAAAAGAGAATGAAAGGGCGGATGCTTTGAGCAGACGACCAGACCATGAAGAAGGAATCAAAACACCAGAACCGGCATTACTACGCACTAACAGGAAAGGAGACTTGGAGTATAATCCCTAAATCGCTACTCTCGTAGCAACGGCGGAAGTTACAACAGACTTAGAACTACAAGACAAGCTAGTTAAGGAAACGCTTAAGGACGAATGGGTCCAGGAAGCGCTAGAAAATAAAGACAACCGAGTCAATGAAACAGAAACAGGATTAGTGTTTTGGCATGGTCTAATCTATGTACCAAAAACACTAAGGAACGAGATCATCCAGCTTTATCATGACATTTTAACTAGTGGCTATCTAGGACAGGCCAACACGTTAGAACGAGTTTCAAGAAACTACTACTGGCCACAAATGATGAAGGATATTAAGAAATACATCGAAGAATGCGACATGTGTCAAAAGAACAAGATCAAGAGACATAAACCATATAGATTGTTATAGGAAATCGAAGCACTAGAATATCCATGGCAATGGATTACGATGGACTATATAGTCAAACTACCAGAATTAGACAACTGCAACGCAATTCTAGTAGTTGTAGACCGACTAACAAAATACGCACATTTTATACCAACAGTGGAAGAAATGAACGCGGAAGGATTGGCACAAATACTGATAGAGGAAGTTTTCAAACATTATAGCATATCTAAGATTATAGTATCAGATAGGGGAGCCACTTTCTCATCAAAACTATGGAAGTTAATGATGGACCTGATGGGAGGGCAACAACGATTGTCAACAGCCTATCATCCACAAACAAACGGATAAACTGAACGAACAAACCAAACACTGGAACAATACCTATGACACTATGTGAATTACGACCAGGATAACTGGGCAATACTATGGCCCAGATGGCGTACAACACATCGAAACATTCCACCACAGAAATAACCCTATATTTTGCGAATTATGGACGAGAAATGAGACTACCAGGATAACTAAGGTTTAAACAACCAGTTAACCTGACGGCAGAACAGAAGATACAATAAGAGATGAACGCTCTCTACTTCTTTCTAAAAACAGAAATCATCAACCAAAACAAACTTACAACGGGTTATTACAACGAAAAACATCTGAAGGGACTAGATTTCTAGAAGGGAGGGAAGGTCTATCTTTCAACAAAAAACATTCAAACCACACGACCAACGAGAAAACTCGACCACCTACGAATCGGACCATTCGAAATTGAAGAAAAAATTAGTGAAGTCAATTATAGACTCAAACTACCGACAACTATGAGAATACACCCAGTTTTTCATGTCTCATTATTGGAACCAGCACCACGGAACGCTAAGACACAGGAAGAAATCACGATCGAAGAAGAAACCTACGAAGTCGACAAGATATTAGCGGAGAAACAATCACCAGACAAGAAAATGTATTATCTCATCAAATGGAAAGGGTACAATTCGAAGGAAAGTACCTGGGAACCTATTGAGAACCTCGCGGGAGCACCGGAAGTTCTAGAGAGGTATCGCCGACGACACCCATCAGATCGGCAGGAAATTGTCCAAGATTGGCGAATAACTCGTCAAGTTCCTCAGAGGTCGCAGCAAGAACATGGGATTCCAGTTGTTCTCGCATAATCTCTGCATCGGCAGCGGCTACCTCGGCCTCGGTTGGGGGATTCTCTGAATCCAGAATCTCCAGCACTTTTTGATTATGCGACTTCATATTCACACCACGCTCTTTAAGGAATTCTTGTTGACGGAACAATCGAGCGATTTTTGCAGAAAGCTCGGCCTGTTGAGATAAGGCTTCAGAAAGCTCACGGGAAATTTTCTGTTCAGACTCTTTCAGTTTATTCCATTCCCTTTCACTATGAAACCGGCGTTCACAGGGACGACCACGACGAGTGCAAGCGGCACATTTTGAATTTTTATCATCCATCACGCAAGGATAATCGTTGAAACGACAATATTCGCAAGGGAATTCGACAATAAAACCGTCCTTCTGAATACGAGACGATTGGAGAAATGCGATTCTTGAGTTGATCTGTTTTAAGGCGTTCAGGATCAGTTTTTGAAATCAACTTGGGACGAGGCATGACGACGACATCGCAGGAACACTTACCAACAAAGAAAGCAGGGTCACGCTGGGAACGAGGGCGCGTCTTTCTATTTAAACCTTTGAGGACAAAGGCTCTCAGAGAGGGGAGGTGATGTTACGAATCAACCTGCATGACGCTAAATTATACTGACCAGAAAGGAAAGGTCACTTTGGATTTGCGAGCGTATGAACCATACGATGACAGAACCAGTGGAAGGATGTGTCGGAATCCGTGTATTGTGTATTATCCTTGTAACACAGCTTGCTTAACAAAATTGTATCTCTGTCCATGTTGTTGTGTTTTTGACCAATGTACGAGTGGGCGTGGGCTTATACCCTTCGTTGTGGGCCCCTTATCGCTACTTTCTGCCAAGGCACTAGTATACATTTGAGCTTCTCTAATTGGCCAGATTCTTGCTTGAGCAGCATCCCAGAAAGGATTAGCCTGCCTTAATTACCAGGCTTCCAACACAACCCTACATGCCGGATTCGATAAAACCAGCTCACCAGATGTCTATAAAAACCCGGCTTTGGAACCTCATGGATTCAGACAGACAGAGAAGAACTTAATACAGACAATTTTGCTAGTCAATTCTTCTTTTTATCTTTGTAAGCTACTATTCAGGATTGGCCTGGAGTAAACCCATCAATCCGACAGATTCTCTTAGCTAGAATTTCCAGCATATCCTTCTTTTCTATAGAGAAAATTTGCTCTACGTCTTCCTAACAATCAGCACACGGTATTATTATACGTAGATTTAAGGCAGCTAAGACTTTCTTCAGGATATATTTATAGCTATAAAGGTTTGCTAGCTGCCATCGAGCCCTTTTCCATGAAAATATCAAGTGGGATCGGTCCACCGATATCATAACTACCATATTCTCGCGTGGCTTCTTCCAGGACCCATTTTTCAATAAGCTTTAGTGCAATGGCTACGCGAGTGTCTTTACCTGGTTAACTTCGTACATTATCTCTGACCAATTTATATGGCTGTAAAGGGTGGGTGACCTTATCTAGGTTACAACGACTGCAATAATCTTCTTTAGAAACCGATAATAACTCCTGGCCGTGTTCATAAAGAATTAGCTTCCGAATATATAGTCCATTTGCTATATCTTTCCACCCTGCTCCAAGTGCCGCTTTTTTGGCCACCTCTACTAGAGTCAAAACTCTACGGTGTGAAGGTTTATCATTAAGGGTCACAGTTATTAATATTAATATATTACTCTTGGCAGTAGAGTCCTCTTCATTCAATATAGAGTAGCTTAAAGGACTTAGCTCTGATGGGCTGTTAGGTTATGGCCTAGGAGGACTAAATGCTCTAAAGCGATCTGCCTTTTGTTGTTGCTTTTATATACAACGTTCCTGCGCCTGGCGCTCCTTCTCACTTTTTGCTTCTGCAGGATCCTGCCTAAGATAATTAAAGGCCTAATAGTCAAGGTATAATATCACTGTGCTTTTATAGCCTGGTCCACGGCCACCTCGTCCAGCTTTTTGATATGTATCTAACATATTAAAGCTGATAGGAAATCTCCAATAGATGACGTACTTAACGTCTATAATGTTAACGCCTATACCGAGTGATGTTATCGCAAAAATAATCCGCGTTTTAGACTTTTCATCCTTGAACTCGGCAAAGGTTTGATCCTTGTCATATTCAGCGCCGCGAGTAAAGTATGGTCGGATAACCTTGGTTATACTATACAGAGAATTTCTATTATTATTAATATACCGTACAGCTTTCTCATCTAGAATATCAGCATTCTTCCTAAGGAGGATATAAGTCAGTACCTCTAACTATAGCATCTAAGATATCATTGACGTCATCGATAAAGATAATCATCTTGGGTATATTCTCAGGTGAAGCTCGACCACCGGTGACCGCTTGATCAAGAATCCAGGCTAATGATCCCCAAGAACTAACCATTGTATAGGGAATAGGTTGCACCTCCTAGAAAACATCTTCTCGGTCGATACTAGTGCGAATAACCTCTGTTTCGTACAGGTCATCGCTAATAATACGGAAGCCACTATGTTTCAAGATCCAGGTCTGCTTAGTCGGTGTTATTATGGCCGAATAACCAAACTAAAGAACATCTTGCCTTAGTAAACGTCGCAACTGTTCCAGTTTACCATATTCATTTCTGAAATCCTTCCACTGTTCAACAAGATGACACTTATCGATCACAATAAGGCCAATTTTGCTCGTGAATTCGGGGCGTTGGATGGCCGTTTGAAAGCTAGTTAATATAGCAACTTCTGGGCTTGTCAATATATATATATATATTGATTGGATAAAAGTTGAGATTACGAGTATTCGACACTGACTCGTCATTATAATCAAAGTCATTTTAGAACAGAAGGCCGAGTTGACCATTTTTCGTCTCGGAATAGCAGTATTGCATCAGAATCTCGGTTGGTTCGCTGTAGGCCGGTCGGAGGCGCGTGGCCAGCTAAGTGCTGGGTCGCTAGGATGGTACTGGTAACGAAAGCCAGACTTTCCAGGTCCTCTACAGTCGCACATGCAACAAAGGCTTGCAAATGAGGAATTTCTGCGAGGATAGGGGGCGACATCGAACCACCCCCCGTACATTATACGCTTGATATCGCAACCAGTCGATATTCTTTTCATCGCCGGGGAACGTCGCAGTGTGTCACAGTTCTGACTTACCAACTAATTCAATTGTATCCTTCAGGTCGCAAGTTGGACTTTATCCAAACCACAGGTAACCTTTAGTAATACTTGTTGAGCTTGGTTGGGACTTAGGACTGTGCAATACGGAAAATCAATTCCAGTCACAATGTAGCCCTCTTCTATTTCACCGCAGGTGAAGGGATTCCATCCTCGATGGCCAGAATAAGATGGTTGAGACTAGGAAGAAGAGTAACCAAGCGAAGATCTGTGCCTTTTCTTGACAAAGGTTGTAATATGGAAACTCCCCGCCGTAGCTCCTCCAGAGGGCGTGGCGAGAGGTGGAACAGGTGGGACAGGAGGAGTGCTATGTCGCCATGCTATCGTGATGTGTATGACGGCTTGCTGAAGAATGACGACTTCAATCTATCGGCCCTATACTCTTCGTGATTTATCTACAACTTTAAGTTGCTAATAAGGAGGATAGCTGAATAGGCACTTTCTATCGGCGGGTAGTGCACCATCGACGGCGGGTAGCACACTATCTTGTCGGATGATACCCAAGACACCTCCTACCTCGGCGATAGGGTGAAAAACATGGTCTGGCGGGGGTAAGATGAAAATATTATAAAGTCAATAGCATGCTCATTCTGAAATCGCCAATCTATATTTTCACAAATCGCTCGCCAGTATGTCTAACTTACAAAATGTCCGACCCATGTTCGATCTCAAGGGCCGCAGCTATATAGTCACGGGCGGCGCCCAAGGCATCGGATTTGCAGTAACTCGCGCGATCGCTGAAATGGGTGGAAATGTTGCAGTCCTAGATATACAAGATTCACCAGTTCCAGAGTTCCACTCACTGAGTCAAAAATTCGGAACACGGCTACTTTACATCAAGACCGACGTGCGAATTGAGGCCAGCATCTTTGAAGCTTTCGCGAAGGTAGAGGAAACCTTCAAAACGATCGATGGATTGGTTCCTGCTGCTGGTATTGCAATTGACAAGCCATTTATCGAGCAAACTTGGGATGAGTTCACAAGAATCAATGAAATCAACGTATGTAGCAAATGTGGCGCGGAACTTTTGATTGGTCGATGTTTTTCTCTACATGTTCCGTCTATCACGAGCTATTAACAACTCCATTGATTAGGTCCGAGGAACCTTTTTCATCTGTCAAATGCTTACGAAGCACCTTATCAAGCAAGGTAGACCGGGAAGCATGGTCCTCATTGCTTCTCAATCCGCTCACATCGCGCTGCCGGGGTACAGAATGGCTGTATACAACGCTTCCAAGGGTGCCGTTTTGATGTTCTCTAAAGCATTGGCCGTCGAATTGGCACCGTATAACATCCGGGTCAATACAATTTCTCCCGGATTTGTGGACTCGGACATGACTCGCAACGTACGTGCAAGCAAAAGCAAAATGGAAGGTCAACAAATGTGGCTTGCGCCCCCAATGCGTCGCCTGAGTACTCAAAATGACTTAACTGGAGCTGTTATCTACCTGCTCAGTGACGCCGCCCAGTTCACTACAGCTGCTGATATTCCCATCACTGGTGGCTTACACGTTGGAACCATAGACGGCCTGATTGCATACGAGGAGAGGTAAAGGAGAGCCATTCAATCAAATGGGAGAGTGAGATCAATTTTGTATTCTCTGTATTGGCTATTCATCAGAGTCGTATCTATCGCTTCTCCACTTCAATTCCTTGTGTGTCTATATACATATTGTGCTATTTATCTCCCACGTGTCTTAGCTTTCAAGTGAAATCCGGTGGAGGCAAATTCATCAGGTGCTCTAGGCAGGGGTCGAGAAACATGCGCAGTATTTCATTGTTTTCAGAGGCAACGGGCCAGTTCCATTGCAATAAATGATCATCACTCTCGAAGGTACCTATCGAGTCATCATTAATAATCGTCACAGAGGCTACCCGCGAGGGACTCATATTTGTTTGAGTTTGAAATGCAACTGGTTGCTGGTCGTTCGGCTCATCGAAAGCGAGAATTCTCTCTACATTGGAATTCTCAAGACGTAATCGTTTCATACGAGACTTTCGCTGATAATTAGCAATTGCGTCGGCAAAATTTGAGAGAATACCGTGGTACTGCTTTGCCTGTTGGCTATTCCTTCCAAAGCGGCCAAGAATCTTTGATGTTGCATGGAAAGCATGGCGAATATCCTCTGCGTGGTCATTCAGCTGTAGAAGAGAGCAACCGAGAACAAGACCTGCCGAAAACAACCACGCCCTATGCCAGTCTAGTTAGTTGTGGGTTTTTACATGAAACTTCGTTCTTCAGGCCACCATACTTCAATATACACATGTTGCCCAGAAAGGCACCTGCATTCTCAGCATCATCGCACATTTGAGCCATGAAAAGGGCTGCTTCTGTGCACATTTTAGCTAGATCCAAAGTTCTATTATCGGTAACCCCTTCTCTGCTCTCTCCGTAAACAGATGGGATTATGTGATCAACCAGGAATTGCCGCGTGATTTGGATCACACCATAATAATAGATGCATGCGAGGTGTATCTTGCCGATCGTGGCGCGCCTTGTTTCAAGAGAATAATGTGCAGATGAATCTCCAAGAGTCTGCCTTCGCAAATGTGTAGGTAGTCTCGAGCTCCATTCTCTTAGCTGAACAAGACATTGCTCAGCTTTATTAATAGATGCTCCTTCATTCTCTTTTGTTTCATTCACGACCAACTGGAGCACTGCGACAACCTCATATACGGCACATAGGGTTGCATAATTGGGGCATATTTCCCCGTCTAAATATTCATCGTCACTGCTTATGACAGGCGTACTTCCTGGGCGACCAAGAATAGTATTGCAAATCAAATCAAGGACCCGGATGCTCTTTCCAGTTTGTAATCTTGAGTACCACAGTCAGTTGCGTGCCTATAATAACTGAGTAATTAGTCTCAGACTTACCTGGCTTCTCTCTTTTCTACGGGAAGCTGTTGGTAGCTTTCAGGGGAATGAAGTCCCAATATCACCGAGATATTAGAAGCAATTCCCACATACATTAAGGCCGGGTTTCGGTTACACGCTCCAAGCATGAAAAAGGCCATCAATGCAAAAGCGCGAGCCAAATTGACCGTTGGAGCTTGTAGCATGTCTGAAAAAGCGATAATTTGAGCGCGTTTGAAATGCAACATCGCAACATGATTGTCAGTGTTAGTTCTCGCCTGGCATTGTGCGCCAATTGCAATCATCAAGTCCAGAAGGATGTCATGATTAGTCTCCGGATCTAGAATATTTTCCGGAGAAAATGAACTCTGCGTCTCCGTAGCAGGACTTAATAGTCGTTCTATATCGATCTCGGTAAACAAGTCCAAGATTCCGCTGGACTAGTCACGGAGGGAATGAGTCTCTTGTTGTGCTTGTGGCGTGAGAAAGACCTACTGCGTGAAGATAGCATTCGACATAGTGTCGCTTATTTTGTATGCTTAATTCTCCCACAAGGGGGGTCGTAGAAGAGGGCATCTCAACTTCCAGCATTTGGTGGGTTCCTTGATCCTCAGTGAAGTCATTCGGTTCCACATACGTTCGCCAGGTCTGCTGTAGGAACTTGAGAAAGGAAATTGCAGCGGTATTCCCAAAGTATACTATATACGAGCACGAGGTTATCAGTCATTGGCTAGAGAAAAAGGAAAAGAATAAAAGCCAAACGCTTCCGGGGTAGTATATCACTGACTTCTCTCGTCTCGTGAAGCTCTTAGTAATATGGACCTCTGTCTTGGGGATGACAGTACACCTGAACTAACTTGAGCCTCGATTGAAGAGGGCTCAGGCACAACCTATAAAATAATAATGGCGGTTGGTGATGAGACTGACACTCAATGGGAAGCATCATACCTTTTGAGCCACGGGGACAATGGAATTCCGTCCACTTCCTTTGCTATCAATGCCAGGGCGCTCCACGGGGACGAAGCAACGATCAGGTTCCCCCTTGGCAACACATTTTTGGCAAGGCTGGCGGGAGTCGCACTTCTTCTTGGATACGCGGCATTGTACACATGCAGTGACGCATCGCTTACGATTCTCCAGAGGAACTCGTGGGCGAGGCATAGCCTATGGTTGAATACTGAGGGCAATGAAGGATGAATTTGCGCAGCAGAAGGCAGAGCATCGCGGAAGGGAGATCAACTCCGACTCAGATAACATCAAATTTTCAATGGGGACGGGCAAATCACCTTGTTAAAGATCACAGATAGGCCAAGATAAGCAGCTGCGGGTTGCAGCATCCGTCATCGGTTAGCAGCTATCAGAAGTCTCAATACTCATGGGACCGAAAGATATGTTCCAGCCAGAACCAATCACTAGGCCAGACTTACTCCACCAGACGTGATAAGGGAAACTCTATTAGTGACAATCGAATTCGGTTCTGTGATGATTGTCGATCTAACATTGATTCGGTTAAGCCGAGGCGGAAAAGGCACCGAAGCAAAGATAAGCATGATCAGTTACATGTTGGATTGGCGGGTTTACTCCAGGCCAATCCTGAATGTATCTTACAAGGATAAGAAAAGAAGAAGTGACTAGCAAGATTGTGTGTATTGTGTTCTCTCTGTCTGTCTGAATACATCAGGTTCCAAAGCCGGGTTCATATAGACCTTTTTGGTGGGATGATTTGTGACCTGTCATGAGGGGTAAATATTGGGCTGAAATCTAGGGGCCCAAATATATTGTATACATGCCCAAGGATTGATACCATCGATATCTCTGTCTTGTTGGGATATCCGGATTATCTGACATTACATCCGCCCTGCCTTTTTAGGGTTAACCACAGGCGGACAATGGGCATACGACTGCTTGTTTTTAAAAGGCTTCGGTTGCCTCATTGTCCATTTATATTTCCAAGAAGCTCTCCTATAGTTAATACGCTATTTTTTCTATTTTTTCTTGGTGATATCCTCAAGATGCATGGCAAAGAAGGCCTTTATGACTTGGTGGTTGTAGGAGCTGGTATATTGATGTTTCCCCCTATCCGCCGACTGGCCTGTCCTCCTAAACCCTAGATGCAAACTCATTCAATATCCAAAATGATATTGGAGCCGACAAATCTTCTCACTCCTCCTGTGATGTACCTTATACTGACAAATTCTCAGGATAGCACGGCATTACTGCTTCCAAGACTTATATCCAGCTCCACCCTGAGCATAAAGTACTGGTGTTAGAGGCTGAAAAGACTTGCGGCGGCACTTGGAGCGAAGACCGTCTCTATCCTGGACTCAAGTCTAACAACATGCTTGGTTCATATGAATATCCCGATTATCCTATGCTTGAAGCGACATACGGTGTGAAAGACAACGATCACATTCCCGCAGCCACTTTACATAAGTACCTGACGGATTATGCTCTCAAGTTCGGTGTGTTTTCTCGAATAGTCTTCAATACACATGTGTTATCCATCGAGCAAACTAGAGATGATGGGTGGGAAGTTAAGGCGCAGAGCGAGGGTACTAAAGGAGAAATTATCTACCAAAGTAAAAAGATTGTTATGGCAACTGGACTCACTTCTCAGCCTAATATGCCGGTTTTTACGGGCCAAGAAAGCTTCAATGTTCCTTTGTTCCATGCCAAAGACTTTTGTCGTGAAGCCGCCATCACGAAAGTCGCCAACCACGTTGCAGTTGTCGGTGGAGCGAAGTCCGCCTTCGACATCGCTTATGCATTCGTGCAGGAAGGCGCCCAGGTAGACCTGATCATTCGTCCTAATGGCAATGGCCCCGTCTGGCTGGCGCCGCCTTTTGTCACACCACTGAAGCGAAAGGTTGAAGAGCTTCTCCATACTCGCCTTTTGACCTGGTTCAGCCCCTGTCCATGGGGTAACGAGGACGGATTTGGCATTATTCGCCACTTTTTACATAAAACTGGCGTTGGTCGGTGGTTAGTGCACAACTTTTGGCACTTACTCGGCTCGGATATTATTGCAACAAACGGTTATGACTCGCACCCTGATACCCGATGCTTGAAGCCTTGGTCATCCCCGTTCTGGGTGGCTAGTGGATTAAGTATTCACAACTACCAAACAAATTTTTTTGATCTAATCAAGAATGGTGCCATTCGGGTTCATGAAGCTGAGATCAACCAACTGAGTGAGAGGACTGTTCATTTATCCACCGGCGAGCTGCTTCCGGCAGATGCCCTAATTTGCGCGACCGGGTGGAAAAAGGGATCTTCCGTGAACTTCCTCGAACTTGATCTTGGTATCCCCGGCTCCAGCGCTGAGAAGGAAAAATTATACCAGGAAGCTGAGAAGAAGGTGCTGAATGACTTCTCTGATCTCTCTTGTCAGCCTGTCCTCCGTTACCGACCACAGACTTCCGACCCCCTCCGACTATATAGATTTATGGTTCCCACTGGCACGTTTCAAAAGCGTAACATTGCCTTCGCCGGTGCCGTCTCGACAGTGAGCACATCCACCTGCGCCAGCATCCAAGCTCTTTGGATCTCTGCCTTCTTCGATGGTCAATTGAAACGCACGGCCTCTAGCTCTGAGGAAGCAGTCAAAGAGGCAGTCCTATACTCACAATAGGGTGTCTGGCGCTACCCTTGCGGATACAGCCGCACACTCCCAGATATGGCTTTTGACGTTATACCTTACTTTGATTTAATGATTCGAGATTTGGGTCTCAAGCACCACCGCAAGGCAAGTCCATGGGCAGAACTAGTTGAACCCTACAAGCCTGGCAACTATGCTTCACTCGTCGACGAATGGATGGGCACTAGCCATCATCATTTGCAATTTGATTGATTCTAGCATGAACTACTGCTTCATGATTTAAACGAACTGGTTCAACTTGGTGGATGATGACTTTCTCAGGTTAACGACATGCAAAGTTCACAGTTTTCCTTGATAACTAGAACTAAGAGATTTAAGTCCGCTCTTAGACTGACAGGCGAAGATTATGTACGCAGAGAGAAGAGGTGGCTGGTCTTTCGTTTTGTTCCCCCTTTGATAAAAACCGTGGGAAGGGACTCGTGGAGAAGTACTTAATCTGCATTTTGTTCTGGTTCCCCGATGGAGGATCACGGGTTGGGAACTCAGTAAGCGGACTTTGATGTACTAAATAAATGTTTCCCAACTTTTAGTTTTCGTTTCAGATCAAATTGACAGGATAAATAATATGTGACTAAACGAGGTATAGCAACGCTCTGAACAGACGAGAAGTTGGAGATTTTGATGAGACTGATTCAAAGAACTAAATCGATGGTGATGTTTCAACAGTAATAGGCAACAGTAATAGGCAACTAAAGAGAGTATCACATATTACATAGAGGATGTTATAACGACTTTGTATCCATTCATATGGTTTCTTCACTTGGATACCTACCTATCACACGGTATATACACTCCCAAAGTACATCCTGCCGCTTTTCTTTATTCATTCTACCCGTTTCTACATACCCGTGAATGAAGGATATATATATGTTCAAGAGAGGAGATAAACTGTAAAATGGTCTTTAAAATGTAATTACATTCAAAAAACTTGATAGAATAATCAAGTGTGGTATAATGAGAGTTGATGAGAGGGAGTTTACTGAACGAAACTCATTCTTATTTGTAGTTTCATGCCCACCAACCTGTGCGAGCTTCATCTCTTCCTTTTCATAACGCTTCAGTCCAACTCAGTGACAAGCTGCTTATGTAGGGGCGCCTTCTTAATTACAACAGTCATTGGGACAACTTTTAAAATTGCCCGGGTGGCGGGGGTATTGGCAATTCGCGCGTTGAATATAGCGGGAGGAATGCCTGCGCCCCATATCGAGGCCAAGCTTCGAACAAAGCCCCGGGATGCGGTGGCTACTTCAATATCGGCCTCAGCCAACGGGGCTTGAACAGCTGGAAGTGTAGCCGTCAGGGCGAGGCGACACTAAACGTCGTCTATTATCTGGAAAATGATCCATTTGGCGGTGGATGAGGATGAGTCCAAACAAGGGAATCAGGCAGCCTGTACCGATAGATAGTAAAGCATAGCTTGCAATCATGGCAGTCTTATAGTGACCCGTCTGTGCTACGATAAATCTACCAACAATGCCGGCAGGCATCAAGGGAATGACAATTGCGAGAAGGTCAACACCAGATCAGACAGGGCTAGTCCCGAGAAGAACCTGAAAGCATATAGGAAGGAAGAAGCTCAGCCAGCTCATGTCGATACCATGTAATAAAGTGAGAATCAATGATAATAGAAATTCACTGATACTGTACATGCGAAGTGGCAGAGTGAGATTTGCTGCAAGAAAACTTCTGGTGGAACAAAAATGCCGTTAAGCCCACGGTACCGATTAAGAGTGGCAACAGGGCATTCCATAAATTCCAGCTATATAAAGTGCCACCCCAAGTCAGGACAATCAGAACAGCTGTCACGGAGGTCATCGAAGTATATTTCCAGATAAATCAACCCTGGCCAGGTGTGACATTAGGGTTCCGTCTCGTTGATAGTGTGCACGCAAGAAGAGTAAAACCAGAACCAATGCCACTCCAGCAATCGATAAATTAATGTAAAACACCGCCTCTAGGAGGTTTTCGAAGCAATCGCCCCTCCGATAATGGGTCCAACAAATGTGCCCAGCGCAGAAGTGCCCATAACCATGGACATGTATTTCTGGCTCTCTCGGAGAGGAACGAGATCGGCCACTATGATGTCGACCATGACAAAAAGTCCTCCTCCACCAACTCCCCCAAAAGCCTTGATATGAATAAGCATAGCAGTGTTATTGGCACCACCACACAGACCACTGCCCAATATAAACATAGCAATCGATATAATCAAAGGCACACGTTTTCCAAAGATATCTGAAGCCTGTCTATATAGCGGCTGGACTGCTGCCATGGTCAAAAAAATAGGCGTTTGCCACCCATATGTACAAGTCCCCTGGCTGCAAATCTGCGACCATAGAATGCAATTCGTCCTAAGCCCCATTTGCTTTAGGGTTGAATTTATATGAGGAAACATCTGTCCCTGTCATATATTGAAAGTGTCTATGATTGTTATCTTACCGAGCTATTGTTTTCAAAATCCACAAGATATATGATCAAACCTCTCGTGGAGTTTATATAACTCTCTGAACCCTCGTCCTTGAAATTGGCTGTGAAGGATATGATGATATTGTCAAGTTCTATCCTCCAAGAAAGGGTAGAGAAGCAAGAATTCAATTTTCCAAACAGAGAAAAGTTTTCGATGTCCCAATGCTTAAATCAGAAGGAGCATTCAGTCCGGGGTCAAGTCCGGCGGTAACCGATAGAATTGACCTTATCGACGCGTTCCAGCGAGTCGATTCTATTTTGTCTTCTGAAGACATCGTATTACGTAGAATCAATTTAGCGCGGTAATTACATGGAGTATATGTTGCAATAGTTATTTCTAAAAATCGCTAAATCCATGCTTGTTTCTTGCATGTCAATTTGTACGAATATAGAAAACACAACAACTATGACCGAACTCACCGTACACACATCGTTACTCTTCGATCCGAAATTGAAGAAAAATCGCGAAAATGTATCCATTACGGTGGATACTGCTAGTGGTCTCATTGTTAAAGTCTTTGAACGTGATGATGCGACCATACCGTTTGCGCAGACCCTGAATGATGGAGATGTCGATTTACGCGGGAAATATGTGATGCCCGGGTTAGTGGACGCCCATACTCATATATTTTTGCACTCCTACGAGTATGTTACGATCCATATTATGCCCCAAGAACTATTAAAACTAATTTGTAAACTCAGCGAAGTTGGCGCTCTACAGCAGAAAAGAGATGAAAGCATGACCGAAAGAGTCGTTCGTGGAGTGAACCACTGTCGGACTGCGCTCCTTGCAGGCTACACAACATATAGGTAGGATTTTCCCGGGTTCTACGGAGTTTAAAAAGGGGAAACCAATGAAACTGCGCTAATTATGATCATTATAGGGATCTGGGATCCGAAGGAATGCAGGAATCAGATGCCAACCTGCGAGATGCCATTGCTCGTGGATTAACTCTGGGACCTCGACTTTTTGTCGCAACTAAAGTGCTTGCCAGCACCGGTTCGTTTGAGTGCCGCACAGAAAACAGTGCTGGTGGCCACTGTGTACCGACTAGCTGCGATGCTGTAGACGGCGTTGAGCAATGTCGGCAAGCTGTAAGACGGAGAATTGCGGCCGGCGCGGATATCATCAAATTCTTTGCAGACTACAGACGAAGAATCATGAGAGCGCCTCCCAAGCAACAACATCCTTACATTCCTGGTGTCTTACACCCACCCAAAGACCCGAATCCAGATTATATGGTCTTTTCTCAAGAAGAGATGAACATGATTGTTTCGGAGGCTGCATTGGCAGGTGCCCCTGTGTCCGCACATTGCTGCACTCTTGAAGGAGCACTTGCTGCTATCGAGGCCGGTGCTAACACTATCGAACACGCATATTTTACCACAGACGAGATGTTTAAACATATGCTGGAGAAGAACGTCATTCTTGTGCCGACGCTTGCCATTGCGGAGAAGCTGCACACAAAACGTTTTGATCAAATTCTGCGCAATGTCAAGCGTGCTCATGAATTTGGCGTTCGTTTAGCTTGTGGTGGAGATACTGGAACATATTCACATGGTGATAATGCTAGAGAACTCGAGTTGATGATTGAGGCTGGTATTCCCGTGGCAGATGTATTGGAATCGTGCACGGTGGGCGGTTGGGAGGACTGCGGAGGCGATTTGTGCGGCCGACGATTCGGGTGGTTCGAAGAGGGAACACAGGCAGATATTATCGCGTTGGATGAAGACCCTGCACAGCTCGCTGATGCGTTGAGAAAGATCAACTTTGTCATGAAGGATGCAAAGGTGTGGAAAGATAATGGACAGTCTCAAGGCATCCTGTAAGAGGTTTGGTGAAACAACAAGCCGTAATTTCATCACATTCATTGCATATAAAGCTATACGAATTCATCTTCTAGTGGCATAAGCTTATTTTGACTCTTGAGAATCGTTATTTCGGTACTTCTAAAGTGAGAGGTATAAATGCTTCAACACAGGTCTAATCTGCCCGTAAAAGCATGCAAGCATTAGTTTCACTGTAATAAAACTTCAGCTGAGTCTTTAGTCATGAACTTGGAGAGATTTGCCTGGGACTCGCCAAGACATTTCTCCAAGCTACGGTGCGACCTTGGAGTGAACTTGACCTTAAAGTCCGAGGCAATTGCATTGGATGCACTTGGATCCCGCTTATAGTTAATGTAATGAACATTTGCCAGCATGGATTTACTCTCCGTGATCTTAAAGGAGACGATCAGGCGCAGGAACATTGCATATAGTACCCTATTTGAAAAGTTCACGGCAGTGCACATTCGAGCACCGGCCCCAAAAGAGAAATGATATGGTGGTGGAACTTTGTAAGTGTTCTCAACCCATCGTTCGGGACGGAACTGGTCTGCATCAGGGCCGTACGTGGCGGGATCTAGAAGAGTCAGTAAAGGTAAGAGATTGACATCCCAGGACGAGATGGCACTAACCCCTATTGATTGCTTGAGCGTTTATATAAACAAGAACTCCTTTTGGAATTTCTGCTCCCTGGTAGTTGAACTCTTTATATGTTTGCCAAGCCGGAAGCAGCTTGAGTGGAGGATAGAATCGCAATGCTTCTTTCACCAAGCCACAGATATAATTGCTTCTTTCCTCTGAAACACAAGCTTCGAAAGCCTCTTCAGGCGTTTTATAAACTGATATAATATCCTCATATGCCCTTTGCTGAATCAACTAGCCCTCAGCTGTTGATAAGACGCCAATAGCGATAATAGCGGTCGAAAATACGGTCTCAAAACCACCAGACATGAGACCACCAAGGATAGTCTTGATATCCACTGCGGAAATTAGCTTGAATGTATTCGATGGGAAGGAAATCTTGATACATACGTTGAGTCAAACCTTCTTGATTGTCTGTAAGCAGCATCGCAGCCACGCTTTTCCTAGGTCCCGAGAATAGAGTCACTGTATCGCGCACCTTATTTAGTACTGTCGCTAACTATTGGTCACGTCGTGCTCGGGCTTGTATTGCTGTGTCATTGCGCCCATTTCTTGAAACATATCTCAAATGGGGAATGAAATCCTGCGTAGTAGAGTTCGTGGATCGAAAACTAGATGCCATTAACTAAACTCGTTGAATGAAATACAAATCAGTGATCTTACCTCGCAATTGTGCTAGCATCTGACAGAATTTGGAGGAGCATTGGATCGGTAGTAGTACTGAATCGCGTTCCGTAGCAGAACATGGTCATCAAATTCAACGCCAATCGTTTCGGATAGATATGAGGCATGATGTCATTGGAACCTTTTTGAGAGTCGTAATAAATTGCCGAAATCATAGCGCAGGTCTCCATGTCCAACATGTTGCGTAGCTTCTGAATAGACGGTCCTGTGGTAAATGAGCCTACAACACGTCTCTGTTTCTTGGTCCGTTCATCCCAGGGGCTAGTTCCAATGGTTGCAGCTAGCAAAATCAATGATCATAATTCTTCTATGCGGTTCGGATTATGTCTCTTTTTCACATACCTGAAGTAGCCGAAATGACTCCATGAAACGTGTGAAACCATGGTCGATCGAGAGTCGCAGACTGGTTCTTGATGATCCATTCACGAGCAGCTTCAAAAGAGTTGAGCATAATCGCCCAGCGTCTACCCATTCTCAGTTGAAAAATAGGCCAGCCATAGGTATTGGTCCAAGTTTCTGATCTTGTCGCGTGATCATCTCCAAGTTGATATAAATGCCCTGCGAGGAGGTCCCCGTTTGGTATCTCCGGGATCCCATCGATTTTCCGAAAATCGACATAAAAGAAGCGCAAAAATATCACTGCACTTAGGCCAATGACACTGGTTGCTAGACCAAGGACAGCGATGCTATTAGGCACAGTAAGTCCGGTCATGAAGTTGATTGCTGCCATGACTCAACGGATAAAAATCAACAAAATGTAAGTACTGGAATAATTTGAAAGAAGTATACTAGCCGCAAATCTGCCATTTTTGGGCTTTATCTCTTGAAGCGCAGTACAACAAGATTTGTTGCGCGCTAATGAGATTTACCTCTGTGAACCCAGCGATAAGCAACGAGTCAAGCTTTCTGAAGATAGGACTTGTGTGTGTCGGAGTAGAGCGTCGCATTGATACGAGGCAACGGGCAGATGCGCGGGTCTTGTGCAAAAGATCCACCATGCTTTATAGCTAATCGCCGGCTGATGGAGAGAATATTTGAGCCAAGATCTCTTGAAGAATTCAGTTGGTTGTTAAGTTATTGGTTAGGAAAATAATTACGTAAATGTTTCACCATAACTAGTTAGTTAACTAGTTAACTAGTTAACGACTGGAAGCCTTTACTAAATCCCTACATGTTCAAGATTTCTATGTTTTCTGAACAGCTCGCCGTATGTTGTTAGACATGCAATCGCCTTCCATCAATATAGGTCTGCATTGTTTAGTAAACTATCATGAACGATAATTTGAGGATAAATCAGCTTTTTGTTGTTCAAGACCGTTGGGTAGCGATCACAGGAGCAGGTAAAGAGTACCCTTTCACAAGGATAAGAATCCGTTCGATAGCCATTATAGATCCTCTAACAATGACTAGCAAGTGGCATCGGTCATATGATCGCACGGGGTTGTACAATCAACGGCGCCAATACCATCCTCATAGATGTCAACGAAGATGCATTGGAAAAGGTGAAGGCCGAGCTTCAAGGACTTGCCTCGACTTTGGGTTGGAATTCGCTAAAAATTGAACTGTTGGTTCTTTCCATTGGCCTTTGCTCCAGATTATTGTGCTAATAGGGCGCGCAGAGGTCACGGAGATCTTTCAAGTGAAGAAGGAGTCAAGAAAGTAGTTGACACCATCAAAACCTCACATGAGTCCCTCGATTGTTTGATTCATTGCGCTGGAATACGGTTTATGAACGATATTACCTATACTCCAGGTGATGGTCTCAGTAAACTCGAAGCTGCCACGCTTTCTGCGCCATATCAAGGCTGGGAGAAAGTCTTCCGTGTCAATGTCCTAGCCCCATACTACTTGACAGCTGGTTTGGTAACTCTTCTCGGAGCAGCAGCTGCCCAAGGCGATGGGAAGGGTAGTGTGATCATGTTTAGCAGTCCAGCCAGTGTTCACAACCATCAATTCGTTCCTATTTATCAGACGTCCAAGGCCGCAGTAGATCACCTGGTGAGAATTATGGCCGCAGAGTTTGCGGATTTCTACAGTAAGATACATTATTCGATCCAATTTCATCTTAACCAACTCCATCTAACCTGAATTCCAGTTCGTGTTAATGCTATCTCACCGGGAATCGTTCCATCCGGAATGACGCCGGATGACGGTACTTCCAATCTTCGCCTTGCGGCGAAAGCTCCTGCTGGACGAGCTGGTAATGAAGAGGATATGGTCGGAACCGCACTGTGGTTGATGAGTAAAGCTGGTTCTTTTATGGATGAAAAGGTTATTCGCGCGGAGGGTGGTCGATTACTTATTCTCAAAGGTGTTACATCTAATTCCGACTAAGGGAAATTAGGAAGATGGACGAATTAATTTAAGTACTTACTATACCATTCTGTGTTTGGGGTTCGAAGACACAGCATACAATCCCACGGTGATAGGGAATAACGATCCTGAACACTCCGTGGTTCGTTATTTCAGAAGGTACAGCCTGGAAGTAACTGTAGGGGATTAAGAGTGGCTCACTCAAATATCAAAATTGTCAGAAGACTCTAAGACATCTATGACCAAGAACGTTATTGATGCTTATTTCTCGTCTACATCGTATGGTTGAAAGTGTGAAGGCATATTCACAATTCCGGGCATAGTGACTACCGGAGTGAACCCCATAAATGCTTAATTGATATCAACGTCTTTACCTTCTTGTGAAAGTCGGGGTTTTTCACTATCTTATCGCGAGACAAGATGATCCAACCTCTCAGCGGATTAGACCGCCGATGGAGACCGAGGTCTCGCTCAATTCCGCCGATTAATTTATAAGGTGACCCTGTTCTCCAACATTATGTTTGCGACGAGTGGACTCTAATTGACGTCTCAGATATTATCCTACGGTTGTCCACGATTCAAGTTGCTGAAGCGATCCCATATATCATCTGACCTAAGGCTATGTGGTGTGGAGCAAACAAATGTCCAAGCGGGAACAGTGTACACTGAATATCGCCAATAAGTTCGTGACGAGCGATTCGACGAGCTGGCCACACAATACACCAAGATTTATGAACTTTCTGGAGGATACTGAAAGAGATTCACCAAAGTCCAAAACTTGGGCAGCACCGTGTTGGTCTCCAAAGTGCAATGAGCTAGGTAGGTCATGCCAAAAAAAAAAAAAAGGAACATACTGGAATTGGCCAGTCGAGGCCCAAATTGTGTTGAAAAGTTGCTTACGCGAATGCACAATAATCGTCACCAGATATACCAATACATCGGAATTTCGCTTTGGCAGAGAAATAACAGGGAGGGTGTGAGAGAAACAAGTAAACCAGCTGTTTTATCTCACTTAATCAGCCATAAATATGCCTGTTGGGACCAGCAAGTATTGTCACGGATCATTGGATCGCATTCTCCTGGAGCAACGGACATCCATATCATCTCACTCCAACAAGCTTCGGACACCAGATGTTCCCAGGATAAGGTTATTTAAGGGTTCAGAGTCATTGGAAAGTACTGGTTGTTCTCTGGTGAGTCGTGTTTTGAAAGTTTTCGAACGGATATTTCATGGATTGGGCAGTGTCGAGGAGGACATGTCTTGGTACCCAAACGAGATCTCACGCTGAAGTTTGATTCGTGTCGAGTACGTCGACGACTTTTCTCCATATTTCAAGATACCGATGTCCACCTTTCCAGTGCGGCGCAAACAACGTGAGTATTTCCGTACATCTAGCTATATCTTTGATGTGAGATTGTGGCGTTGTCCATCTTTTTGTGATGGCAGTTGCGATCGAGCAGCCAGCGACAAAGGCCCGTGCACTTGCTATGAGAGGTGGAATGAATCTGTCGGTTGCAAAATTCGTGTCAGTCTTGGCACGGATTTTTTCAAAAATGTCGACACACGTACATTTTCCTTAGTATTTTACATTCCATACGAAACGACGTCGAAACACGTGTAAAATACACAGAATTCGGTGTCAAATTTGAAGCAGAAATCATTCCCAGTTCAGAAAATCTAAACTACTTCGATAATCCTTTGAGATGTCGACTGTCACTGCCGTCGAACGTACTTCCCCGTCATGTCAACCGATTTCACGTCCCTATATTGAGCGCAAAAATGCCACACCAGGAGATAAATTAGCAAAAATTGCGCGCTTCCTACGCCTTGGTTGGAAATGCGAGGCTATCGCGAAGGAGTGCGGTGTCAGCGTCCGTACAGTTTACAGATATCAGAAGAACTTGTTATAATATTATAGCCTTCGGAAACCTACATATCGGACTTTGGGCCGCGCAAGAAAGCTGTCAGATGCAGATGAAGATGCTATATTTGAATATCTTCTTCATGAACCATGGCGTCAACAAGACGAGGTCCGATTCTGGTTATATTATGAGCGTGATGTTGATGTTAGTACGTCAACAATATGCCGATTATTCAAGCGTCGTCGATGGTCAAGGAAACAGCTAAAGCGCATCTCGTTAAACCGTAGCGAACCCCTTCGCCGTGCCTATCTCGATGACATATGTCAATTCGCAGCGGATGATCTTGTCTTCCTTGATGAGTCGATATTTAACGAGAAAACAGGCTGGCGTCAACACGCGTATGCACCCATTGGAGATGACGCTGAGATAGATGCAAATATAAATCGGGGTAAGACATGGAGTATCTGCGCAGCAATGACACTAGAAGGCTATCTTCCCTGCACTGGTATAAAAGATGGATACTACAATGCTGGCGACTTTACGGATTGGCTTGAAACAAAATTGATTCCTGCACTTAGTCAGATACAGCGATTCCCAATGGTTATTGTTCTTGATAATGTCAAGATCCATACACGCGAGCATATCAGTCAGATTATTGAGAGTGCTGGGCATCTTGTTCGATATCTACCACCATACTCACCTGATTTTAACCCGATCGAACTTACCTTCAGCGTGCTCAAATCATGGATAAAAAGGAACTGGATTTTTTTACGCGATATATGCAGCAATTACAGCAAATTTATAGAACTCTCAATTCAACGGAGTCGTTGCGATAGATTTGCCAAAAAGCACTTCAAGCACGCTGGAAATGGAGTGTATATTAAGGAGAAAGAGCTTGTTGAATTCCATCGATTTCTCGCGCAATATGAGGCAGATCTAAGCGTCAGCTTAGTCAACGATTGAAGTGATCTAGTAGAGCGATCTAACGAAGTAATATATTGATCCCTTAAACGACATTATACGGTTGAATCTCCGCCTCCTAACGCATCTAAAGCGATTACTGCAGCATATTCATCACGAGTACGGCGAACAGATTGCCTATACTGGCGCAACTCTCTCCTGAAGCCTCTTGCCAGACTGTCTAAAATACCTGCTTTTATTGCACGTTGATACGCTGGCGTTTTATCATCTTCCATTTGCCTCAACTCTCGAATAGACCAGTCATTTGTGAATATAATTGTTTGGGCACGCTTCCATTTCTCCTTCCTATCCTCGTTCTTGATTGAATTGATTTTCCATGCGAAGAATTTCATAAGCGTGTCGTATTCGTCTTCACCTGATTCCATCGAACTAGACGACCTTGGGCGTGATATTGGCGTAATGGGAACAGCCTCAAATTGTCCGGGGTTCATATTAGTTTTGAATGTCAATAAAGAAGGGCCGATTGTCGATCTTTCAGGTAATGAATAAGCCATTTGATGAGGTGCTTGTGCCTGCGTTAGCAAGTCGCGCTGTTCTCGAAACAAGTAGCGACGCTCTTTCTCCTCATCACGACGTTCTTGTTTTTCCTGCATTGCTTCCATCTGCTCTATCAATCTATATTGCATCTGTTGCTTATATATCTTGGCCTGCATTTCTATAACTTGTTCCATGACTTAGGCATTATTCTTCTTGACAGGTTGTCGAGAATTTCGGTCAATTGCACCTTGTTTTTTCTTCTAATACTGCTTCAACTCGTCTGGTGGATTCTCAATGGTTGCTCCGCCTGAAGCTATACAATTCGCCTAGAGCTCATGCTGAGTACTGAGGATATTATAATATTAAGTATTATCTATAGGATCAGGGAAGCAAAAGTTATTGTAGTTCGTACAGTTTCTATCACTGCATTGATATTTCTGCATCAATTAACGTTGAAAATCACCAGCTGTTGATATTCGATCTCGTCTTGCTTCGCGGATTGCAGCTTCTTCTAATAACTGAGTGGTATGAGTAGAACGATTTTATGCCGGCGCTGTAGGTGGTGAACTTGGAATAGACACTGGATTTTGAGGTTGTTGAGGTGTTAATATTACTATCTTTTTCTTAGCCGACGTGAGTGCTTCGCAGGCCACTTTAACTTCGAAAAGAACGTATAAAGCTGTGCCGGGATGAGCCTCTCGTTTGTTATTAATGAGATCTAACACTTTGAGAGTTTCTGTAAGAGAAAAATCATCAAATTGATGGCTTAATTGTCTCCCACGGCCCGACATTGATTTCACAAAAGCCGTACAGGTCTCAAATGTGAAAGATTCGTTGCCAGTATATTTGTTAATCTGTTCATAGAATTGATCCTCTACAACGCCAAGATCAAATGAACGCCGAGTCATATCGTGGAGTGTTTGGCTAATCACCTTCCGCTTATTGATATAGACTCTCAGATCAACACCAATTGAATAATCGCGCTGGCCAATTTCGTGATTGAATTCATCCTGAATATCAGATGTATTGACAATACTGATATCCTCCCGAGCCTCACGAAGAGCGTGCTCGGCGACCTTGATACGCCGTTTAGCACTGAGCTTTTTGAAATCCTCCTTCGCGTTATAGAGGTTTGTCGCGGCTAACTCGATATCTAACGAATTGAATGGTGTGGACTCGCTTAATGGTGTATCCCGGAGTAAGCGGTTCTCCTCGTCATATTCACCATTCATATAATCAGCCATATTCCAACCTGGAGGTCTACCGGAAATAACTACTGGAGGAAGATCATCATCCTCTCCAACACTGTCTTCACCCTCATCAAGTTCCTCATTGCTAACTGCTTTAGATGATGGAATAGTAGACTCATTCTGTTGTGTATTGGATCGTGCGCGTAGAGATATAGTTTATGCTGAAGCATCTAGGGTGTCTCCCAACGACACAGTATTAAATCGCACTCACTTTGCAGATGCCACTTTTGAAGGAGAACGAGTTGTAGATCTCCTTCCTGAAGGCGCTGGCCGCTTACGGCAATTGCTTGCCTTCTTTGCAGCCTCTTGACGCGTTTTTTAAATGGCAGTTTTTGACGTTATTGGTGCAGGCAATCCGAACCCCTCTTGTCTCTCCTTCATACGCTGTATCTGGTTCTGGGCTCTAGTTGGCACATAGTGCCTCTCGTCAAAACTCTCTCCAGGTTGAATACAACGTGGAATATGAAGCGATCGAAGGTTATATGGGTTCGTCGGTGGAGGCTGCTGGGAAATAGAGGTATCCTCGGAGACGCGTCGAGGCGGCATGATTCACTATCGAAGTAGTTTGGATTTTCTGAACTGGAAATGATTTCTGCTTCAAATTTGACACCGAATTCTGTGTATTTTACACGTGTTTCGACGTCGTTTCGTATGGAATGTAAAATACTAAGGAAAATGTACGTGTGTCGACATTTTTGAAAAAATCCGTGCCAAGACTGACACGAATTTTGCAACCGACAGATCCATCTCGAGCGATCGCCAATTCATATACGGTCGAAATCAATTGCGATGCGGCGACCACAACCTGATGTCTGAGAGACCGCATGCCCCTGGCAATCGGCTCGTCTGCTTCTTGAAAACAAAAAACACATTGTTTGTGTCTAACACAGACAGCAAGAAATAGTAACCAGGTTTCTAATACCATTGGCTGCTGATCTTGAAATCCTTCCATCACTCCAATCAACAAAGAGATTTCCCCTGTGAAGGGGCACGCATCGTTCTCGTAATACTGATCTGTGTCATATATTTCGTGAGACAATCGCACATAAGTTGACAGGATATACTCGGTATCAGATGCCGTCGGTAGCTGCGATCCATTCAACATGTTTGGGCGATTAAAAGTCGTTCGTAAAGATCTGCAGAGCGTCAACAACCAACAACAGCGGGTTAAATCTTTTCTCTTGTACCTACCCGTCGATATTCTTTATTACTGACATTAGTTGAACATCGTCTGGTCCACACGAGATCGTGTTTGCACTAATTGTCCCGTCTATTGAAGGGGGGCTTGTTTGCTGGCCCTGACCTGTACGATGCCAACCCAATTGTAAGCACGTGCGTACGGCTAGGTCAAGCAGCTCCCAGGTCGCTCCTCTGCTTGGATCCGCTAGTTCATATATGAGGAGCAGTAGCGTCGAAGTCAATGATTCCCTGTCCGCTGCCGATAGGATACTGGTTGTATATTCGTTAGCCCATTCCCGGCATATATGCGCAATCGATTTCCAGATGGGGGCCGTATAAGATTCACAGGCAGCAGCGATAGCGCAGGCCGTTAGAATCTTGAACTTTTGATCGGCTGGGACTTTTTTCAAGTTCGCGCCATCATATGATGGAACCTCCAAAGCCAATGAATCATACTGAGGCCGAATGCAGCGATCATAGCGAGCGAGAAGATGGCGTACTATGCTGGGAGTGATAAGAGATCTGTCAGACTGGAGAATTTCGGGAATAACAGACTCCACATCAGAAAAGTTCGGGATCTCAACAAGGTTTTGCGATTGCAACAACACCTCGAAGGTGACATTTGTGATTCGAGAGGGAAATGAAACGTCTAGATACAGATCCTGTCTAGGCCCGGGCATCAAGACATGCATTGGTTTATAGCGAGCTCCAATTGAAACGGGCGATATTCCATCGTTCTGCAAGGTGCTAGGATAATAACTTAGACAAGGAAGTAATTACAGAAGAGATATCCCTTACTGCGGTATGGGGCTTTGGATGTAAAGCCAGTTGAGAATCCAACTCTTGGATTCGATCTTCCAGTGCTTTAACGTAACTTGTTCCATGTGAGCAAATTGACCAACCCGTAGCCTATTTAAGCGAGCTTGTATGCATACCTTCGAGGAACGTCTTCCTGTAGAGCATCGTCTCTGAACGTGCATTCTAAATCGTTTTTGGCGCAATTCGCGCATGCCGGAAGAAGAGAGTCACACTAGCCCACCACAATATATCAGCTGGATGTCGGCCAAGTTCGCGCTCGAGAGCTACATACTTTGGTGCGTCTACACCGACACCGTGTGCATGTTTGCAACATTACGTTGCAGCTTTGACGAGGTTGATCGTCGAAGCATAGCTCGAACAGTCGAAGATAAGGCTGGACTCGATCAGTCGACCAAAGTCATTTCATCTGCTTTTATTAGCAAGAATAGACTAACTCGTTATGAGCAAGGATGAGTTTTAGTTAGTCTTGCTTCACTTCAGTTATTCTGGGGTGTTGGAATGTGTGTGTGTGTGTGTTTCTATTTAACGGCCGTGGTTCGTGACTCGCACGCTTCCCACCGATCCCTACTGGGACATAGGCCGCCGAGGGGTAAGCCTCGGGCTTCAAGATCTACCAGATTTATATATAGATAAGAGACTCTTTGGCGCATTTCCATAGCTGCCGTGGTCTTACAGGAAGGTCCACTTCTAAGTGGGCTTTAGATGTTTGCCAGCTGCAATGGTCCACCTACACTCCATGACCCGCTATTCTACCACCATCACCATGATTCTGAGCGTAAATTGGGACAAAAGAGAGAATGAAAAGGGAAGAACGAGGAGGAAAGAAGAGGAAGTACAAAGGAAAGGTAGGGTCTTCTTGGTTAAGAGCTAATAAGAGGTCGACGAGGGCAGATGTCCTCAAAGAAGCGGGTTTCTGTTAGCTATATGGCTAGTCTTTGTGCTCCTTTTGCAGTGCCTAGCAGGAAAGAGATGACCTCAGAGGGGGGCCCGGGAGGCCGGGGGGCACGTCTCTTAGCTATCCGGCAGAAGAAGAAGTGCAGAGGTGCTTTTCGTGCTCCGCATCGGCAGAGAAGATGAGCATCATCATGATTGAATCGTTCATGGTAGTCCGCGAAGTCTCCATGACCAGTACGGGCCGCGATGATACGGCCGAGGTCAAGTCGGGTGAGTTGAAGCTCACCTGGGCGCTTTAGAGATGTAGTGATTCCTAGATCTTAGTACGTCTGTGGTGCTACGCTCTGCCATAGTGTTTGAGCAGTAGAAAGGGCTCGAGCCTTAGCATATCTCTTTAGCGAGGCATATGAGGATCTGTGTGGAGGAGGAGGGATAGAGGCAGCGCCCTCCTTAGCAGCGAGATTAGCCGCCTCATTTTCAGGGATTTTTGCGTGTCCAGGGATCTATCGTATTCGGATAGAGCCACTTTTGGTATGAGGAAGCTTCTCGCGGAGTGGCCAGGCGGCTGCAAGTGTGTAGAAGGATTCAAAGACTCCTTGAGAAGATTCTATTAAGGGAGACAGAAGGCGTGTAGTAACTTCTAGATTGTCTAGGCAGATCTATAGATTAGTGGCAAATCGAGCTGTTAAGAGTTCTATAGCTGCCTGAGCACCAGCTAGAGCAGCTTCTGCTTCCGTATTAAAGACTTCTTTCCCAGGTCTGAATGGGAGTGAGGAGTGAAGGAACTTGTGATGTGCTTAAAATCTAATATAGCTACCTCCAGCATGTCCGCTTTCGAGCTTAGATCTATCTGAAAAGACTATGATATCAGAGCCAGGAATAGTTTACCAGAAATCTGAGAAATCAGCCGCCGCCTGTTCCTTAGTGCGTCCCATGGGAGCCCCTATTCGAGCTTGGGCGTCCTCACGCGACTTGTAAGGGTACCAGGGAGTATATTGTAGAGGGTTTATTTGTTCAGAGTTGGGTAGGGCTAGGACACGACGAGTAAATCGACTGACTGGTTGACCGTTTCTGGAAATCTGCTCTGCCCGTTTCTAGAGCGGATGATATGGATTAAGACGCCAAAGGCGGACAGCTGCTAGAAGGGCTATTTAATCTAGTTTAATTTCTGGAGTGAAGAATCCTAACTCTTAGTATATAATAGACACTGGAGTTATATGAAAAGTTAGAAGGACTGCTCTTACACCTACTAGTACTGCTTTTCTTAGTTTTCTAAGATGTCCTTCAACTTGATTTAAGATCTGGGGAGACCTGGGGCGGATATGGCCTAGCCACCAGGTTTCAGCATTATAATATACTTTATAGAGAATATAAACTAATATAGCCTGCTGTAGTAGATAAGGTTTAACTACTTAAATAGTGTTTCCTAGGAAGCGAAGGGTATTAGCTACAGTAAGAGCTTTAGATACTATTTCACTAATATACCACTGGAAGGTCAGTTTTTTATTATAGAGAATGCCTAGCCAACATAGATATAGGCGTTTAGTATTTTTAGAGATTATAATAGATTTAGCTATTACTAAGGGTATACTGTTTAGATCTTAGTCCGTTCTGTGTCGGGAGAAATGAAGAAGCTTATATTTATCTAGTATAAATGTAATCCCTTTAGCAGCGCCCCAGTTGAGAGCTTCTTGAAGAGAGTCTAATAAGGCTTAGCAGTTTATAGCAAGAGACGGAGAGATAGCTAGAAAAGCTGCGTCGTCCGCGTAGCCAAATCTAGTCCTTGGGTTGCCTAGACGGAATAGAGGCGCTATATAGAGCATGAAAAGAATACCAGAGACTGGAGAGCCTTATAATAGATCACAGGCGATGTCTGTTAAGGGACTAATTTCTCCATCAAGTCGGATCTGAACTGATCGCCTAGTGGTAAAGGAAGCGATCCAGAGAATAAGGCTATTAGGCCAGCCTTACTCATGTAATCTACAGATCAGTCTGCCAGGAAGAACGGCATTAAAGGCACCTTTGACATCAAGAGTAAGAAGTGAGGCAGTAATGCCTTGATTTAGTGCCTGCTTAACGTTATATGTTAGGTATGTAGTCAGGTCAATTGCAGATCTTAATAGAAGAGCCCCAAATTATTGTCTTGCTAGTACTTTATAGTGTATGGAGATCTAAGCCATATTCCATGCCACCAGGCGCTCGAGTCCTTTGCCAAGGACTGAGAGAAGAGCGATCGGTCTATATGATCTGGGTGAGGACCAATCAGTCTTCTTTGGTTTCTGAATAATTGCTAGCACCACATGTCGAAAGCATTTAGGATGATAGCCGATCTTAAGGCATCCTTAATACAGCGTTAATACCTTATCTTTAATCAAAGGCCATGCCACTTTGAGTATACAAGTTGGAATTTTGTCTACACCAGGGGTTATATTCCTTATTTATAGTACTGCTTTCTCTATCTATATTATTAGCATATCTAAAAAGTAGAGACTGGTGGATAGAACCGCTGGGGAATCTAGAGGTATATTATCTGCTTCAGCTGAGTTGTGGAGAAGATTCCAGACTAGTATGTCTCGTTTCTCCTATAAGGCTATTACTAGGAGGCTATCCGGTCTCAACGGGTCCTTTAGTAGGGGGCTTCGGAAGGAGCCTATAGACTTGTGCTATTTGCTCATATCAAAAACATCTTTCATTTGTGACACTGTAGAGAGCTTATCTCGCTAGAAGTGTCGTTGGGACCGCCTAGTTATCCGGCGGAAGTCTGTCTTTAAGTAAAGGCCTGAGCGGTAATTGTGTAGCGCTTTCTTATATTCATTATTCCACTATAGTTATCCTATCCCTTGTATTAAAGTCCTCTTAGCAGAGCTTCTATATACGCTTTAGATTGCAGATGTTAGCTCTTTAGCGAGAGTATCCAGATCCTTTTCTATTATAGTTAAGCTCTTAATACCAGTAAGATTAGAGGCGAGGAGTGAGAGAAAGCAGGGGCGGTTTAATGTATCAAATCTTAGCTTTTAGGCTATTTATAAGAATCTCTAGTCCTACGGCACTGTGGTGATAAGTAGCTGATGATCTGAGGTTACGTCTAGGTGGCTTGCTATGCTGGCTTTTACTCCTATTATTGCTAGAGAGCTCGAGGCAAAGCTGAGGTCCAAAACATTACCTCTATCGTGCGTAGGATAGTCTATGTCAGAGATAAATACTAATTCTAGATAGTCTAGCCAGTTAATAAAAGGCTCAGCAAAGGTTGTAGAGTTACTATTTAATAAGGGCTGCCACTTATTATATAGTAGGTTGAGATCGCCTGCGAGAATCGTTGCTTAAGAGAAATACGTCTCTGGCAGGGTTATAAGAGCTTTTGCTGCTTTGCCTGCTCTAATAGAGCTGGGTAGAGCATTGTAGATATTAATTATCAGAGTAGACTTTCCTGAGGGCGAGAGCATCTAGAGAAAGAGAAGATCTGAAAGCAATTTAGAGTTAGTTATAAGTAGGCGCAGTTAGGAGGTCTAGATACCCATCTTCTTTCGTACGTAGGTGAGAACACGTGGCCGGCCGCTTCTTGCCCAGCTGTCTGTTGGGGAGAAGTATTTATATGATGGATGTTTCTTTATAATCTGTCGACTGAGATCCTTGAATATATATATAGTTTTTGGATTAGGATGATGTCGGTGTCGCTAGTATATACCAGTGTGAGTGCTATTTTATATGCAGCTGGTACGCGGCTTATATTTAACTGTAGGATTTTTAGAGGCGCCTTTTAAATCGGGTAGTGGTAGATCATAGCCGCTCTTCTAGGAGAGAGGCAAACCAGTTTTATAGTTGAGGGTCAGTAAAGTGGACTACACGTGCTATAATTAGAAGATCTTTAGTAGGAGTATATAATAAAGGAGTTACTGCACGGAAAGGAGAGATAAACTCCTGAGTCGGGGGCCAGGGTAGTATCTTATCTAAGGCTATAGGTGATTCCTATATGACTATAGAGAGCTAAAGACTACATCCGCCTTTAATACAGGCTTTTAATAGATTTATAGCGCAGGATTTGTGAATCTCTACTTATTAGCTTTTAGTGTGTTTAGTGTTGCCTTTAGAGCGAAGAAGGCATTCTGGGTCATCTGCTGGGTGTGGACTATGACAGTATAGACATCTTAGAGGGTATTAGTAAGGATCCGGGGCTGCACAGCGATTAGTATAGCCTTCCTCAGTATGTTCGGAGGAGCCGCAGAGACGGTATTGAGGAGGGCAAGCACAGGAACGCGTATTATACCACTTCTAGCAATAGGTACACTGGGTGACGGTTGTTCTCTTAGAGAGAAAGCGAGCATTGGTGATCATGCCAAAAAGACGGAGTTGAGTAGGGAGCGTTGGCTTTATGCCCTCTGGAAAGTTGATAAACCAGCTCGAGGAGAGAGTGCTAGTGTTAGTAACACTTGCAGTAGTCTCGCTAATAGAAATAGGCTTGAGCCCTGTAGATTCCGTGATCTCTAAAGATAGGATTGTAGGATTAACGGGGATTAGAGAATATCTGCCTTCTAGAATTTGGCCAATCTTCCTCGGCACATTTATGACGCGGTATGAGACCCAGCGAGAGCTGCGTTCTATCTGGCAATTGACAAAGAAATTAGAGATGATATCCATTTAAGCCTCCAGGGCTGGGAGAGCTTCTAGAGATGGAGGGCAGAGAGCGAAGCCAGTCTTAGTAACTTGGACTTCTTTTAGTGCAGTGCTTAAGGTGAGTTGTGCCCAGAGGCTAGAGTAGATAGCGTAAGCCTCCATTTTCCTGGCTGCATGGTTAGTTAGGAGACGTACAAAGAGCCGGTAGTCGGGAAGTGGTTGTTTGACTGGAGGTATAGTCTTCTTCATCGGGGTTCTTGGTTGTGTCCTAGCGGCTGATTTCGCTGGGACGGATTGGATGACTATCGCGTAGGAGGACTGATCAAGACCTGAAGGGGGGCAAGAGGGAGGGGGTGTAGGGGAAAGGAGATAAGGGCTAGGGGAAGGAGAGGGGCTAGGAGAGATAGAGGTCAGAGGAATGCCACTGATGTAGGCGTTGAAGTGTCGTTAAGCTACTGATGCGAGTTCATTACTAAGAGCAGTGAGGGCTCCTAGTGAGTGCGGTGCAAGGCCAGTAGTCTGGCTGCGGTGCTTGTCAAGGAATGCAGCTATCGGGCTAAAGATCTTTTAGCCGTCTGCAGCTCTTGTAGTGGCTGCTGACGTGGATTCCAGCAGGGCTGTCTGTAGAGGGCCATCTGGGCCAGGGCCTTTCCGTGCCATGGTGTTGCCGGACGCGTCTCGACGCGTTAAAGGCCGCACTGCTGGAGGCTAGGAAAGGGGAGGAGGGTGAGGAAATTGAACCTCGAGGTGGTGAGCCTGCTTATAAGCACAAATATTCGTATTATAATGACCTTTTGGAAGCAATTCTACTCTGTTCACTTGTGGTTCGTCTCATACTAGTTTTTGGGTTTCCGAAAGGGCACCGAGAGTCACGTGATGTCAACACTCCTCATCACGTGATGTCAGGCGATCACGTCAGCAAAAGGCGCACTAGGCTATATAAGGTAAAGCATCGGATCAGCAATAATCCGGTGTTGTTAAGGTTGCTCAGCTCTAATATATCTCGAAACCTTTTAATGTCGCTCACTACCATCAAAAGTCCGTTGATAATATGCGATAGTTCTATCAAAAAAAAGGCCACTATTCTCAGTTTGCCGTATCGTTGTTGACTTCTTAGAGTCCGATTCGTGCTGTGTAAGATACATCGGAGTCCACGCCCCGTCAGCGGGAATGAAGCCGAAATGTCAACTCAGTGCAAGAAGTGGCTCAATCAAGCCCCTGAAATCAAGACTCGGGTGCAAAACCTGCAAGTAGGTTCGCGTCTCCTTTCTGCACTTGAAAATAGGCGCTGATCTTATCCAGAATACGTAAAGTCAAATGTGGAGAGGAAAAGCCTCAGTGTTTGCGATGTACTAGCACAGGTCGCAAGTGCGAGTACGCAAGTACAATTATCCGTACATATACCTCCTCGGCATCTGGGATCCCAACACCTCATGTAACTCTTTCATTATCACCAAACACTGGATCCCGAGAGCGTCGCGCTTTTTCTTATTATTTTCAACACGCTGCACTATCCATCGGCGGTAGACTAGATGCTGATTTCTGGCACACTACCGTACCGCAGATTTGCCGAAGTGAACCTGCCGTGTGGGATGCCATGATCGCAATAAGTTCACTGTTCGAAAACACTAACTCGTCCTCGAGTCTGTCTCCACGTCAGGGTCAGTCTCAAAATCTTAGCCAAAACCAACAAGACGCGCTGGACTGGTACTCCCGCTCAGTGTCCTCCGTTCGTCAGGGAATTGAACGTGGCGGCGTTGGCTCTTTTGTTGGGCTGATTACATGCATTCTATTCATTTGTATAGAATCAATTTTAGGCAGCCTGAAGGAAGCCACTCACCTCTATGGACAAGGTGTGCATCTTATTCTTACTTTATGGGCCCAGAAATCCTCCGGTGTCTTAACAGCGACCCAGGCTTCATTGTTGAGAGATATGATTATCCCAATTTTTATTCGACTGGCGTCATTTTCCCCCAAAAATACTTGGGGCTTAGCAATCACCATGGTACAGGAGACTGAATATGCATTGTCATTACCGGAACAGTTCTCGTCTCTCAAGTCCGCTCGGGAGGCCATCGTCATGCTATCTGCAGAAATCTCGCTATTCGAACAGATTTGCGAACAATACCTACAAAACTCGCATGCCTGGCAAATACCAGAAGACATGGCATGTCAACAAAAAACGCTATCAGCCAGGCTAGAAAGCTGGAATATTGCTTTTATTAATCTGATAGACTCTTTCTGCAAGAAAGATGATTCATCCCCGTTGCATGTTAGTATTGGTGCCCTCCTTTCTTCTCACTACGAGATGTTATATGTCATCCTCGCAGTCTGTGGATCGCCATTACGGATCACAACGGATAAATATACACGAAATTTCCAAACTATAGTTAAAAAGGCCGCAGTTGCTTTAAACAACACAGCGCGGTATGATAGCACGCAAGCGCCATATACATTTGAACTTGGTCTCGGTCTTCCACTTTGGTTTACGTGCCTTAGGTGTCGTGAACCCACAACTCGCCGCGCAGCCCTCGCTCTTTTGCGTCGAACACATCAGGTCCAGGGATTTTCTAAGCGGGATCAGGGGGCCGCCTTGATTGAATTGATCATGATGCTGGAAGAGACGTCTGCAACAGTCATGAATGCAGCGGAAGTCGGAGACAATATCACTTCGCCCCAAACATTCGATGAATTCACTGATTATGAGTCCTACTCTCAAGGTAGTAGTGTATCAAGCAGCCCTTTCAGCACTTTGCAGTCCGAGGTTGCTGCAGCCTCATCCTCCCTACTTACAGAGATGGAAACCGAACCAAGAGTAGTTATCGTCATTCCACAAGAGGCACGCATCCGGCCCCATGGTGCTTTTCAGCTAGGCGACGATCTTCCTGCTGGATTGGTAGAAGAAGATATTTTGAAGTCGAATTTGATCTCTGGTCAAACCTATTTACATATATCACGGAATGAGCACGATTTGTGCAACAACACGTGGAGAATGGTCCACGATTTCATACCTATGGGTCTTTGAAGCCAATCCAGCATTTTGATAAATTACGGCCTTGCAATATGAATAGTAATGAACTATAGCGTCCCATTCCTACGTTGACACTTCTACATCATTCGTAAAAACAGCCCTTGATAACAATCCTATTTGAGAATACGGATAACGAAGTTACCCGCTCAAAAGCCCATACATGGCGGCATAAACCAGAATTCTCTTTGATCACCAAGGACTTTACTAACAACAACCTGCTTCTAATTATCTAATTATATGAATGTACTGTACTCCGTAGTTAGATAACTAACTAACCAGTTAGGTACTTAAATTTAATATCAACACCCGAATACAGTTAGCGCAATTTGCAGGCCATAATTCATGTGATATACTTGTAACACCATCTTATTTCCGTGGCCAAATAGGCACCCGACCCGTGGTCAACTTCAAAATCACAACTCATTTCAACACGCTCTGCGTCAGGACGATATAGAAATGACGACATGAGCACCGACAATAACGTGGTAGAGAGAATCCTATCTCTCCTTGACAACGTTGAACTGCCGTATCCTGGTGGCCCATTGCTTACGTTCTTTGTCAGCGAAGCTCTTAACCCGGTACAGGCAGCGCACTATCTAAATCAAAGGATATTGACAGACGAGCCTTCTTTTATAGTAGCTGATTGGGCTTATATTATTCTCTGCAGTATGGTTTTTATTAAACAGATAACTCGTCCCTGCTGATCATTGCATAGTCACGGAAAACGCTTGCTCTCCACCGCAGCCTGATAGATCGGCTCAAAATGCGATCACTCTTAGAGATAGAATGAGATGCTGCGTGACTGGCAAAAACGGCACTTTTTGGGATCCTCTTTTAGTTATGCCCATCCTTCCGATTCCGTCGGGATGGGATACGCAAAAGGTATATGGATTGCAACTGAATTTTTTGAGTGGACAACAGCTAACCTACACGAAATAGACACATATCTCTGACATGCTCGGAGCATTCTTTGGCCCCCAATATCGGGACTGGTGGCTTTTTTACATCAGGAACGCCGAGCGTATTGGGCCGTATGCCAACCATTGTCTGATTCGGCGATCTATAGCAGATAGCTTCGCACTTGGGTTCATCAGGTTGGATAGACTGCAGCCCTCACTTATTGAAGTAAGTGATGACCATCGGTTATTTTTTAAGATACTCCTCTAGATACTTACCCTTTCAATTAGTACGAGGTTAGACATGTACTCTTGGGGTCCGAGGAGCCTATACCTCTTGACGGTGCTTTCCCACTATTAGGTGATCACTCCCAATCCGGCACCGAGAAGATAGATCCAAGATTCATCGGCACCCATGCTCGTCTTTGCAAGAGCATACGATATTTCGAGTTGACTAAAAAGTTTGCAGCAGATCGTTTACCTTGTGTTTCAGGCTCATTAATATGCCGATCTCTCTCATATTTCTTTGTACAATTTCAACAAGCACACAGGGGTATCCTCTCTATCACTGGCCATCTTACACGTGTTTTTGGTGTAATTTGGTCATTATTCCCAGCAAAGTTTCGATTGGCTGGCTACAACGTTTTGCGACGGCTTGGGGAGCGCCTATACGGAAAATCAAATGGTTACTCAACTGTTCAGAGGCTTCCATTCGGACTTTACCTCAAATTCCAGGGAGAGGTTGACTGGTTTTGCAATGAGTTCAACGCGTTGCGGGTGGTTCGAAGATTTACATCAATACCGGTTCCGCACTCGCTCGATTTGGCGATCAAGCCTGTTGTTTCAGATGACCCTTTCTCTACTCCCGAGGGCTATTTACTTACCACGCGACTTCCAGGTCAGCCAGTGTCGAGCTGCCTCGAAATTTTGTCAGATCAAGATCTTGACCAAATCTCATATCAGCTGAAAGACTACTTATCTTAGCTGCGGAACATTCCTAAGATAGTCAACCCAGAGATGGCAATCTGCAACACCGTTGGCGAGGCCTGTCATGACCCACGGATTCAAGGCGGACAGCAAATTGGGCCTTTCAAAGATGAAGCAGCATTTAATCAAACCCTACGATATTCGGGCGACGCTGCTCGACGTGGGCATAAGATAGTATTCACACATGCGGATCTCAATCCTCGCAATATACTCGTTGATAGGATGGTCCAGCCGGATGGAAGCCGTGGCTGGAAGGTGACTGGAATCGTGGACTGGGAGACTTCAGGATATTACCCAGAATATTGGGACTACACCAAGGCCATGTTCGAGGGATTCAGAGGATTCTAGCGATATACCAGCATGATGAGAAGGGTTTTCGCGGAATTTGGTGATTATTCTCGACAGTATGATGTTGAGAAAAGGAGCTGGGAGTCAGGCGACGGAGTGTGAGCTGGATCGTCGGATAATTGACTCTGTATGTTACCCCGCTCGTATCTCTGTGCCTCTATTTCGCTAGTGTTTTAAGGTATTGAAACATTGGCTCATATTGTTCGCCTGAGCCCACGGCCTATTGTCGTACGGGTATCATAAAGTGCTATTTATAGACATGGATGGTGCCTGGCGACTACGGCAGTGGGGTCACCTTGATTTTGACAGACGTTATTTTACGGCTATCCCGGATACGGTTATTGTAGCGCATAAATCCACTCAGCTGCTCTCATTGGATATCAACCGGTCCTCATTACAAAGATTTGCCAAGATACCTCCTTACTAAAATAGCGCGCACAGTTCTACTGTTACGAAACCAATCACCTGCATATGCTACGCGATATAAGAAACAGACCGGAAGGAACGATTGGACAACAGAAACGGAAAACCCAAGAAAGATAATTGGACTACATAAATCACGTGACCAAAGATATACTCAAAACCACAAAGACACCGATAAGATACGAAGTATATCTTATGAAGGAACGTGATTGGATAGTATATTATATACTTGCTATGGGATACTCAGGAATGAGTATAAAGTATATAATATAAAATATACGGAACAGGGAGGACTGGATATATAAGGACACTCATTCACCATCATGTATTTAGTTCTTCATAGTTCTTTGACATAAGTCACTCGAATACAACAGTGAGAGTCAGCAAGGCATTCATACTCGTACGGGCACCAGGCTGTACGGGGGATCTCTTCTATGTTAGTTACGTTTAAGACTTCCAGACACCAGTTCGACTATTGTTACTTTGTTTACTCAAGTTACTTTATCTTCTGCGACTCAAGGAACCTTTGTGTGGTTCAACCAAGCCTAGCGTACCTCGACACAACACTGTTTAACTAAGGTGGATCCAGGTCTGTGACATCTTATTTCTTCACACTCCTACTTTATGCGCGCTCTTCCGTTGCGCGGTATGGAAAGGAGGCTCCCGCGCTACTTATCTAGCGCGTATAATCGCGGGTTACCCTACGCGTCGGAATCTGACGCGTAGAATACCCGTGCATATGGATCCGAGTGGACACCATATTAAACCTCTCCACATTAGTGGAGCAGTCGATTGAAAGATGGGCTGAGGCAACCGAGAATCTTTCATCTGCAGCGCAGGAAAGATGCCTAGGGGCTTGCATGCAAGCCGAAGTGATCGCAAGAGGGATACCGGGATAGGAAAACCACCCGACACAAACCTGTTCTAGGGGAGTGACAGGGCACCCTCGAGTTCAGCCCGCTCTGAGATTGAGACAGAACCCCAATGTTATGCAGACACTAATAAAGCTGTCTCAACGAGGGCGGGAACGAAACCTAAGTGCTCTTGGAGAGTAATGGAAGTTGTTAAGGCTGGCGGAGACGTGGTTGCCGGATGTGTTAAGGGCAAGGCCCACACTGAGACCGAACCATGTACCAATCCGATCAGACACAGCGCACCGCTTTCTAAGTATCAAGGCATACGGTGGGAACTGGGCTAGATTAGTAGGAGTCAAACATATGAGTATGATGCCAGGCGGATTGTACGAGTATTGGCTTCTGCAAGACATGGTCGGCTGCTAGAGGGAGACCTTTAGTGGTAACGGGAAACTGCTTCGTTGTACCAATGAAGTGGCGGGCCGTAGCGCTACGCAGATGACCAGCGGGTAACGACAAAGGGTGTGCTCCTAGCTCGTACCTAGGCCATGGTTCTGAATCAGGTCACTGCTTCCAACTCGTACTTAGGCCACAGCAGCGTGGTATCGCTGACACGGGCGCCGGTATGACACCGGTATTCGTGTTTCCAACTCGTACTTGGACCGCGGCTGTGTGGTATCGCCGACATTGACCTTGATTCTACGGACCATGGGGTATCGCCGACACATTCTTTAGAGGAGGCCTACAGAGATCTAGTGGTGGCTCGAGAGGACGGATGCGCATGTCGGTCAGCTTAGAGAAGGAATGCATTGTGCCTGACTCGTACTCAGGTCCCTGGGACATCCATCCTAGCGCGGTATCGCCCCATGATGCAAAGCCTTTGCGGCTGGCTTAAGGTGCAAACTCTAGAGATGTTGATAGCAGCAGATCTTTTTTGGTCGGGGGATCTGCCGATAAGAATAGGTAAAATCACTGCTGGTACAGAAATCCTAGTGGAAGATGGTATTAGTATCGACCGGACTTGTTAAGGCTTTGCCACAGGCGACCGCGAACCACCCAACTCTTATTGTCTCTGGCGCCCGTCAACAATCAGGCCAAGAATCAATCCAGCGGATATATAAACAGGTTCAATACTTACAACAACAAGGAAATGCAGTAGTCATAATTTAGATTCTAATATATTTAGATATGGCTGTGAAACAGCAAGCAAAAGTAGAGGCACGGAAAGCAACAAGAGTTGAATCACCACTAGAAAAACCGCCACACCAAGCAAAATCCACAGCTATTAGGCTTGCTCTTGCGGAAAGGCAACAGGAATGGACTCTCCCAGAACACGTCGGAAGATACTCCAGAACGGTTGATATAGCCCTCCCAGGGAAACATACAAGAAACCTATATAATAGGCTGAATCGGAAAGAGGCAAAGATCCTAGCTCAACTTCGGACAGGAATGACGAGGCTCAACAGCTATCTATATCAGATAGATGCTGTAGATTTAAATCGCTATGCCTGTGGCCAAGCAAGCGAGACAATAGAACACTTCTTATTCCGCTGTACGCAATAGACAGCGATACGAGAAGACATGAATCAATGCACAGAATTAAGACGAGGAAATCTATCCTTCTTCCTAGGCGGTAAATCACGTTCAGACCCCGAGCGATGGCAACCAGATATGAAAGCTGTCCACGCAGCAATCAAGTTCGTAATCGCCACAGGAAGATTGGAACAAGGACTTGAATCAGAATCCCAATCATCGCAGTGAAAAGTGAAGCTATTCCCTCCCTAACCCTCCCCAACCCTCCCTCCCTTCCAAGGTAGATCTCGCTGCAGCCGCCGAAGATAGGACACTGCACACTTAGAGAAATTAACCTTTAAGATCATCTACCGGCCAAAACCCTAACAAGGGACCTCTTAACAAACCAACCAAAGAAGCCAAACACCAAGCACACACATGTTGAAGCAAAATTATGGGTTATCGCGAGTTCATGCCAGATTTGTGGGAAATGATTATGTAATTAGCACACTAGTGCCCTTTAGGTTAGCACCTCCAGGCGTAATAAAATATCCATCCATCCATCCATCCACCCCATCCGACGCGAGCTGCCCTACAATTTAAATCGACTCTATTTAGTTACTCAGGAGGAAGAATTGAGGAGACCGGAACTCTTCGGAAAGCAACAGGAGGTAGAATACGTGATAGTTAGCACTCGACTCAGCTCTAGGAGCCGAGCCGGTGATGGCGGACGCGATGGTGGAGGAGCCGACAACGACGCGTTCGGGACGCGTAGTTACACCCTCAACAAGGGTCCGAGAGGCCTCGGGCAGCGACATTATCAGCGCGGTCAGAACGTCCAAGAAATCAATGACCCAAGTGGAATTAACAGCGGTAAAGAAAGCTGCTGGCCTTATTGAGGAGAAACAGAGCGGCAAAGACGGAAATAGGGATATGCTTAAAAAGATAGGCCAATACCTGGAAAGCACCTATCAAGAGGTCAAAGGACTGAAAGAAATTATTATTGAACAAGGAAAAATGATTAAGGAGCAGTCCGAGATGATTCGAGCACAGAGCAGTACAATCCAAGCACTGCAGACCCAAGTGGAAGCAATTGAAAGCCAATCTATAGAAGAGTGCAAGCAACTCTGGGAGCAGCTGAACACTATCGCAAGTGCTCCAGCTAAGGCAACATACGCAACGGTAGTTGACAGACAATCCGGTCATTAATAGGATATAGAGGTTGTGCCCCTAGCCCGGCCTACATTAGCTAACACGCTATTCTGCACAATCGACACGTCTCGGGTCGGGGAAGAAGACAAAGCGAGAACCCAGATAGCTAATATCAGACAACAGATTAAGAAGGAGATGCGTGGGAATGAGGAAACACAAAACTGGCGTTGTGCAGCAATGGTTAAGGACCCTAAAAATGCAGACCGGATCAAAGTAATTTGCAGAGACGAAGAGGAGATCTAATAGGTTAAAGAAGCCGCCCAAAAGGTTGATATACCAGGAATAAGAGTCCTACAAGACTAGCTATACCTAGTTAAAATCGATAATGCCAACCAGACAGTAGTCCTGGATGTAGATGGAAACATCCTCCTAGGGGCAGCCGAGGTACTAGGAAAAGAGAACAAGGTCAGTATTGCTAAGATCTCTTAGCTCAGCAAGAAAGACTCCAACAAAGCGTACGGATCAATGGTGGTATATATCACAAAAGGGACGGATGCCAAACGTTTGATAGACGGCAACTACTTCGATATAGCAGGAGAATCCGTGTACACTCAAATCTTTGAACCACGGATAGGACCGGTTCAATGCTTTAACTGTCAGGAGATGGGGCATAAAGCCTATTCTTGTAAAAAGACCCAGACCTGCGCTAAATGTGCAGTTAAGAGATATTACCACAGCACCTGCTAAGCTATAATTCTGAAATGCATTCCGTGTGGAGGACCACACGAATCGTTTAGCAAAAACTGTCGAGTACGCCTTATACAGTCTCATGTATAAATCACTTCGCATACTACAACTTAATATAGGTAAAAGGGATACAATATAGCAAAGCTTGATGAACGACAATAAAATTAGAGATTATGGAGTAATAGCAATATCCGAGCTATATGCGCGGATGATTAAGAACACGATGCTAACGAGCCTAATAGGACACAGCTACTAGACAAAGATGATACCTATAAAAAGACACGAAGGAAGATGGCCAATCCGGAGCATACTATAGATTCGGAGTGACATGGAGGCAGAACAAATCCCGGTGGCATCACTAGATCTGACGGCCGCGATACTATAACTACCAGACCGGACAGTGTTAGTGGTCTCAGTCTATATAGAGGGAAATAATGAGGAAGCATTGATATCTACAACTAGGCTATTACATAACCTAGTAGTGGATATCCGCGGTAGAGATGGAACACGAACAGACGTTTTAATTATAGGAGACTTCAACCGGCACGATCAACTCTAGGGTGGAAACCAAATATCCCCAGCGAGACAAGGAGAGGCAGAAGTGCTAGTGGATTATATGACGGAGCACTCTCTCCAAAGTCTCCTACCAAGAGGCACAAAAACATGGCATTCAGGGGATTTAGAAACAACGATCGACTTAGTCCTAGCATCAACGGAGTTGGCAGAAGAGATGGTTAAATATGGGATACATTATACAAACCATGGATCCGACCATCAAGCTATTGAGACAGAGTTTGACATATCAGTTCCAGATCGACCTATTACCGAGAGACTACTCTGGAAGAACGCGCCTTGGGCAGAAATCAGAGCGAGGGTCACTACCAGCTTGCAGGCGGTTTCTATAGACGGTTTAGTCCAGCAGCAGACGGATCACCTCATGACAGTGGTTATAGAAGCGGTCTTAAAACTTACACCGAAAGCAAAGCCCTCACCTTACGCTAAACGATGGTGGACGGCAGATCTGACACAGCTTTGCTGTATATATACCTACTAGAGGAATCAGGCTAGATCGCAGCGTAGGGCGGGGTGTGCAATCCCCGATCTTGAACAACAGGCACATAAAGCGGCAAAAGAGTATCACGATGCAATCAGGAAACAGAAGAAAGTGCACTGGAAGGATTTCCTTACCGATGATACTAATATATGGCAAGCCACTAAATATCTAAAACTAGGGGGCAGCTCATTTAGCGACAAAATACTACTATTAACAAAGCCAGATGGGTCTACTACTAAAGGCAAAATGGAACAGGCTGAAGAGCTGCTGGCCACATTCTTCCCACCTCTACCAGCAACGATTGAAGACGAGGGAACCTAGCTACAAAGAGAGCCGATACATATACCTGATCTCACTATGGAGGAGATTGAACGGAAAGTCTTCGAAGCTAAGCCATGGAAAGCAGCCAGAGAGGATGGCCTCCTAGCAATAGTATAGAGACAGCTCTAGCTAGTAGTCAGAGAAAGAATATTCTATATCTTTCAGACATTACTTTAAAATAGCGAGCTCCCTTCCTAGTGGAGAAATGCCAAGATCATACCGGCGAAGGATAACTACTCACTAGCTAAGTCATGGAGACCTATATCATTGCTCTACTACTCAATCGATCTGTGTTCCGGGTGAAGTGCACAATGGCTGTCTTTTCACTTTCAAATGTAGCTCCACTCCTTCTCTCCCAGTCTAGAGCTCTATCAATTATCGCCTGGATGCCCGGTCGGTTTGATTCGGCAGTCGGGCCTATTACCTAGGCTGTGTAATTATCCACAAATGCAATGGATCCTCCTGCCGTGTTTATCTTGTGTTGCACTAGATCCGCATTGAAGAAGAGAAACAGTATTAGGGACAGTGGTGATCCTTGTAGTAAGCCTGCCTGTGGTAGTTCCCGTTTTTCGCTTGGAAATCCATTGACCAAGATAGTTGCTGTGCGTTTTAAGCAGAAAGCATCAATCTATTGAACTATTTTGTCGGGTATTCCTCTTGCCTTAAGTCTCTGCAGTAGTCTCTCTTTAAAGACCCCATTATATGCCCCTTGGACATCAAAGCTGACCAAGCTAAGTACCTTTCTATTTCTCCAAGCCTTATAGATTTCTTCTTGAAGGAATAGAAGTGCCTGTTCTGCAGATCGCCTCTTTCTTGCTCCAAAGTGATTTGTAGGCAACAGACCTAAGGTTTCGACTGTATAGGATATCCTCTCTGCAATAACCGCTTCTAGGATTTTGCCTAGCGTGCCATTCACAATCAGAGGGAAAATGGTCAAACCAAAGGATAGTGCAAAGATCCTAGGGGTCGTGATGGACTCCCAACTACGCTTCGAGAAACACATTGCCAATGCGGCCACTAAAGGACTCACAGCCGCGATAGCGCTGAGAAGACTGAAAATAATATCCCTACGAACAGCAAGACAATTATTTAGAGCAACAGTGGTACTAGTAGTAGATTATGCCTCTAGTGTCTAGATGCATGCCTGTAGAGTAAAAGGAACACAGTATTTAAATAGAATATAGAAATATAGGGCTATTGCAGTTATAGGAGCTTTCCAGACTATGGCAACAGCAGTGGCTAAGGCAGAAGCAGGCATTTAGCCGTTCTATCACCAACATATGGGGAAAGCTACGAAACTGTGGATCGACATTCAGACACTACCCAAATCAAACCCCCTGGTCAGATTAAGAACCATGTCAACCTGGAGGTTTAAGTCTCCGCTGCAGAAGATATCTTAAGCACTAGATGCAACAGTAATAGAGCAGATCGAGACCATATAGGCATTTACAGTGTTACCGTGGATAGGCCGGATATGAATGATATGTGAAACGGATGGAGATAAAGCCATTGACATCGCCGGCAAAGCAATAGGCATTCTAATCGCGACAAGTGCATCTGCCAGATCCGGAATGGTGGGTATGGGAGGCTATATAAGAGACACCCAAGCAGACAACAACGGGACCGATATATCTAGATACTCCATCATCCTAGGCAAACGGACGGAGCAAAATCCCTACACAGCCGAGCTAGAAGTGATAGCGGTCGCTCTAGAACGTATCCCACCGGAGACATGCCAGAGATAGATATCTATCCTTAGTAGCAACAGATCCGCACTATCAGCAATCAGTCAACCCCGTCAACAATCGGGCCAATTGACCATCCGGCGGATCTACAGACTGATTCAGTTCTTACAGCAGCGAGGTAACGCAGTTAATGCAATTTGGATCCCAGGGCATGCAGATATCGACTTACAGCGGCAAGTAAAAGCAGAAGCACGAAAATCGACAGGAACAGAACGCCTACCAGAAAAACAACCATTCCACGCTAAATCAACTACTATCAGGCTCGCCCTGGCGGTACGGAAACGAGAATGGACTCTCCCAGAGGAGGTCGGAAAATACTCAAAGGCCCTGGATATAGCTCTTCCAGGAAAACATACAAGGAACTTATACAATGGACTGAATCGGAAAGAGGCAAAGACCCTAGCCCAGCTTCGAACAGGAATGACAAGGCTCAATAGCTATCTAAACAGAATAGGCGCAGCACACTCAAACCTCTGTGTCTGCGGTCAAGCAAGCGAGACAGTGGAACACTTTTTATTCCGCTGCACCAAATGGACAGCGATGAGAGAAGGCATGAACCAATGCACAGAGTCAAAACAAGGAAATCTGTCCTTCTTCCTGGGCGGAAAGACACGGTCAGATTCGGATCAATGGCAACCAGACATGAAGGCCGTCCACGCAGCAATCAAGTTTGCGATTACAACAGGAAGACTGGAACCGGAACCGGAATCCGAATCTGAATCCCAATCAACACAGTGAAAAGGGAAGCAATCCATCCCTTTACCCCCTCCCAGGTAGATCTTGCTGCAGCCGCCAAAGATGGGACGTTGCACACTTGGAGAAAATAACTGTCGGAATATTGATCTCATGATTCGGCGCTTCTACACCCCCGGCGCAGAACCGACATGTACGTACGGAGCGGGATTACTATATCCCTAGCGCCCCCGGAGCAACCTCGTATATAGCTCACTAGGCACCCCCATGCCCCTACGGTTTCGGGGAGTCAGTCGTTTATAATTGAATATTTATGCTTATAAGCAGGCTCACCACGTAGGGCTGTTGGACCGCCCTTGCTCCCTAATCTATGCTTCGTGATACGGATTATAGCTAAACCAACAATAACCTTTAAGAGTATCTACTAGCCAGCACCAAGGGAGCCCTTAAAATACTAACCGAAGAACCCAAACACCAAGCAGACATGGTATGAGAACAAAAATAGGGGCTATCACGAGTTCAAGGCGAGTCTATGAGAAGGATTATGTAATTAGCGCACTAGTGCCCTCTAGGGTTAGTCCCCCCCGGGCGTAATAAACATCATTCATTCATTCAATCCACCCCATCCCCCTACGTTTCTGGGGGATAGTTATTATAATATACAGAATTTGTGCTATAAGCAGACTCACCTTGTAAGGGCAGTTGAACCGCCCTTGCTCACTGTCCTATACTTAGTGATACAGGATACAGCTAAACCAACAAGAATAGATTAAGTTCTTCTATTAAGACAACTGTCCTAGTTATACTGTGACACTCTATAACTGAAGTTTTCGATAATGGGCGGGAAAAAAACAAGAAAGGAGCAAGAAGTATGATACCACATGTTTGAAGCCAACCTAGAAATCATTGTTCTATTTATCTATCATGATTTATGGATTATGGCTATCACTTAGCAAGTTGTAGGACGAGGCCTTGCAAAGATTTAATTGGAAAGTTGTCCATATGCTACACCTACGCTTCCTAGTATAGCCTTGTGGTCGTACACCGTTTCTCCAGCATATCTCTTTGCAAAAGTGACCGAAACCGGCTATAGGTATAACCGTGAGGGGTTGATGTTCAAAGGGTTCTCCATAGAGATTGTTAAGAGCGTACAAGATCTCAAGCTCAAGCATGTTATATGTAAAGCGCATTTGAGGTGCAGATACTATTACACCGCCTGGGTCGCGAGTAAACTTTATGTCTACACCACCATTAAGAGATCTACGCAGAGCTTCCCTATATTCAGCACCTGGATCAAGAATAACATTTTGACCCCCAACAGAGCCTAGAGTCCAGACAAAAACCCGAAAGTGGCAGTAATTATGAACAATGATTTGGTTACTTGAGACTAAGGAAGAAAGAATAGCTATAGCAGTAAAAATGGTAAATAAGGTATGCATTTTATTTTATACTATCAATGGATGATAATAGTAACTATAGTCTAAGATAATCCGAGATATTAGAGAGATATCAAAACCTTTTATATATATTTTACTAGTAACTATACTATTACACACTTATAGTATTACTTAATAGCCTAGTATCAAAAATTCTTAATACAAGTTTTTAGACAGCTTGGAATAACCACTGTGACTAGAGCACCTATACCGAGGCATTCTAAGAGTATAAATAATACAGTCTAAATATAACCTTGGAAGTTGGAAGCATCTTATCTGGATAGTTGTAATGACTGATTCCACCGCCCGATCCCTGTGGCCAATCAATAGGCTTACGGGATTATTGCGAGGGATCTAAGTAGAGCAGCTGGCTGTGGGTTGGGTTTAACCAGAACCCAACCCAAAACCCGCCAAGAAAAACCCAACCAACCCGACCCAGTGTCAGCTCTAAATTATTGATAACTCTATTATATTAATAAATTCTATTACCTAACTGTCTTATGAAGTTACCGACGGTATACTTTAGCTATAGTATATGAATAATATAATTTGTTATGTCTAAGACAGTTGGGTAATAATAGAATTTAGTAGTATTTATTATCCAGATTGTCGGAAACTTCTGTGACAGTGGTCAAAACCATGGATTGAGCTATCTAAGTGCACCGAGTCTACAGGTAATATCAAACATGGAGAAGAAAAGGAAAGAAGAAAAAGAAGCTATCCGCCTAGCAAAGGATATTTATGCCTTCCCTTGTGTGAGGGCCTTTCCCAACTAGGCACCGCTCAAGGAGCAATCCCAATATGGCACTGTCAGGGTTCGAAGCCCTATCGACGGGAATACCCTCCTCAGTCCTACCAGCTCTGCCAAGAGTCTCCGCCACGGCGCCTTGGTGATAGCTTACCGTACGGCTGTCACACAAGAGGGTTATGTACAACTTATCTTTCTTAATTGTGGGATTGGGGAAGCATAACGCTATACTTAGAAGAATGTGGCTAGCTAAATATGGGGTATTAGCGGACTGCTATTAACGACAACTACTCTAGCTAGAAGAAGTATCTTTATATAAAGAGATTTAGGCAAAGTAGTTTATCCCTATACCAAGAAGGTTGCTATTAAGGAATTAATAAATTAAAATTAAGCATTAAGAGGATGTAGATAGATAGAATAGAGCTTTCTAGCAGCAAGAGATTAGAACCACTACTATACTGGGAATACTAGAGTAGATAGCTTTTAAAAAGCTAGAGTTATAGTCTTTAATTCCTCTCTTAGACAGAAAGAATGAGATTCCGGTTCGCTATAGGCGATTATATTAATAGTAGAACTAGATTAATATACAGCGTATATAAAGGCAGCTTGATGCTACTATCTCAGAACCTATAGAGAAAGAAGAACCGAAGAGGTCGAGCTATAAGACTAAGACCGTACACTCTTAAGACAAGCATCTTAATATAAATATTGCTGTTATTAGAGCAGTAGGATTCTTCTGGAATATTAAAAGCAAGAAGGCTGAAACCTTTATAACTAGTCTAAATAAGATCGAGAAAGCTATTAAGGATAGGCAGCATCAGGAAGTGGAAATCTTAGAATTATTAGAGATTAAGGAGCAGTTACCGGAACGGTACTATTAACTATGCTGATGTGTTCTTAAAGACTAAATCTAATGAGTTACCAGCTCGGAGAGAATACGATCATTGTATTAAGTTGGAAAAAGACGCAGAGCTCGGGTATTGCCCACTATATTGAATGACTAAGGCAGAGTTAGAGGCTATAAAGAATTATATCCTAGAGAACTTGTATAAAGGTTTCATTACACCTAGCAACTCACTATTCGCCTCACCTATCCTAGTTGTCAAGAAGGCGGATAGGGGCCTAAGATTTTAGGAAGTTGAATGTACTAACGAGGAAGGACCAATATCCTTTGCCTCTTCTTGACGAGGTCTTTGAGAGAATTCATAAGGTAAAGATCTTCACCAAGTTGGATATTAGATAAGGATTTCACCGAATCTGGATGAGTGCTGACTCTTCTAATTTAATAACTTTCTAGTGCCAATACAGAACCTTTAAATACAAATGGTCTAGCTACCTTTTAAAGATTAATTAATAATATCTTTCTCAACTGCCTGGACAAATTTTTGATGGCCTTTGTCGACAATCTCCTAATCTACAGTAACAATAAGTTAAAGCATAAAACTCACGTGAAATTTATTCTTGAACGGCTCTGAGCAGCAGGCTTGTAAGCTAGTATCAAGAAGTGCGAGTTCCACGTTACTACCACGAAGTATCTCGGCTTCATTATTACCCCTGACGGTGTAAAGGTGAATATAGCTAAGATAGAAACTGTGCTTTTCTAGAAAACTCTAAATACTGTATTAAAAATATAATCCTTCTTAGATTTTTGCAACTTCTATAAGAAGTTTATCAAGGAATATAGCCGGATAGCACGTCCGCTATATCGATTGACCAAGATTGACGTTCCGTTCAAATAGACTGAGGATTGCCAGAGGGCATTTGACACTCTTAAGAAACGGTTAGGATCCGCACCTGTGCTTACCCACTACGATCTAAAAAGGCAGACACGAGTGGAAACCGACGCTTCAGATGGAGTAGTGGCCGGCATGCTCTCATAATTTTATAAAGATAGAGAATAGCATCCTGTTAGTTACTACTCAGCTATAATAGCACCGGCAGAACATAATTATTATATCTATAATAAGGAGTTGTTGGCTATTATCAAGGCTTTTTATAAATAGAAGCCGGAGCTGCTCGGCTTAAGGAGTGAAGAACGATTCGAGGTGTTGTCGGATCACCGCGCATTAGAATACTTCATGACGACCAAAGCCTTAAGCGCGTGTCAGGTTAGGTGGTACGAGTTTCTCCAAGAGTTCCACTTCATCTTAAAATATCGACTAGGAAAGAGTAACGTGCTCGCGGATATGTTGACTTGGAGAAGAGACGAAGAAGCTCGGAACCTAGATTCTAGGAATCTTATTATATTGCTAAAGGAGAAGTTAGATAACAGGATCTTAGCGGAACTGGCATTGATGGATATGACGAAGAAAGAAACAACAGGAAACGTTATAGAGCGAGTTCTCGCAGCCAACGAGGAGTTCACTGGCACTGAGCAGGCGTAGGACCGGTTGATTAAAGACCCCGAGAGCTGGCGCACGGAGGACGTGAGGTTGCTGTTCCAAGGAAGATTATATATTCCGGATATCGACGACTTGCGTGTAAGATTATTAGATGAGATATACCGACTGCTGTCAACCGCTCACCTAGGCCGTAATAAGACACGGAAGCTAGTAAGGGAAAGATTTTACTGGAAATCATGGAACCAAGATATAGAGCGATATATAGATAACTACAAGACATGCAAACGCACTAATACCTGGAGAGATTGTGCTCCTAGCTTTCTATAGCCTCTGCCTATACCAGAAAGACCTTAGCAGGATTTTGACCGGTTTTGTGGGATTGAAGAAGGCATCCTTATTAAATTCCATATCTCTTGTATATATAATAGAGCGTGTCTCTGGAATCTAGATTCTGAAGATATTAGAGGCATCATATCCAACAAGATAGCTGATATTAGCTCTTAGTGCCATCTTCTCCAACCGTGGGATCTGCGTTGATAGAATCTTTCGGTATACCTTGCAGCCAAATATCTTGATATAACCAAGATTTAGGATTATGCTTTTCTCGAGCTTTATAACGCTTTAAATAATTTTATAAGGCGTTTTCCATCCAAGCTTCTTCTTTAGTAATCTTTGAAGCAAATAAATTACATGATCGGTGGCTAGTGGCCATAGGTTTTCTAGTAAATTGGCTTCAGAGAGCAATGTTCTCGCCATTATAATTATCACTCCCCCAGAACGCTCCGCAGCGCTGTTTTGTTGAGGAGAGTACAGTGCGGATTAGTGAAGCTTAATTCCTTTCTTCCGGATATGCGCTATAAACATATTATTAAGTGACTGCTGTGAAGGCTCAAACAATAATCATATTGGCAGCTAGAATCGAGAAAACTAAGCATAGGGAAGGAAAGAAAGAAACAGGAACATGAGCTATTCCCCAGTCGCTATATCCGTGGCGTGCTCACGTGACAGTAATAACCCTCTTCCCGCAGCCCTACCCGCGTGCTCTGGATCCACGTGGTCGGGACTACGTTTCTCCGTCTCCGCAACCGCGCGAACGTCAAACCGCACTTGCTTCCGAATAACTTCACGTACGGCCGTCACAACTGCTCACTGTCTGTGTAAAATATCTTTACCTTTAGGCCTTGCTGGGCTATCCTTCTTTTAAACTTAATAACTGTGCTTAATAGCACTCCTTTTAAGTAAACATGAATTGCCTCATGATCTCCTGATTGTAGGCAATCAAAGTGTATATACTATTTTATACCGTCCTATGATTCAGATATTGGTATAATATCAAAGTGGGCTATCTTCTATAGTATAGAGCTAACTACTATTAATCTCCTAGAGATTTACTGCTTTACTATTAATATTTTATAGCTCTTATAAATCAGCTAAGTTGTTGTATCAACTTCAGTGCCCGTGACGTGATATTTAAGGTGGTTAATCACCTTATTGTTGGGGTAGTCTAGACACTTGTGCCACTTCTTAAGTAAGACTTTTAAATGAGGCTCTATAGTTGAGGGTTTATCCGCTTCAAAGCATACGCTAATGATTACTTTAGGGCATTATATTTAATAACTGCCTGGTTATTAATTCGCTGAAGAGTAGTAATTATATGGTATTCTCCATTTCTTGAGAATAGGGTGTTCTTTTCTTCATCTTTAAAGATACCTGAGTCGTTGAGTGCACTTCTAGAAATTAATGATATTAGGCCGTTAGGATAATATAAGGCATTCTTGACGTTTATTTGTTGAGATTTATCCTTATTCTCTAATACAGTCGCCTATATAACCATTGTGCCTCGTCCCTCAGCCTAAAGATCGCCTCTAAATCCTCTAATATAGATTCTCTCTGGCTTAAAGTCCTCCATACGGTCTATACTATTAGAGATGCTCTCTGTAGCGCTGCTATTATAAATAACACTATCCACTAACGGGTCATCATCACTAGATGTTCTAAAGACCGCATTGACGTTAATACTAGCTTTTGGGCGATCCTCCTTTTTGTGTTTATCCATAAAGGTTTTTAGGCTTTTCCTAGATGCGGCTGCCTCGGTAACCTTTTTGATAATTTTAAGATCTAGGGTCCAGTTATCTTCATAAATCTATTCGTTTAGATATGCGCATTTTTCCCAGCAGTCATAGACTAATCTCAGCTCTCCACACCAGCGCTTTTTTAGTTTGTTGTTATTCAGGTTGCCTTGATTTGAGCCATTTGAGCCAGCATTATCACCTCCCAACGTGGCATATACACTTCCACCGTGTTTGGCTTTAGTGGAATTCTCAAACTTGGTGATGAGCTCAACAAATGATCTTTCTCTATTATTAGTAATAGCCTTAAACCAAGTGCTGTAGAAGTACTTATATATCTCCTTAATAGTATACATGAAATCCAATATTGCATATTTCTCATCCGAGCTAATTCTAGGAAGTTGATATTAATAGGCTCGGTTGTACGTCTCAATCCAGCCTTTTATCCACGCGTTAAATTGCTTCTTTCCAGCCGGCCTAGCTTTTAATGCTGTCCATTTGTTCTAGATATCAAAATGCTCTCGACTAGTGTCAGGTTTATAACGCTTTTGGAGTTCGGATAGGATATCGTGTACGCTTGCTTTGTCTTCGATAAGGAGATTCGCTGATTGGTCGATCGTTCGGAAAATATGTTCTCGAATTGCTGCAAGATTCGCACAGTTAATCTTATAGTCATCCATATCTTGCTTGTACGTCTCGTGCCTAAACGCTATCTCCACTTCTGATTTGTCAGCACGTTTTTATGGCACTTCCGGCTTGATAAGCCTCCTGCTATAAGTTTTGCCCCCAGCAGCGAGCTCTTCTTTAGATGCGCGTGCTGCTCCATTCGCAGGCATTATGAGGTCCGGATTAATGTAATCCCAGACTTCAGTTCCACGAGCCTTGCTCCTAATTGGTCGTAGCCATTTCTCCCAGTCTGATTTACTGGAGAGGATAGTGAGATTCTTATCTTTAGAAGACATCTTGTATGAATTCACGAAGGGCACAATAAGAATCGGGGTGACGTCCACTCTCTGGGGTTCTAGGATCGGTTGTTTTTGGGTGTCTGGTTATGAAAAGCCTTTCACAGGGGGTCTCGGAGCTGGTGCCTCTGTGGGCTGCTCTCTTGCTATCTCTGTAAGCCGGTCTTTTTCTGAATAACCTTAATATTTCCTTTTTCACAACTCCCTATGGGACATACTACCATGAGAATTTGAGTGGGACGCTGTAATGTATTGTATTGTGTGTCTACCTAAGAGGGAAAATTAGTTATCTGGCACAGGTGGCCTTACATAATTGTGTGTAGATGTGTCGGATTGGCGGGTTTACTCCCGGCTAACCCTGAATGTATTTTACAAGTATATGAAAGGAAGAAGTGACTAGCAAGATTGTATCTGTCTTTTTTGTTTGTTGTTGTCCCTGTCTGAGTATATCAGGTCCCATATCGGGCTTTTATATAGACATATTGGCGGGGTCATTTATGAGCTATCAAGAGGGGTAAATATTTGGGCTGAAACCTAGGTGCCCAAATATCCTAAGGTGGCTAGCTGGCCTTCAAGATGAAGAGGCCGATCTTTCTTGTTGGATATCCGGATTATCTGACAAGATGTCACGGACCTGGATCCACCTTAGTTAAACAGCGTTGTGTCGAGGTACGCTAGGCTTAGTTGAACCACACAAAGGTTTCTGTTAAGACATCACGTGACTACTAGTGATTCCGAAGCTAATATAGTTTACCCCTAAGTTAGATAGACTCTAGTTAATAACAGAAAGAAGAACGTGGAGAACGCTCCATTAAGAATCATCATCCCCCGAAGGGAAGCGTACAACTGATATATCTACTACTGCTCACGATCCTTGGCACCCGGCTCTTCACCAAGAGTTCCATTACAGTTTCTTGAATCGTCGATAAAGTAGCTTGAGTGAACGAGGTAGCAATAGTCGGACTGATGTATGGAAGTCTTAAACGTAACTAAGATAGAAGAGATCCCCCGCACAGCCTGGTGCCCCTACGAGTATGAATGCCTTGCTGACTCTCACTGTTGTATTCGAGTGACTTATGTCAAAGAACTATGAAGAACTAAATACATGATGGTGAATGAGTGTCCTTATATATCCAGTCCTCCCTGTTCCGTATATTTTATATTATATACTTTATACTCATTCCTGAGTATCCCATAGCAAGTATATAATATACTATCCAATCACGTTCCTTCATAAGATATACTTCATATCTTATCGGTGTCTTTGTGGTTTTGAGTATATCTTTGGTCACGTGATTTCTTGTTGTCCAATTATCGTTCTTGGGTTTTCCGTCTCTGTTGTCCAATCGTTCCTTCCGGTCTGTTTCTTATATCGCGTAGCGTATGCAGGTGATTGGTTTCGTAACAGTAGAACTGTGCGCGCTATTTTAGTAAGGAGGTATCTTGGCAAATCCTTATAATGAGGACCGGTTGATATCCAATGAGAGCAGCTGAGTGGATTTATGCGCTACAATAACCGTATCCGGGATAGCCGTAAAATAACGTCTGTCAATATCCTGCATCACACCACGAAAGGCTAGCTAACGCAAGGAAGCAAAGGCGTTACGGTGGAAAGTCGGGCTAACCCACTGTCACGGATCCAACTCCGTTCCAGGCTAATACCCTAAAGAAGACGAAAGCGGTGAGGTTTCAAGACACCAATGAATCCCCGGAGGATCTTTGTTCTATGAGTTTCACGTCCTGGGAATAGCTTCACGGAGAGCTTTGTTTATTGCTTTATTATATGCTTTCGTTGTTAGATCTTTGTACAGATTTGCAGGCCTGCTCCGTCAGGAATCATGCCCTAGAGTAAGCCTGCGCAGGCATAAATAGAGGCCTGATCCCCATGTTAGATAGTTCTTTTCTTCAGCTCACGTCTTATTAGTTTTCTATGCCATACGTTTTACATCAATATCCTCGCTCCGTTACACCCACTAAGAATAGTTAGTTAGCAGTTAATTAACTTAACTAATTACCGATGATGATGACAATGATGACAAGGATGATGATTGTTCATCCTTTTAATAGGGCAGTGCGACAAGCGTGAAGTGTTAAGGCTCCTATCGGATTGGCGGGTTTACTCCCGGCTAACCCTGAATTTATTTTACAAGTATAAGAAAGGAAGAAGTGATTAGTAAGATTATATGTAATAAGTTGTCTGTCTCTGTATATCTTCGGTTTCCAAAGCTGGCCCCTTTATAGACGTATTGGCGGGGTAATTTGTGAGCTGTCATAAGGGGTAAACCTTTAGGACTATATTAATCCCTGATAAGAGGCTGGCTTCTGATTGATTACCTTATTTGTATGATTAATTACCTTAATTAATGGCTTCATTACTGATTCCAAATGAGGCAATTATAGAAGCGATCAGTATACTGCCGGGCGGTGAGAGCTTTACCAGGTGGTTAATATATCTGTCAGATAATCCGGATATCCAGAGGCAGTCAAATGAGGCAGTCAATCAGAAGCTCTACTTTATAGCCCCCAATTTTACCCCTCATGATAGGTCACAAATGATGTCAACCCTACATGCCGGATTCGATAAAACCAGCTCACCAGATGTCTATAAAAACCCGGCTTTGGAACCTCATGTATTCAGACAGACAGAGAGAACTCAATACAGACAATCTTGCTAGTCACTTCTTCCTTTCATATACTTGTAAAATACATTCAGGATTAGCCGGGAGTAAACCCGCCAATCCGACACATGATAGGTCACAAATGATGTCAACCCTACATGCCGGATTCGATAAAACCAGCTCACCAGATGTCTATATAAACCCGGCTTTGGAACCTGATGTATTCAGACACAGCAACAACTGAATATATACAATCTTGCTAGTCACTTCTTCCTTTCCATCCATATAAGATACTATTTAGGATTGGCCTGGAGTAAACCCACCAATCCGACAGAAGTGATCATCAACACAGATGGATTGCTCTAAAATAAACCTTGTACCCCAATACAAATAAACCGGTGCAATCTTGAATGAGATTCTATCTCTCGGAATCAAAAGCACACAAAGACATCATCTGTTCCAGAACCTATATTTATCTAAAGACTAGAGCTCACAAACAATGCGTCTCCTTGGCCTGCAATAGAAGTATCGTTTTGTTGGAGCCATTCCTTCCACACCTGCTCGATATCATTCTGATAAATCCAATCAAGACCTCCTTCGCTAAAAGCTACAATTCTTGCTTGAAGTCTGCCTTCGAAGGTATCGACGACTCCAGCAAATTTGGCTTTCATGTTATCGAGATGTTGATACCTGCAATAAAACCCCATATTAATGATTTTCCTTGAAGTAGAATGGTATATAGGAGGATATGAACGTACATGCGCGCATAGTACGGGGATCTAATCGTGTCAAAAATACTCAACACTTCCTCAAGACCATTTTGTTTCGAAAATGATGATTGCTTCGTTGCAAGAGTAGAGAATACATATTCAATGCTTCGCGCGAGAATCCAGCCATCTTCCATTGCGAATGCAGCGCCGGAACCAAATGCACCTGTTCACTAGATCAGTGCTTCCTCTCCGCTTAAAGTGATTTTCCAATTGAACGTACCAGTTAAAGGATGACTTGCATCGCCTATCAAGACGAGTTTATTCCATGCATGTAGTTTGTTCAATCGTGGACCAGCGAAGGCAGAGAACTCCTTCCATGAACCTTTGGGGACGTGAGAGAGAGCTTCTCTCACCCTGGCGTCGTAGTTCTACATTGGCGTTCCATTAGCATGGAGTCATCACCTTAGCGATTCTTAAGGGAAATAATACCGTAAAATGCGCCTCAACATTCTCGTTCGTCGTATCAACACCCCAATTCCATCTTTTGGCTGTGTCAGTCTCGGGATCAACAAGGAACCGCGCTGATATTTCAACATCTTGATTCTCGGGGATTCTTTCCGATGGGTCATCTACCGGCGAGAAGTAAACGTGGCCCGCTGTACCATGCCACCAAGATGTGCAAGTTGGGATGTCAGTAAGGTGGGAAATGAATGACCGAGGCACTAAAGTGCGCCAAATCGTTGTACCTGTAAATTTTATGTTGTGGTCTGGAAACGCGGTTTGCCTTACGACCTATCCTCCCTCAGCATGTATTGGATTGAAATGTGTCACCAGTGATGGTTACTAACCGATCGAATGCCATCACCTCCGACCACCAAGTCAGCAAATGCCTCCGTGCCATCGGAGAAATTTAAATTTGCTCCGCCCTCAGGTACGTTCTCTATCAAAACTAGTTCTTTGCGTAGTTGAATGATTCCAGCCGGGACCTGATTGATAAGAGCTCCTTGCAATTGTGTCCGTCTTACTCGACGCGACTGATAATTGATGGGTAAGTTTGAGGGTCCACGCTTAGCGAGAACGTTACCATCTAGCCCATTACTATTCCAGAACACGATTGTGCATCAGTCAAGGATATTTTATCAATGTATGGAATATATTGCGGTACTCGTACCGCTGCTGAACCTCATCAATCAAATGCCCATTAACTTCACTTCTGGCTCCGAGGAGCTCCAAAACACGCCAGGAGTTATATCCGATATTCAGACCGGCGCCGATTTCTCGCAATTCACGAGCCTTCTCGTATACTGTTACATGCACCTGCACGTTTGATAAAGCTGAGAGAGCGATGGCGGTTGCGAGGCCGCCCGGTCCGCCGCCGATGATAGCGACGCGCAAGGTATTATCATTTGGTAGTTGGACCATTTCTCAGATTTTGTCCTTCTGATATTTAGGAGAAAGTATGTTCTTTTGGAACTGTTGAGAATATATTCGCTCATCAGGATCAGATTTTCTGTACATAATTTGCGGCACGGTAGCCCTAAATCATCACGTCATTGTCCCCCGCGATGGTGTTGGCTTAACGATTTGATCGAAGATAAGCTACGGCTTTAGTAATTTACCAAATTCCCTGCTACGGTTACAGAGAGTCCAAGTCTTGTCAAGCGGTAGGGTTTCGATTTCTGATCGAATTACCGAATGACATATTTGTACTTATGGCTACAAGTTACCGCATTGCGTGTGCATAGGGTTCAAATCCAAATAAAACATGAAATCTTGATAATCACGAGACTCTCAAGGTAAAAGGTTGCGCACTTCCTGAATGACATTCTATATTAAGGCATACTTGGCGCCGGTGGTTCGCGTAGTGTGTAGAGCTGGATAGAGAGTCAGAATCCTCCTTAGAATTAAGCCCCCTACACTTCGTTTTGGCTCCCTTGAACGGAGGCAAACGATGCCAGTGATTAAAACTCTCCGATTTATCTAGGTTTCATCATCTATACGAGCGGGCAAAAGAGAGTTATCGTCCGATACTCCATGATTCCCCTAGGGCATAGATTGTGATATTCCATTTTGGGTTAACGTATTTAGATTTAATCAGCTCTAAAGGTCTGATTGGTGGAATGGCCCCCATTCGGCCTGAAAAGCTTCTGAGACTTTCCGAATTAGGAAAATCTCGATTCAAGATCTGACAAAGAGCTTCCGTGGGCGAGGTGATGGGAATATTGTCCCTGGAAAGAGGAATAAGTACTCAAGTGGACCGATGGGTATAAATACTGAGTAATCACCGCTGCAGAGACTTGTTTTCAAGCAACACGACCATCATCTTCAATATCTGGCTTTTATCATCAAATACTCCGAATTTCCAAACACAATAACATCATTAAAATTGCCAACATGCCTGCTGATACTCTTTCACTCGCTGGGAAAGTTGCCATCGTAACCGGTTCCGGTCGCGAAAATGGCATTGGTGCTGGAATCGCCTTCGCTTTGGCCCGTAATGGCGCGGCTGTGACAATCAACTACGTCTCCGAGTCGTCGACACAGCGTGCTGAAGCTGTTGCACAGAAAATTCGAGACCAAGGCGGAAAAGCCACTGTTATCAGAGCATCTGTTGATGAACAAGGCGCAAAGGCTCTAGTCGAGGGTACTCTCGAGGCTTTTGAGACGGACCACGTCGATATTCTAGGTGTGTAATCTGTGCATCATAAAATGAACCATATTATTTCCCTTACTAATATTCCCAGTCAACAACGCTGGTGTCGGACATATCGGTTCTACTGTGGACATAACTCCAGAGCAAATCAGACACACCTTTGAGGTCAACGTGTACGGTCCTATGTTCATGGTCCGTGCAGTCGTTCCACACATGCCCGCTGGAGGTCGTATAATAAACATCTCATCCACCGCGGCCAGAATGCCTTTGGCAGCATACAATGTATATGGAACTTCCAAGGCCGCTCTTGACTATTTGACAGCCGTGTGGGCAGGAGAGGTAGTACCCGCTCTTTCCTCCCTGAAAAAAAAAAAAGGAAATTAATTGATCTTACAGTTTGGCAAAAGTCGTGGGATTACTGTCAACTCTGTTGGCCCTGGTCTGGTCGAAACAGATATCATCCCTCATGATCCGGAGTTTCGAAAAGTGGCAGTGGACCCAATGGTAGATTTAACAAGGGCTGCCCATCGAGCTAGTACGATTGAAGATATTGGGGATAGCGTACTTTTGATTGTATCAGAAAAGGCACGCTGGATTACGGCCCAACACGTCTCGGCTAGTGGTGGCATTACAGCTCTATGAGAGGTGGCTATTTGTGTTACGCCAGCAAGATGGGAGAATTATTTGAAACTATTTGTTTGCTAGTAGTTGCAAAGGTCTGATAGCGTCTACTCCTTTTGTATACGTCATACTGTTCAGGTGGATATGTCAAAAATAGACACTGCGGAGTTGCTCGTCAACAGCTATTGGCCGCCTCAAACATCTCTTTAATCGTATTTTCCTCATTTCCGAATGTTTTTCCCATCCAAAGAATTTGTTGCAAAATATGTAGCACTTCATCCCAGTCAAGAAGTCCCATCTGCGTTGCAGTCCCACATACTTCGTCCACGTACCATTGGACCTTCTCTCCATCAGCAGCAAGTGCTGCTATTGCTAGAACCCACAAGCGTAGCTCCAAGTAAGGTGCCCAGTCAACGTTGTATTGTAAAAGAACCTCTTTTAATAAATTCTTGTGTTCGGACAATCCGCTTGGTATGATTGAAAACCTCTCTCTTAGAAGGGCAAATAAAATCATGCATGCCCGACGTAAGGCCTCTTGAACTATGGGGTGTGGAAAAAGCAGCATCGTATCTGAGAAATTGTCAAGCCGTGGCAGTGAGAGCAGTTTATGAACATAGATGTTAAATGTCCTGCTAAGGAATTTGTCGACTTCCATCACCCCTGAGCCATTGAAACGTTCGTCGATAAATGTTGTCAGGTTCGCTGTCTCCAATATAAAAGTGACACATTCAGAAAGCTCCGGAAAGCGATCAATATACTTGAGGAGCAGGAGGCTTGGTGACAATGTGTGTTTCACGTCATGGGAAAGATGGTGAGGTGGCGGAAAGAAGGGTTTTCTATCAAATATGAAGGATCCTGATACATCAATCCTATATAGACACATTAGGAATCATCAGTCTCAAGATACACATGACTTTAGAGTCCGAATACCTCCACGACGAGCAATAATAGCATGAAAGCCGTTCATATGGATGAGCCATCGTGGGAGATTTTGCGATACAAACTTTCATGTTCTGGTTAGGAGGTATCATCAAACAAAGATATGGTCAGAGGGATTTTTCTTACATCGTAGTACGCAAATTCAAGAACTGCAACAATTACACCCTCACTCAATCGGTCCTCGAGGCTCTCTATTCTTCCTTGAAGAGATCGTACTGATTTGGTGTAGTATGTGATTGCTTCAGGAGTTTCCTTGGTTCCATACGGAGGGTATTGACCGATCACCCTGGACGCATTTGCTAGAGTAATGAGGAAAGCTGTGGAGTCGAAGAGGCCCATATTCCACCAGAGCTCTTTTAGCGGGCAGTAACTTCCATCACCTCCTTGCATTACTGATATTTGGATTCCATTCAGTGAGCGCATTTGCAGGTAACAAGAATTACGTACCGAATGTAACTATTTGCACTGCACGAGAACTCAGTTTCATCGGGAATGGTCCTGCTGGGTATGATCTCGTTATATCGAGCGGCAAAGACTATCTGCGCTCGGGGATACGGTCTGTATTGGAGATACATCGTTTCTTGAGCCCGTAATTTGTGCCGCCTTGTTAAGCTGTGATCTCTTTTGATAAGATAAATCCTTCTTGCTCTCCCTATTTCTTGCTTTGCGACGGATCACAGTCTGGTTCTGTGGGTCGTGGATCTCATCGGGGTTGCTGATGGTTACAAATTCCAGAGCTGCCATTGTTATGTTTTGAGTTCTGAATGTCGCCATTTTAATGTAGCAACATGAATTGACCGTAACCACAAACATCGGTAGTGTTCGGTAAATAAATGATTAAAAGGTTGAATTTCAGCTGGCAATTTGGTGAAATTGCAGGCGATCCCAAGCTGCTGACAAATCCTAATCTTTGACAGAATAGCCTTAACCCTAATCAGCCCCAAACCCTAATGGGATTGCAAAACAATCGTCTACCATTTCTCAATTACCTTATGATGCATTGCTCGTAATTATTGTGAGAGGTCAGTATCAAAGTAGCTGCAACTTTACCTGGGTAGTTGTGGCTAACCACACTCAATGCGAACATATAGTTTCCGGTATTGGAGTAGGAACATGAGATCCAGAGATCAATTGATAAAAATGTTGGAATTAACTTAGGTATCTATCAGGAAATTTGTGCTGAATCATACACCAGAAGCAAATGAAATGAATCTTGCAAACTCCTAACGGTCTTTTTAATGGAATATCAATCTGCCATGGACCCGAAAGGTTCTCAGAAGTAGGTTGAGTGGTGACGAAACCGTAAAATTTCGTTCGTGAGTAGGAAGTTTCCATGAGCTAATTGACAAGAATATGATACTTGAGGTTCGCAGAGGGCTTTTTGAAGGGAAATATAGAGGGCCATCCACCTTCAGATCCCCGCTTGAAGCAGAAATGGATGTCGCCCACCAATTCATATTCACGAAGTCCGAGAGATAATTTGATTTCGCCTAGCCGGACTACCTTTGTTTTTGTTGGACGAACTGCATATGTTGGCTCATATTCACCCAGATCGCCTTCAAATTTGCCAACAGCACGGATCTTGGCTACCTGACCGTCTTCCACTCTTCGGGGCCCAGATTCAGATTCCATGTGCCACATTTTATGCAGATAGAGCCCATCATTCGTAGGTACATCGTTGATGAGTTTCAAAGATAGAAAGTACTTTCCTGCAGGGATCTCAAAAGGCTTTGATGGGGTATTTTCGGGCTGTTCTTCGGTGACTTTGGTCACCTTTTGATTTTGATCATCAAAGTCCCACTGTGTCTCACCACCATTGGTGCTTTTGGCAGGAGCAAAGCTCAAGGCTAGGTATTGCTTGCGATGGAGCGTGACAGGAGTGCTCTGGGTGTTTGGTTCCATCATGCCGTCTTCTGCGTGCTTTAGGTTTCAAGAAATGAAAAGAACTTTTGATAGATAGCTTGTAGTAATGAAGGGCGTAATGTGGTAAGATGGAAATACGAAAATAATGTAAGAAACTCTCTATTTATAAACAGAAACACACAAATAGAGTCATATTTGAGTTATGCTAACATTCATTCCGACTGATATACGACCTCATCTAAACCCTAAGAAATAGGTCGCAATATGACCTCCGAAGCTATTGACACGTCCAAGCTATGAGAGAGTCATAAAGACCCAGTGACCGGACGAAGAGTTATGAGTCCCCCTGATACCCTTCGTGAAATGTTCTTGATAGCTACTGTAAGTAACAGACCAATTAAGAGCACGTCTTATCTAGTCTGAGTCAGGCCATGTCATTACTGCAATCATTGATCATGTGCTCATAGTCATATTGAAACCTAAGGGTATCATGTATTTGTTATCGAGATAATATTCTGTCCGGTGCATACTTTGGATATAATCTACATGCTGAGTGGAATTTGGGTTTGAACTAAGTGATTAGGGGTATATAGTTAATTGTATGGGATATATCTAGTTGATAGTGAACATGTGACCAGTCTATCATACACAATCATCCCCTTGTTTGACCGACCTGAAGTTACTTGGGCATACTAGATACCAATGGTCTCACTCAACGGAACCAGTAACTTGAACATAGTACTTCAGGTTTCCGGCGTACTTTTTAACCACTAAATTTGGGCCATCAAGGAAGAGGTGATGCACGTCTCCCACGAGCATCATTTCAAATTCTTGCATCGGTGCCAGCTTGACACTTCCCAGCGATATGAAACTCCCCTGTGATGGTCTAACCTGGTACGATAACTGCCGATCCAACGGACTGCCTGACCTGAAGATGGCCGTGATATTGACTAAGCAATTGCCTGGATTATCCTTTTCGTCGCTCGGTTCGCAATGCCAAGTCTTGCACCGATTCCTTTGTTCAGTTGTCCCATCGGGCTTGGTGTAGTCTGTTGGAATATCATACTTTATATGAAGCTCCATTTGGTAACAACCTGGGAGAATTCCTAGAGGGTTTTCAGGATCTGTTCCAGTTTCACCGGTAATATGGTTTTGTTCTGCCTCCATACCACCGGTATCTGGGTCAATGCGGCGATAGCCCAAGGCAATGTAAGGCCGGGCGTTTAGAAGATGTGAACTAGTGGAGTCGACACTCATGCTTTCGGTTCCCGGCATCTTGTTTCGAAGTTCTTTGAGATAGAATTTGGATAATAAGTAAGATTTATATGTTGGAGAAGGTTACGTGGATGTAAATGCAGGTCTATTTATACCTTAACACAGGCGTAGTCATATGCAGTCATACTCATCGCATATCACCACAGTCTACTGGGGTATTTGCAACGAGATGTGATTATGTCAACAGAAGTCTGATCAACGAAGATATTGACGAAACCCCAAAAGTCATGAAATATAGATAGAATATGACATGAAGCTTGCATGTAAAGCTTGCTTTCGACATTGGAAGCTTGGTTTCTCCCCAAACCATAACGTCGAAATTGCCAACTGCAAAAAGGGGACTCATGTTCCCGGCCTAACACACGATTCTGACAGCAGCAGTAGATGGTTATGGGACTTACATAACAAGTTTCTATTGACACTAAGTAAAAAGAAGACTATTAACAACAAATACCCTGCTGTTTATCAGTTGAAGTGGAAATATGAACTCGACTAGATATGAAATAATCCGAAGATTTTCAAGGAACCGAGTAAGCATCATACAATGATGTGCCCTGTGCAGATATTTTCGGTGGTATATAAATGATAGCAACAGATCAGAAAATTTTCATTACTGTTTATGGTTGGTGTCGAAGTGAAGTGAGAGAAGAAAACGCTAGGCAAATTATGGCTACATTAACAGGATGTTGCCGCCCATCTGATGTGACTGGGGAAATGAAAATTGTAGAGCCCGAGAGCCTCTGACAGAAGTAAATCAATAGTAGAAGACCTGATCGGTGTAGAATCATTAGACGGTACTTGTTCGCCTCGTTACACAAATTTAAAAAAGCCATATTACACGGTATACGCTGACGGCCTGCGATGTAGCCAATGAGGACCCACGAGGAAGCTACTATCGATACCCCAAGTCATGAAAAATCCTTAATTCAGCTTTATTACAAGCGATATGTATGTATTTACCGTTTTGCATGTGAAATTCGTTTTATGGTGGCATATTTAATTCCAGTTGACCAAGCGAAGCTATTTGCAATAGAGGGTAAGGACGAAAAGAACCATGCTAACTCACGCACCGAATGAAAATATAGGCAATAAAAGCAAGAATTAATCAAGAAAGATAGCTCGGTATGAGAGGAATCATGATTCTAGCCTAGCTGGTCGGAAACTGAGTCATGTAATCTTATGAACTGTCGCTCGAGAGACTGAACACAGTGTCACGACGTTTGGTATCAGAGAATCCAATATTTCCATTCGTGAGTAAGAAAAATTTGGCGTCATAAAACACGAATGTAGTACCTGAGATTCCTCGTGAGTGGTTTGAACATAGCCCCATATTCGTCCCAGAAGCAGAGGTGAATATCCCCCACCAACATCAACTCATAATCTCCCTTATTACGAAAGACTATATTGCCCAAATACAGAAGGTCCACCCTTGTTGATTCAACCACGTACGTTAGCTGCTGACCCATCGAGCCTTGAGGCTTGCAGATAACCAGAATTGGTCTCATGGGCTGCTCAGGTATCACAATCGCACTCTCTATTTCAATATGCCACATTTGTTTCTCGAAGTGATCCTCCATTTCGCCTTTTGAATTCGTAGTTTCGATTGGCTCTTCGTAGGCCAATCTCAATGTTAAGTAGTATGTTCCTATCGGGATTTCGAGAGGTTGATCACGACTTTGTCCTGAGTCATCCGTCGTTCGATCAGCTCTCAGCAACAGTTTCTCGCCATCAGGTCCGTTTTCGGTGGTATTGAAGTCCAGGATAAGGTATGTCATGGTTTTCTCGTTGAAAAGGGGAGAAATCCCCCCCGGATTAGCCATCATCAATTGTAGATGCTGTAGGGAGCAGGCTTAGAAGCGGTTGAGTAAGTGTGTTGTGGCAATAGAGCAGTTGGTATTGTTTGAAAGTTCGAAGCGCGTACAGTAGACATTGGAAAAGGATGTTTGCTTCATGATGACAAAGATAGTGAGAAGAAAATGACGGTAATATCCATTGATTCCAATAATGGAACAAATTTCCAGCTGTGGCTAACGATGAAGTCGGCAATTTTGTGGAATATAGGGTATACACTTTGGCTTTTGTGACTATTCACAAGTACAAACAAATATTGCAACCATTTTGTGTACCTATTATTGTTATTCTTCCTATTACTTCATTGCTTATCTATTATTATAACTAGAAAAGCTGAATAGAAAACTATATTTGAATTAAGATAGACATATTGTATGTTATCATCAATACAATACCCCAAGATTACACGTTTCACGATGACTATGCCCAGCAGGCGAGGTCAGGTTAATTCTATCAATGGCTTGAGATAAATATTCACAATCAGTTATAACTGCAGCTCAAGTTCAGGTATGCGCTGCAACCTCCTACAAAAGTGCGAGTTGTTGCCAATCATGGAAGCCTTCTTACCACCGGGTCCGTCATGTCAGCCTTGTTGCATCCTTTTAGTATGTAGCCCTGCCACGATCCGACTTCGATGACTATCAATTCGCTGTTTGTTGGTTTCTAGTCAAAAGCCTCAGGGGTATTTCGGAATTGTCAAGCAGAAGTCACCAACTGTGGAGGAGATTGGTAGTTTTGGGGCTGAGTACTTAGTTAAAGTGTGGTCTACATACAATTTGATAACGAGTCGACTTAAATGTGGTGAAGATGATTTAATTTAGATAGATTGCTAACAATGGATCTTCACCAGTCAAGAAAATTATACAACCCTAGGTGATCCTTTTTCCCCAAGCGGCGTAATACGCCTTGTCAGCTCCGGTGCTATTTGCCTCCTCCACGATTTGTGATCTTAACTCCTCAAGTTTTGCCGGGGTCACAGGCCAGTCCACTAGACCTGTAAATATCATTAAAAAAACGATCTTTAGAATATAACAAAAGCAACCCAAATGAAAATGTTACGAACCTTCTAGTTTAGGTTTCAATGTGTCAATCATTTTCATCAGATTGTATACACCATCTTTCCTAAGCTGCTCAGATTCAGCACCCTTGCCTAATTTTGCAACGACTTCTTTACTATCAATATGCGATAGCCTGTCAGAGCCTTCCAGAAGTGGTCTGATTCGTAACCCAGCACCTGTATCCTGACCTTTGCTCTCAAGCATGCGGGCCATGGATTTGAAAAGAATTGTGCTGGGTTTGTCATTGTCGAGAATCCTGCCCGATGATAAAGTACTGTCGACTAGTTGAATCCATCCACCGGGTTTGACAAGGCAAATCAGTCTGTCAATGGCTATACGTGCCTCGTTAGGATCTTTTAGCCCCGCTACACAGAACCGCATATGCACCAAGTCAAACGAGTTTTGCCAAGAGGCTGGCCATGGATCCTTATAAGAGTGTATGGACAATGTCATATTCCTCGGTTTCGGGAAAGAGTCCAATGGAAATGAACCAATGTCTGTTCCAATGAGTGCAGCCGAAGGATCGAGTTGTTTCGATAAGTCGTATAGCCAATAGCCATCCGCAGTTCCACAGTCTAGTACTCGGACGTTAGGTTGATTGAAATTAAGTGGAGCAAATACAAGCCCGCCGAGTGCTGCTTTTGATACATTATGTTGAGCACGAAGACGAGATGCTGCGGCTACAGTCCGGTCGCCAGGATAGACATCATTTGACCCTGAATAGTTAACTGAATCAGAGCGTCGAACAAGCTGAACAGGTACTACGAATCGCTTCGGTGTTCCAGCGAGTTCGAGCTTTAGATGCATGTTTGATTAGCTCGTCATGTTAAACGCGTGGATCTGGGATTCACAGACCTTGAATTGGCCCATTACCGATGCGACAACTTTGAAAAGCTCTAGGTGAGTAAAACTTTTCCCAATGCAAGCTCTTGATCCTTGACTGAATGTTAAATCAGCCTTATCCATGTATGTTCGGCGAGCCTTCCAGTCATCGTCACTCTCTCCTTTAGCTCTCATCCATCTTTCTGGTTTGAATACATGAGGCTCTTCGCCAAAGGCTGAACAAACACGGATAGACGGACTGCTCATGGCTATGTCGTAGTATGCGGGAATAAAACGCCCATCTGGGAGAGTAGCTCCACTGGGTCCTACTTTGCGTTCAATAGCAATGTCTCCTCCATGATGTAGTCGGTATCCTTCGCGGATAACTCCCCCCAGATATGGCATGTTTACAGTGTCCTCTAGTGAGACTGGAAACTCCCTGGTATTTTTCACGATCTCCTCATAAAGACGATCTTGTTCCCCCGGATGCTGTGCTAACCAAGACAACACACAGTCAAGCACGCGTGACGGGCTGAGAGATCCAGCTAAGGAGTTGGTGGCACAGTACAGACGAATTTGAGTATCATCAACGATGTCTGGATACCTAGATTTCGCATCCACGAAATGTTGTAAAAGCGTTCTTTTGGGGACCTCATCTGCTGTGGGCTTTTCGACCTCTTGTCGGATACGTTGCACAGCGAAACGAAAAAATGGTGATTCTTTGTGTTTCTTAAATGCCACAACGATAGGGTTTGTTCGTATAACATAGTCCAGCCCTGGCCATTGAGTAAGCTGTCGTTTGTAAGCCCATGTCATGGCAATAATTGTTTTGAAATGGAGATCATACCACTCGAACATAGGCGACATGTTTCACTTGATTTGCAATCAAACCATACATGTCCTTGGCATTATCGAGGAAACCTAATGGAGCACCGAAAGTAATGTTCATGATTGTATCGTATGAAACTAATTCAAATTTATATTGTTAGTAGAAATTCAATATCGCTGGTCTTCATATCTTTGCGAGACTCACAAAAATGGCACCATTGGGTAACATTGATGACGGTCTTGCTTCGGCATTTTTCGTCAAATATGCTCGTCAATTTGTTGATCATATCATCAATGGCTGGTTCGTATAGCTTCAGACTGGACAATGAATAAGCTCCCTGAATTGGGCGACGGTACGAAGCATGTTTCTGCTCATTCCGAATGCCCACGATGGATGTTGGTTTTCCGGGTTGCATGAATGCATTGACAGAATCCGTTTTTTCAAGTCTATCTTTGAATCCTAGCACAACAGGAATGCCAGCGGGATCATTGATGAAGACAGTTTTCGGTCCTACACGCACTACATCCCCGTACTTTTTGTGAATGACCTCGTGGTATGTGATACCTCCTGGGCGGTCGCTGTAGACCCAAGCCAAGTAACACCGCCATGCGTTGGTGTATCTAGCAACCCATGGGCCTGGAATGTCACTCAACGCACGATGCTTGATCTCGAGGCACACGATTCGGGTGACAACAGAGACAACAAGGACTAACAGCGTGCCTTGAAGTAAGGAAGGCTGGGGAATATGTTCTGCTATCATCTTCTTCGTATACCTTTTGCACAGTAAAACACGATTTGTAGGCTTCCCTAGCTATTAACCGGCCGAAGCTGTAGAGGATTGATCAATGCTACTGTGAGAGGGCTTGATAGCGTGCTTTACGGACTTAGTGAGAAACCTCTCCAGGTCTATGAAACAATGTGTCCAGTATTAGTACAATTGCACAAATGACCTAAGCCATTTGATCACATTCACTCGAGTCCTTAGACAAACTACGGTACCTGTTAATCTTACAATGACCATACGTTACTGTAGGTGGGTTTTTCTCTTGTGCTCCATGTCGGCATCGTAATTTCCCTATCCGACCGCGGAGGCGCCATGATGATAAGCACTTATTTCCCCCTCACTCCCTTTTTTGTGGAGGCTAACCACCATCGGATAATCATAAAACAGCTAAATCATAGTAAGTAAATTGATGACATGATAGATATCAGGGCCATGATTCCTGCTTGTATTGTATTGTAATACCTGTATGATTATGGTCAAGTAGGCAGCAAGTTTGTGTTGGGTGGTTTGCCAGTGCGTGCGTATAATGGACTTCAGATTATTGGAGAATGGTGGGGACTTCTAGAGGAAGAAAATATCCTTTGAGTGTTCATTTTACCTATGTATTTCTTTACATATGTTAATTGCTAACAGTCCACCGGTTCCTGCATATTTGAGTGCAGTAGGCATAGTAAATATATTCTGGTTGCTCGATGCATTTATGGAGGAGATCAAGACTGTAAATCTGTCGTGTTTCCTGACCGATTAGATTTTTCTACCCCTTATTGTGTTTATCTGTCGATAACGTCCCCTATAACCTAAAAAATAGACTGCAATTTATTGGCTATAAACTATCTCACTTCTAGATAGGTAATGATAGAAGTAGTAGTAAAGAGCACCCAATACGGTAACAGCTGCTGATAGATAGACCCCTTTACTTCCAAGGACTGCAGGTTTTCGCCGTTGGTCGTTAATGCTCTCTCCTCGTTTGAATTTTGCCCTTAGTTTAAAACTCTTTGGGGTTTCCATGGCATTGAATGGAGGGTAGCGGAAAGTCAACGCTCGTTCCAACCAACTCGGAGAATTCATAACCGTTCTAAAATGGGTGAAACTGTTAAATCCATAGGCGCCATGATAGTATCCATGGCCACTAGATCCGACACCACCAAAAGGTGCACCGGAAAATCCTGCATGAAGAATCACGTCATTGACTGTGACTCCACCACTATTCGTGTTATCGAGGACTATTCACTTGAGTTAGCAGTGGAACATTGGGTATTTTAATATCCCCATGTAGGTCAACATGCCTTCTTGAACTTCTGATTTGTCGTTACTAAAGATGTACATGGCCAAGGGGTGTCCCTTTCTAAGAGACTGTTAGTGACGATAATATGCATGGATCCAAACAGGTTAGAGGCACTTACTGTTTTGTTGCAATATAGGCACTTCGAAAATCACTTTTTATAATTGGGCAGATTGGTCCGAATATCTCATCTCGGAGCAGGGTGTCTGTTTGAGTGTTAACATAACAACATGCACAAAGAGGTACGGGTTCAATTTTATAGAATGGGCATTATAACAATACGTAGAAGGTCCTACCATTTATGTCGACATCCAAGACTACAGTTGGTTCCATTCTGCGTGTTTCACGGTTTCCCGTTCCGCCGTAAAAAATCCTGCCTTCGGTATTGCAGATGAGATTTAATAACCGATCAAAATGACTCGGATTCACAATTGCAGTGTCAACCGTTAATTGGCCATTCAAAAATGTCTGAATCCAATATTTGAGACATTCAGTAAATTGATCATATACAGACGGATCGACAAACACATGGTTGACCGACAGACATATCTGACCAGAATTAAGAAATTTGGAAAAAGCCACACACTTTGCAGCACGATCAATATTGGCGGATTTGCAGATGATGGCTGGGCATTGTCCCCCAAGTTCCAATGTCAGTGGCGTCAAATTCTTTGCGGCTGCGGCACTGACAATACGACCAACGGTCGCAGAGCCTGTGAAGAAGATGTGGTTGAATCGCAGTTCAAGCAATGAAGTTGTTTCTGCCACAGCACCACAGACCACACCAATGGCGCTTTTGTCAAGATATTTGGGTATCAGATGTTTGAGCAGAGCTTGGCAGCTTGGAATAAGCTCAGAAGGCTTGATAATTGCACAGCAACCCGCTGTTATGGCTGCAATCAGCGGCTGGAGAACCAGAAGTAGAGGAAAATTCCATGCCCCAATGATCAGGACTACACCTAGGGGCTCTTTCCGTATTCTCGCCAAACGCAGTTGTTTGGCTACAAAGGTGTCTCCTAGCGGTTCGTCTGCCGCCCATTGATCAATATGCTGGAGATGGTACAAAATATCTTTCCGGGCTCCAGCAAAGTCGGTAATCATGGACTCGATACTTGACCTATTCAGATCTTCTTTCATTGCAGCCGTAAATTCTTTCTCGTTGTCTTCGAGCATCCACCAAAGCTGTTTGAGTTGCCATTTTCGCCAAGCTAGATCTTTTGTCTTTCCAGACTCGAAGGTGTTTACAAGGTTGGTGTGGAGGTTCTGAATGTCTTCAGCAGTGTCATGCAGAACTTTGACCGTGGACATCTCGAATCAAACGCTATATTCTAAGAGTCCAATTATGACAATCATTTGGAGATCTCACATATGGCCGAAGCATGCTTCAGACCTCAGATGCATTCGTGCTATTTCTTTCCGGTAACGGACTGGAACAATTCTTGTGGTTTGTTTCTGGCTCGTTTCGGTATGGTATTGCTGGAACGTTACGCGGAAATACAGAGCTGGTATGTTACGTATGGACCCATAATGTATTGAATGGCGTAAACATAAAATACAATACATAAACACCGCTAATGCGCTGCATGAATAAGCATATTTATAAGCCCGGTAATTTTTCCCCGGATGTGGGGAAAACCATATGTATACAGTATTCACATGGCCGTAACTCTCCAACCATAATCCACTAGAAAACCCTCCGTTGTAATCTAAATAATATCCCGATCATCCCATTGGATGAAATGCGCTTATTTTCCTTGATTGCTTTTTCAGCTCGTGGCTCGTTTAGTCAAGCCGTTGCAAAATCTGCAGCAAATAAGGCTACGTACATTGCACCTCTCACTAGTCGACCCCTATAGCACGTATTAGATCCTTCAGAAGTCTAAATCATATAAGCTATCTCGTATATTCACTGGATTGTATAAGCGAAGTACGTCAAGTCCACACCGAGACTAGATGAGACCACTATCGCCGTTCGGGCTTTCATGGGTCAAGCTTTGCGGTATTAATCCCTTTTGTCGAGCGCTGAATAGTCAGATTACATACATCATGGCTTATCCTCATGTAACCCTTGGATGTAACTTTTTGTTTTGTCTAGGTCTAATTTCCTTTCCTTCATCCCAATTTTTAGTGCGGTTTCTGGCACTCGAAGGTAGGAATATAGTAGTTTAGTATCCCCGCGTGCGATATGTGGAACCTACACTACTATATTCCTGGATCAGCACCAGTCAACTTGAACGACATGCCTAATGACACCGCTACCACGGCTTCTGCCGGAACATCAGCGACTTCACGGTTTCTTTGCGTGAGCGGAGTGGCGAATTTCCGTGAACTGGGCGGTTACCCATGCGATACTGTCCCTCCTGCTCCTGCGTCAAACGGTTCACCGCACAATGCATCTGAAGCGACCCTCCAGGGTAGTCATTCGTCTATTCGGCCTGGATTTATCTTTCGATCGGCTCAGCCGTCGCAGATTAACCCGGCTGGTATTGCCACATTAGCACACGAGCTTAGCATCCAGGTGATTTTTGACTTTCGTTCGCAAACCGAAATTCAGCTTGTCACTACTCATTATCCTGATTCGCTACTTGAGATACCTTGCACGACTCGCTATTCCGTGCCGGTCTTCAATGAGGGCGACTATTCCCCAGCGTCGTTAGTCAAGAAGTACGGGGTATCCCCCGATCCTGTAACACATTCCGCTTCCTCCACGAGTGCCAATCCTGCAGGATTTGTCCCCGCGTATGAAGCCATCGCACGAAGCGCAGCAGAAAACGGCAGTTTCCGTAAAATAACAGAGCACATAATACAGCATCCGGACCAGCCGATCCTGTTTCATTGTACTCTGGGAAAGGACCGGACCGGAGTTTTTGCAGCATTGCTATTGAGCCTTTGCGGTGTTTCGACTGAGAAGATAGTTGAAGACTATGCTATGACTACCGAGGGTTTCGGAGCCTGGCGGGAACATCTAATTAAACGCCTGCTGCAAAGGAAAGATGCAGCAACACGCCAGGATGCGGAATTCATTATCGCCAGCCACCCGGAGACTATGAAGTCTTTCCTAGACGATGTCGTGCGAGCTAAGTTCGGAAGTGCTCGAAATTACTTTGTCCAGCAGTGTGGATTGACAGAATATGAGGTTGATAAGTTAATCCATACACTCGTGATTATAAAATGAGCCCCGGAACGATGCGAAAGACAGTATCTGAGTTTAGTGGATAGACAGTTTCCAATAGTAAATTGCATTGTATACGCGTATATGTGGCATTGATAAACTTCAAACCTAATAAATAGTGCATTTAGTTTCAAAGGATATAGCTTCACGTAATTGACGGCGATCGAATCTCTATACAATACGTATATCATAACTCAAGGGACATGCGAGCGAGTATCTTTCGAATGCCAATGTTCTCATCCAAGCCCTGCCGTTCCAATTCCTGGATTGTATCAAGTGCCTCTGTCTTCAGTTTCTTGACAACATGACGAGTATAATGGAATGATTTCGTGCTCTCCATATACGATAGAGCATAGCGTTTAATGTCGTCCTCACGTGGCTTTTGTTTCAGAATATTAATGAGCTGCCGGTTCCCAGGGTTGGCTCGGATGCTATGAATAATGGGGAAAGAGAATTTGCCCTCTGTCAGATCCTCACACAAACCTTTATTATCTGCATATGCTGTGGATTTCAGGTTCAAGTAATCATCACAAATCTGGAAGATGATGCCAAGTAGTCTTACAAGTGGTATAAAGTCAGCTTGTACGGTCGCTTCGGCTTGCATTAGTTGAACAGCAAGGCAAAACAGCCCTCCAGTTTTGTTCGCGACCATGTCAAGGTACTGCTCTTCTGTAGGACACATGAGAGAATCCCGCCAGAAAAGCTCCATGCCTTGACCACGGTGGAGATCAACCAGAGAACCAACATAAATACTGATAGCTTTCGGGTTCTGTAACTTCTGAACCTCTCGAAGAGCTAGGAAGTACACGTAATTCCCTGAGTTCATTGCCTGCGCTGTGCCAAAGATGCTGTGCGCTACAGGTTGCCCGCGGCGGAGGATTGATTGATCCTGAATATCATCGATCAAGAGTGAGGCTGTATGTAACATTGATACCACCTTAATAATGACAGTTAAACTGCGTTCTGGAACTTTGAGCCATGTGTTGAATGATTGAATCAGTTGTGAACGCATGTTTTTGCCAGGGAGGCTCTCTAGGTAGTTAAATGGACCCAGAAGAATTTCTTCTTCATAGGTTGTCCAATCACTGCGGTGATAGTAACTGCCTGAGTGATCTGTATGGATAGAAATAGAATCTCTATTGGACGTGCCGTCTGTCAGAGGCACGTCTTGATTTGCGCCATTCACTTGGTGGCCATTCGTTTCTATGATCGCAGGAGTTCCTTCCACCTTGCCATTTGTATCGTGAGACAAATCCAAGCAATCATTCGTGCCGTTGACACCCTTGGTTCCGTCCGTTTCATGCGTACCATTGATACCATTCGTTTTGTGAGTGCCATTAGTACCATTGACTTCAAGTTTACCGTTGATTCCGTTGGTTTGTTCGATTCCATTAGTGGAAGTAGCGCTAACGCCGGCAACGGGTTCTGTCTTTTCTTCAAGTAAGTCAGTTGCTCGTTTGAGAGCAGCCAAAAGGTATGCTTCCGAAAGAATCTCTGATCTGTATGTAACTTTCTCAACCCAAAGCCACTCTGAATCAGCCTGTGTTGTTTTCTCAGATAGGAAGGAGGAACCATTTTCAATAGCAATCTTAATATCGTTTCGTAACGATTCGGGAATCTCGTCGACGTAAAAAGCATAAGTTAGGATCAACACTGCATACGCAGTCTCTTCTTTGGATGCTCGAGTGCTACCCCATGAGCCTCCTGGCTTCTGGTCTTTAAGCACGGTAGAAGATATTCTTAGCAGCAGACAAATTAAGTCTTTGCTGATTGAATGATTACTCAATGTTATCTTTGAAGTCTTTTGAAGGTTCGTCAACCGTGTCATAGCTTGTGTCATAAGCAGCCAAGAATAGTATGGAGATAAATTCTGTATCTGACTGTTAGCCATATGAAGTAACAAGCATTGTGAGAAAATATTGATTTCATGAACATACCCATTTATCCCGAACATCCAATGCCGAGTCTTTGAATTGCTTGTAGAGGAACCTTATAGCCTTTTCGATCTGAGCGCTATAAAGGGACACGTCTTGGCTATATAGTAAAGCAAGAAGAACATTACAATTGGCGGAGAAACTGGGATTTCGCTCCTGAGAGTAGGTCTTGAAGTGATGTTCTTCTTCAAACTCTTTCAGCATGGCGTCAACGGAGACTGGTTGATTCAGAAGGTTGAGCACCAAGATTGCGGTAGCAGTATCATCTGCATCAGCGCCAACAAAAGGAGAAAAGCCGAGAATTCCTTTTTCGGCCACAAATGCATCACGCAAGTATGTTCTGATCTTCTCAATGAAAGGCGCAGAGTTCAAATCATAACCCACTTTAAGCAAGGTTGATAGAGGCCAAACACTTTCAAAGATGGTGGAAGGAAAGGCGCTCGGAACACCGCCGGATCCTTTCCCAGACGCATGAGAAATGACGTGGCGGAGATAGTGCTCGCATTCATCATCCCATTGCGTTGAATGCATCATGTATGCTGCTGTAGATGATGGAGACGCCATAAATGACCCATTGACTTTGTGGTGACTGACTTTATTGAAGTCAATGGCTCCTATGAACGCTTCTAGGGAATGCAAAGCAGTCACTTTGATTGGAAGGTAAAGATATTGCGATTTGAATTTTGATAGTTTCTGCTGCTCAATTTCAAGCAGACGCGCTCTACCGGGAAAGACAAAAGTAATGCCCTCTTCTCGAAGATATCTGAGAAGTGCCGGGACCAGGATCTCGAATCCGACGTGGAGTGTACTGTCAACATTCCATTCATCGAGAAGTTTTTGGAACGCATTTTGGGCTCTGTCAATGCGAACTGACAGATTTTCTTGTGAGAGACATTCAATCTGATAGGGGTTTTTGAAATGTCTCTTTAATGACAGTAACGAGGCACCAGTGTTGAGAATTGCGTCAATTTCAGACGCGTACATCTCCCAACCACCATCTTCAAGCTGATGAGATAGAATATACTCGAAACACTCTGGGAAGAGCCATGCCTTGTGTTCATCAACCGTCTTGCTAATCATAGAAACCCATGCCGTATCATAGATTGCAGGGCTCATGAACCCAAACCCTCGAGGATCTTCGACTTTCTCCCCCAATTGCCGCACCAAACCTGCTGCTGACTCCTGCAACTCCATTGGGTTCATAGTCTTCCGTGGGAAGGAAAAGGAAATTCCACGGTATTTCTCCTGGAAGAATGGATGTCTATATTTGGTCGGAATTACGGTCGTCCAAACCCGGGCAATATAGCTCTTCGCCAGAGGAAAGATTTACAGTTTTCAAGGACGCCCCATATAATGGTAGCTGATCTACTCTTGTCGCTACCCAGGTAAATCTCCTATAGAACATACAGACCCTGGATAAACCACTCCCATAGTAGCCATATCGGGTATCAAAACGCATAATAGATCAATTACACTAGTGGTACCGGTATTGCCCATGACTCGAAATCCGCTCACTAAATGATAAAATATCCGCTGTGGATTATCAGCATACCATTATTTACAAGTTATCATCATATACACGGAGTACACTGGGCCAGCTGAATCCGCCACTTGAGGTCATCATCATGTTGTAGTGAGTACAAGAGGCGAGGTCAATCCACACAGCCCTAATGTCAACTCTCCCGTCCATCCATACAATACGAGAGACGGGGACATCAGGGGGCCATATTTTTGTAAATACACAATATATTACACTAGTAATTAATTACATGCATGTAATATCCACCCAAGTGTCTTACATGAAATCTGGAAATAGATGCAATATATCTGACAGCTATTGGGTTGTCTTATCTGAATAGTATCAGCTGAACTATGTAAACCATAAGCGTCTTGAACATATTCTTCAGTTAGCCCGCTTTTATCAATTGATATTTTGAGAAATATATCACATTTGAATTCTTCACCATTACTGTGGCGTTTCGAATGCATAATTTCTTTCATGTCTCGAACTGATACACGTGGACTAGTTGTAATACACGTTATATCTGAGACGGACTGTATTTGCTCTTAGGAACCAGAAAGTCTCTATGTGCAGCTTGAGCCGCTATCGGAAACCCTAGAAGCAATGTCCAACCAAGAAATTTCAGGAGTGACTTGCAATAAAGAGGGTATGTGCCTGAACAAAATAAACTTTGAGGGTTTTGACAAAGTCCAACTCTTGCTTGTTGACTTGAAACTTTGCCCTTAACCACTGTTTCGTTGTGATATCAATATCAACATGGCTCCGAGGATCAGTCTGTCTGCTCTCTCCATTGGACAGGTAGCAGCCTTGCTGTCTGGCGCTGTAAGTTAGAATCCCAGTGCCGCTATTCACTTTATTCTTTCTCATCGCCAACAAATATTCAGTTCGTTTCATACGTAGTTGGTATTGTGATATACAGAATCTACTTTCACCCACTATCAAAGTACCCCGGTCCCAAACTCGCAGCCGCCACCCGTCTTTGGTGGATGAAGCAGCAACTGAGTGGTCGTTTCCCATTTATCGTTCACGAGTTGCATCTCAAATATGGCGAAATTATCCGCATAGCTCCCACCGAGCTCTCTTTCACGGGTGCTGATGCCTGGAAGGAGATTTATGGGTTCCGTAACGGTCTCCCTGAAAATCGCAAAGATCCTGGTGAAAATACCGACGCGGACAAATCTCATCCCACTATCATCAATGCCGATCGTAAAACGCACGGTAGTTTGAGAAAGTTGTTGTCCAATGCCTTCTCAGACAAAGTCCTCAAGGGACAAGAACCAGTCTTGTTGCACTACATCGATCTTCTAGTCAGTCGCTTGCAAGAAGTAGCGGACAAAGAGGAGCCTGTAGATATTGTTCGATGGTTTAACGTAAGTAGCCTCGTCTTTTTTATACTATTCTACCAAAATTAGAAGCTACCCAAAACTAACTACCGAATTATAGTATGTAACATTCGATATCATCGGCCATCTCGCATTCTATGAACCATTTGACTGCCTCAAGAACAATGACTACCACCCTTGGATGTCCATGATTTTCAACGCCATCGTTTATGTCCACTACATCCGTACATTGCAACGATTCATTGATATTCGCTCAATTATTCTAGCCATTATGCCCAAGAGAATCGTTGAACGTCGCAAATGGCATATCGGTCTTGTTGAAGAGAAGGTGAAGAGACGCAAGACTCATCACCCAGACTACATTGACTTTATGAGTCACTTACTTCAAGCTGAAGAGAAAGGTCATCTCACCTTACCGGACCTGGTAGCAAATGCCAACTTGATGGTCATTGCGGGCAGCGAAACCACCGCCACGATTCTGTCGGGTACAATCTACTATTTGTGCACGCACCCACGGGTGATGCAGAAGCTCCTTGATGAAGTTCGCGGTTCATTTGAGTCGAGCGATCAAATCAACATTGCTCGTATCAGTCAGCTCAAATATATCAATGCTGTCATTGATGAGTCTTTCCGCTTGTATCCTCCCGCTGCAGGCAGTCATCCTCGTATTACTCCTCCCGAGGGTGCTAATATTCTTGGCCAGTGGCTTCCTGGTAATGTACGTGCGCCCTTGATCGATTCGCTATCGTAGAAATTTTGACGAAAGACGTTGATGATTTGCTGACACTTCTCATAGACATCCATGGGCATGGCTCAATACGCTGTGTTCCGCTCTCCATATAACTTCAAGGACCCCGAAATTTACCTACCTGAACGGTGGTTAGATGAAGAAGGACCGTACAAGAACGATCGCCGTGAGGCATTACAACCATTTTCTTTCGGTCCACGGAACTGTATTGGTCGAAAGTTCGTAGATGTTTTATTTTCCTCATGTCTCCCTGACTTTTTTCCCCCTTTCTTCTTCTCTCCTTTTTTTTTTTTTCATTTTTCAGAATATACTGGTCGCCGACGATATACTAACTCAACTTTCATCTTTTAGCTTGGCAAATATTGAAATGAGACTCATTCTCGCTAAGGTGCTGTTCAATTTCGACTTTGAACTGACTCCTGAGTGCGCCAACTGGCCCAAGGATCAGTATATTTACACCTCATGGGAGAAAATCCCACTAAAGGTCCATATTACCTCCAGGGCTACAAAGACTTGAAATATTACGGTATATGTTCAACACATCCGTTACGAGGTTGATCCTACGGTTATGATACCTGGGTTGTGGTCATGTCGGCGAATTCAGGATTCGATTTCGTCTATTCTGAAATGGTTCTTTTTGTTGCACCGAACTCTACTCCGTCCCTATTTGTATATCAGAGCGGAGATATGCAGTGTGTTTTATTCGATAGTTCAGTACTAGCTGTTTCAAGTTTCAACTAGACATGGAGTTATATCTCCCTCGGCTATAACCCGAATTCAACTTACTTGCCCCAACTGAATCCTTTACCCCGTTCACCCTGCCGACTCCGTAAGCACTACTGACACGGGCCATTTTCGTCCCCCTTCACTGATTATGAGACTACTACATAGTAGTTAGTTAGTTAACTAACTATATATAAGTTAATTAGTTAGTTAGTTACTCCGTACTACGTAGCTAATTATATAATTAAGTTCAGGCAGCAAGCTGTAATGATTAAACAAAGTTGGAATAGATCCGGACTGTCTAATTAAGAACGAGATTTCGAATATGTGCGGAGGGGAACACACAGCTTGGCACGTCATTGAACCTAATCCTCTCCATCCTCGTGATAATTCGCCGATGTGTATTGCTTCGTCAACCTTGGCATTTAGCCACTTTCCACATTCGAGTCATGATACTTCCCGGAAAAATGCAATCACGTATCGTAAAAACCTTGCCAGTATGTACGATAAGCTCTAAGCAGGATCTTCTGCAAGTTGTCACGTTACTGAAGAAAGACGAACTCATGTTTCCACGCGATGTAACACTCCACAAGAGGGAATAATGTCCGGGAACAGCTTACGCCTCTCAGTCGAGGATAGGCGTTAAAATTAGGTTGTAACGAGTCGAGATCTGTTCGTATGTAAAAACGATGTTTGTATCTCGTAATATACTAAGCGTATTGAAAGATGACTACGTATTGTTACAATATTGTTTCATAGCAAAACATTCGCGAGGCGAGACGAATTTTGAGCGAAATATTGCCAGCACGTGAAGATTGTGTACGACGGTAGGAAGACACTATGACCGTATGATCGGATAGCTCGATTGAAGTTTGAAGTGTCCCATCACAGAAACGCACAATCGCAATATTCTTCAAACCTTGAGGTCATCAACTCATCCATCATGACCACCACAAAACGTGCGGTGGTGAGCTGGGCTTTGCTGGCCATTGTGGTGATTTTGATGGTCCCCATGAGAGCTGCATTATCAATCACCAGCGTTACCATTCTATCTTCGATAGTCGTTCTCGTCTTTTGGAAAATCTACCTGCGGCCGTTTTGGTTTAGTCCATTGCGACATCTGCCAGAGCCCAAGGTAAGCAAAATTCCGCCACAAACGCAAAATAATGGGTAATAATTTTTCTGCGAATCTAGGGAGGTACACTTCTCAACGGACATGTAAAGCTCGTTCCTAATGAGCGATCTGGTATGCCTCTCCAGGAATGGATCAATGAGGTGCCCAACGATGGTCTCATCCGATATCGTATGATGTTCAACAAAGAGGTCCTGTTCGTGACGAGTCCGAAAGCATTATCGGAGGTACTAGTTCAGAAAAATTATGACTTTTCCAAACCGTACAAACTACGACAGGGATTGGGGAGAATACTCGGAATTGGTCTGATTATTGCGGAAGGTGAAGAACATAAAGTATGTCTTTGCTCTCCAATCATGCAGGTATATCGACAGCAAAGCTAAACGACATAAAAGAAACAACGAAAGTTATTGATGCCAGCATTCCTGCACCGACACGTTAAGGATCTTTACCCAATCTTCTGGGAGAAATCCACCTCATTGGCTGCCGAGCTGGAGCAGAATATTAAGCGCTCCGGACAATCTAGCCAGGTCTTTGATGTCGCAGACTGGCTTGCTCGTACAACTTTGGACATCCTAGGAGCTGCAGGCCTTGGTCGGGAGTTTGACACGCTGCACAACCCTGATAATGAAATCGTTAGAGCATATCGAGGGGTCTTCGAGCAGAAGCCGCCAAAGGGACTATTCAGGATTCTGATGTTTATTGCCAAACAACAAATAATAAATCTCCTAAATATTAAACGAAGCGATAGTATTGGCGCCGCTACTGAAGTCTTGACTGACGTGTCTCGCCGTTTGATTAAGGATAAACGCGATGAAAAGGTGCAAGATTCTAAAGACAGCGTCGATAGATCGGTCAGGAGGGATATTCTCTCCGTGGCTCTCGATTCTGGTAACTTCACAGATAACATGTTGGAAAATCATCTTTTGACGTTTCTCGCTGCGGGACATGAGACGACTGCTACATCAATGACATGGGCGATATATGCACTGTGTCTATATCCACACGTACAACAGAGACTCCGGGAAGAAGTGCGCGCAACGCTCCCTGTTGGAACAATGCGCGGGGCAAATACGGTCCCAATCACCGCAGAGTTGATAGATAGTTTACCCTATCTTCACGCCGTTTGTAATGAGCTCTTTCGTGTCTACCCACCAGCTGGTCTGACAAGACGGGTTGCTGTGAAGGATACATCGATCTTAGATCAACACATTCCAAAAGGCACGGTGATAGCGATTTCAATGCGTGCGCTCAACATTTCAAAGGAACTTTGGGGTGAAAATGCTTTTGCATTCGATCCCGATAGATGGATGAAGCCAAACCAGGCTAACAGTGGAGGAGGTTTGACCAACTTTTCGTTCATGACGTTTTTACATGGTAAGAAAACTTCTCATAAACAATGTATATTCTCTTGAATAAAGACTCATTTGCATTCTAGGGCCGCGATCATGTATTGGACAAGGATTCGCTCGTGGAGAGTTTGCGTGTCTACTTGCTGCTCTCGTTGGAACATTTGAAATGGAACTGGAGGATACCACGTCGGAGTTGGTAATTGAGACAGGGCTGACTTCCCGGCCCAAGGACGGGCTTAGGGTACGACTACAGCCAATCCTGGTTTAATGTCTCCCACAAACACATCGATAGACCAGTTTGATACTAAATGAAAATATATTCAGAGTTATATAGTGATAGTAGAATCCAATGCTGTGTCATATCGTATCAGATATATTCAACTAAAATATATCCCTAGCTATAACTCGAATCGAAGAAGACTTGACAATCATTTCTAACAGGAAATTGAACATAGCATAGCTCCTATTGTGTAGAAATTAATCTAATGGATCATGAGGATTCAGATCTGTCATGACATCCTTGCCAAACTCTTGCAGTCCGATCCGAAGCCAGTCCGGAAGTGCCCGGGTAATTGGTGAGATGTAAGCCGAAGCTGGCAACATGATGTTCTGCGCTCGACCACTCCACAGAATCTCGGCAATGGCAGAGCCAACATCTAAAGGTTGCAAGGGCTGCAGTGAAGGGGGCAATTTAATGCCTGTAAACATTTTGGTGCTCACTGCAGACGGTGATACGCATGATATGCGCACTGCAGGGGCCTTGTAGACATGTCGAAGTTCGGTTTGAAGACCTTCGTAGATCGCCAGAGCAGCAGCTTTGGTGGCTGCATAGTCTACTACTCCGGCCGTTGCAAGATGCCCAGTTTGAGAGGCAACTATCACGAAGTGGCCGTGGTTCTTCTCAGCAAGGGGAGGTAAAAATGTTTTGATCGTCCATAAAAGACCGAGGCTATTAACACCGAAAGTCCTGGAGATATCAACATCAGAGGGAGTCACCGTTAATGATGAGAAAAGTTTCACTTACAGTTCGATATCCCGTTTGGTGGCCTCAAGCAATGGCTTGCCACGACATATCCCAGCATTTGCTACGACACACGTAGGTGCACCGACTTCCCTAAATTCAGAGCTGGTCAGGGAGTTCATGCATATGAAATGCCCTACACATGTCAAGGGAATAGATCAACAAACCGAGTTACAGTGACTGCAACCGACTCGACCTCATCGAAGTTTGTCAGGTCGCATCGATAGTAGTGCAGATTTTTAGCTTGGGAATTCAGTTAGCTAGACTGACGAGCAAAAGTGTGCTAGCAGGAATTTATCTCACGAGCTTCATAAGTCAACGGCAAAACATCTAGGACGACCACTTGAGTTCCTTTCGAGGCGAGCATTTGCGCACATGCTGCTCCAATTCCATTGGAACCTCCTGTAATGAGGATGATCTCGTTTTGCCAGTCGAAAGTGTCTGTAACACCGTTATTCAGCGCCCGATAACTCAAGTAGCGATTGAATCTGTATGCGATATATGGGAGACCTAGCCAATAGGCAAGCTTCCAAGGCGATACCGGCGCCTGCTTTGAATACCGTTGAAAGAGAGCTGGTAGATCAGATGCCATGGTTTGTATGTTCTGCATTTTCAAAGGCAATTGTTTTGACACAGATGAAGCTTCCCGAACGTTGTTGACGCTTATTCAACATCACCTAGTACGACTTTTTTTTATTCTACTGGGATTAATGCCAGAACAGATGAACTTCTGTAGATTGTAATAGCATCCAAACATAATAAAATACAGTACGGTCAAAGTAATAGAAAACAAATAAACTAACGTGGGGTAAGTTACGGGACCCACTGAGGCTGTAACTTACACGTGTAACCGACATGAAGGTACGTAAATGGAAATTGGTGTCAGCCTGATAAGACAAGAATAGGTAAACACAGGCGAGTCAACCTGGGTTCTGGGTTATCTTCATCTGTGTGGATCGGCGGAGAATCTCAAGGTCAGACAAATAATAAGATGTGGGTATTGCACGGAAATTGCATAACATCGCATGATACGTCCGTAATATCACCTGTGTATTTGTAACCAGGAACGATTACAAAACAGAGCAAACTCCAACCTGCGATAAGGTCATCGATAAGGTCTGGACAAGATAACAAAACAATCAGGACTGATACTGTATACTCGCAAATCTCCCTCCTCTTTTTTCCTTTGGAACCGTCCATTTTCATCTGCGGCAATAAGGACGTTTTGACGCCTATATAGTGATGCAATCACTGTGGAAAGCGATATTGGTATAGCATAGCAGAGGCCAGTAGCAGGACAAAGTAAAACGAGCTGTATTTGCACAGGAATGCCCGTTAACTTGAATGGTGGTAGACGTCATCATTTCGATTGGACTAACAGGACATAGCCGAGAGCTGGAAATATCTCAACCCGTGTGCTTGCCAAGTTTCACACAACCTGCAACAAGATGGCTTTTCTAGCCTCTCATCATATTTCATAATGTTTAAGCTGCTAAGTTTAAACACCAGCACGATCAATATAACGTCCTAAACTGGAGAAATTTCGAATAAAATCAGTGTTGCAACTCCACATTGTTATTCATACGTTTGAGCGTGTATGCTGAGACCCATTCTTGTCCTATGGAATTGAGAGATAGTGACTGAGAGAATCCGATAGTCCTGCTGAGCAGGAAACTCAGTACGAAACTAATCTATATTAATGGTAGTTCGAAGATCAGATAGTAAATAGAGAAGTCTTTGTGGAGTCTAACCTTTCAACCTTGGTGTCTGACAGGGACACAAAACACTTACAGAGTGCGGTGGAAGTAGATGTCACAGCATGGGGTGAAATAACGTCCCATTCATAGGTTTGTATGTCTAGATTGGTTGTTATGCCTCCATACCTGGTTTCGAGCAGTTTGACGCGACGTTTTGCCTCGAATGGTGCGTACGGAGTAGCACGGCGGGGTCCTTGTGGTAGCAATATTCTGCCAGTTATTGACCCCAGCCCTCCTTTAAACAAGTATTAGTTGATAGCACTGGGTTAATGTATACAATGTTCTTCGATACCTGCTGAAAGAGCCAAACCCCTGGCGAATGAAATGATATCCGCAGGCTATATAGTCCGTTGAGCTGGACGTGCAACTCAATCTACACCAATTTTCTCAATTCTCTTCTGTTCAATTGCTTTGATATCTTCTCACACGTGAACAATTTTAAAGTCTGGTTAACAAAATCCAAACACAGTCATCGACTCACTTTTCTCTAATTATCCCTTCGGTCTTCACCGTTATCTACATGTCGTCATTTCCCCGCAGATATTCGGGCTATCTCGCCGATATCTACTTGTCCTTGCTTGAGATTGACAATATTCACCATTGATTAAGATGCAAAGGTGAGAAGAAGTTCTCATTTTTGTCTCTTGGTAATACGAAATGCTTATTATACATGAATGATGGTGATTATGACTCGCAAACGTCTAGGAAACCACCTCCGCACCCATACTCGTATAACGCAAAGCAGCCTTGACAATTTCCAGGATTATATCAACCTCGTCTGATGTCCTCGGAGTATATATAAGTAGATATGTGGCCGCATATTAATGACGTTTTCAAGCCTACCTCCCAAGGGTCTCCATCCGGCAAAGGCATGACGCTGATCCCAGCCGGCCTCAATGACCTCTTTGGCATCCGCCGGAGAAAGTACAACGTGAAGAGAATGGTCGCCTGTTTCATGGATATGAGCGATCTCGCCTCCTGTTTGAACTGCCTCGCGTGCGTGATGGATCGTATCGAGTAGCCACATGGCATCGCTATGTTTCTCAGCGTTTGAGGGTGCCACTTTGATTATGTGGGGGTTTTTGCTGGCTAAGATGTAGAAAGCTGCTACGAAATCCTGTTTTCCCCCTCTCTGATTAGCCGATATTCGTGACGATATTCGCGACGATATTTTGGGTCGATCGAAGACAAAACGTTTTGAACATCGCCCGCAGAGATCTGACTTATTTGTCTTTGTGGAACAGCATGCGCACCCACAACGGGTCTCTTCCCATAGCGTTGAGGAAGTTGATCATTTGCAATGGTAAGATAAGATTTATTCTTGCCCGTCAGGACTTTTGGCTCATATACCCCAGTCCCGAGCATATCCTGTCCAAAAGGTGTAGCGATAAATCTAGAAAAGAACCAGCCAAGGGCATTGTGAGGAGGACCACCGGGGCCGTAAGAGATGAAAGATCGATAGTCTTGATAAGCCGGTATGGACAGTGCTGTAATTATGAATGCGGTGGCAGTCAAAAGTGAATGACGCCGAAGCACTGAAAACAAGCCGGGCATTATGGTGTACTGATGCGCAAGCGTGGGTGGTTGTACGAGCTTGATTTTGGATAAAATATTTCTAATCCGATAGATGCGCGTTTCAACTTATAGCCGTATATCATTCATACTATCGAAATAAGTATATTTATAAATTAAAAAGGTCGGAATATGACAGATCAACTCAAATGAAACCTGCTTTTCAACTGCTTGATTAGGCCTCCATTCCGGTTTACAGCTCTCTCTACTACATTCAAGCAGGGTCCAAAATATTTAAATCCCCATGACATGACATATGTTGGTTGGAACTACTACGGACGTAAGCATTTCCAATCAGAAGCCGCGTTGCTATGTCTCGAACATGCTAATCTTTCCGATTGATTTTCAGGCTCTGTCTTACAGCACAGCTAAATGGCTTAGCTATTCGTTAAAACATATTATACAAGTCTCTTGTTATTCCTGAATTAGCGACGCGGAGCGATAGCCAAGCTTCTGTTTTTTACCTTCTCATATAATTCAGAAAATATTCGATTTTGGATGCATAGTCAAAAGTTGTAATGTTGTTGGTGTATACATGATGCTGCAACTATCACTTAGGAGCTCGTATGAAATCGTCTTAATATAAACCCTCCCATTTAGCGATAGATGTATGGATCATCAACCGGAATAAACCAAATCTCGGCATTAAGACGCGCACAATCCACGATATCGCCATAAGTTTGGCCATCTATGTTTCTTGCCTCCTCATTAGCATCGTATCTGCGCAATGCTTCAATCGTAGAGGCGGTTTGACAGGTAGATTTTGTTGCCTGATTTTAGTCATCAATACTTTCCTCCAATCAACTCTGCCCTCATACCCGAGTATAGAGGATTATGATGATATGTATGCGTGTCCCGCCGCGCTGAGCGCATCGCCTGCATCATCGAGCAAATAATCAGGGAAAACCCCAAAGTAAGCATATCTCTCAACATAATCCTGAGTATCCAACCAAGGCATCACACTTTGCAAGAAACTCACCTGCTGATCATCATTTCCATAGCACTGAAACTCCGTGATCCATAGGGGCAGCTGCAATGTATTATAAGCATCGGTGACATTACTAGTGAACCAATCGGCACCAGATTCACTGTTTCCAGGTTCGCAGTCCTGGTACCAGTGAATGCATGCAAAGTCGAAGTGGCAGTCAGTGCAGTTACCCATGAAATAACTTGTCCATACTCGGGAGCTGTAGTCGCCGCCGGACGATGTGCTGTCGTAGTTGTTCCAGAGGACATTGGGGACACCGATGCGGACGGTGCTTCTCAACCTCTCCATATAGGTTATGTAGCGTTGAGCAGCGGCCGCAGGGAGGAGGTTGGAAGAGCCGGAGTATGTGAGGTCTGGCTCATTGAAACCGAGGATGTTCACTGTGCCAGCCATTTGTACTGCATCCGTCCAATCTGGAGCGTCGCCGGAGGGTAATCCCCAAAGCATAGGGACACTATACATTTATGTTAAATACTTTTTAGAATCGCATAGTTGAATTCGCGCTTGGTACTCACAACTCAAAAACTAATGAAAGATTGTGTGAAGGATAGCCCCAGTCATACGCCCAGGTCACTTGGGAAGAAATAGCAAAGAAGTCATTTGCGTAGGTCGCATCCCCGTAAACGTTGTTGTTATTATATACAAGACCTCTTTTGCCTGTTCCATTCGCTGCTGCTGCTGCTATGCTCGCAGTCACAAGAAACGCAGCCGTAGTTGACAGGAGGGATGTCATTTTGGACTTTTGTAGACAGGCGATGTATGAAACATTCAAAACGAAATAGATGAATAAGGACCATTTTATACGTTATTACTCTTCGTGATCTGAACTAATCTCTGGTAGTAAGGCAACTTAGATATACTCTTCACACTACATCTATCTTCAATCCTAGAGTCATCGTTATGGAATTGATGTCCTGAAAAGACCGTAAAATTGAAACAAGAAACCTCAAAAACACCAGTTTGCCCGGGCTTCAAGCGATGAGCTCAGTCTATGAAGGAAGTAATGCAACCCCAACTCACTCTAAGGCTGACTGAGGCTCTTAGCGCTGACGATAGACAGGGTCTGCTGTAACAACATTGCTTTGGTGTAAACTTGCATACAGGTCCGGTTTTCTTTACCCTAGCGCTGATTGAAGGCCTTGGGGATATAAATACAGAGATTAGACACTTCTTGGATTATTTTCAGTACCATACGTATCGAGAAGAACTAGGCATTTCACCATTCAAGCATATACTGTAGCAGCCGAATATGTAATACTACCCTCTTATGGTACGAAGACATCCGACTTTTCCGGATGACTGTCTTACAATTCCAATTGTATAGTATGTACTTCCATTCTTGAGCAATCAGAAGTAGCCTAAGCCATTTGACACGACGTCACATTGTCACCGGACCATGGCCTAAGCCGGCTCAATCTGGGATGTCTCTCCGTTATTTCGCCGACCTATGAACATGTAGAAACAAAAGCATCGTATCAAGCCTCTATTTTGTTAGTAGACCCTTGATACTGGTGATATTGGGTATCTTTGTAGGTCAGATCATTGAACTACCCCAGAAAACGCGGATAGGGTTAGGGTGCAGCAAGAGACGTTACTTACTCCTAGAAATGCTTTTTAAATCGAGGCCTGGTTGTCTATTTACGAGACACGACAATATGTATGACAAATGCAAAAATAAACTCGGAAATGATAGCCAACATTAATTCCAGCGTAGTACCTAGCGGGTATACCTATCATTGATCCTGAGTGACTGGATCATGGAGTCCTATCACATCGTTTACGCATGCTGTTCTCTTTTTCGGTCCATATGCATCTTTTATTTATTTTTCACGTGTAGGTATAAGTTGCGGATTTTTCTCTTGTTGTCCCAGTATCAGGACCTGCATAGCGACAGAGAAAGGGAGTACCGAGACAGGATTGCATCCCTCGTAGGAAGTAAGAATGGTTGTCCGTGATAATTTTGTGTATACGGTGTTAATCCAGTTAGGCTGAAGATGAAAGTTTACCTAAATTCTAGACTTGACTTAGCTCTTACTAATGTTTAGAGCGCTTTTACTGGTAAATTGTACCGACCCTCTAATAACGAACAAGGATCACGTGACCGCATCGATTGCCTAATTGGGAGCTTTCCCAAAATGCCCCTTATTACCTAGTTTATATATAAGTTACAGGTGTGTTGTGATCACAGATAAAGAATTTTCCTAAAATTTTGCCTTGGTTAACATATTATCAATTTATGCTGAGCGTGCGATGTCTCTTTAGCATTTCGTTGACGTCCATCGATATCAATTTCCAAGGTTCAATACATTTACCGCAACCCGAGAGATGGAACTAGAAGAAGCAAAACTTCCAGCAGTAAAAGCACCAAGCCAAAATAAGGAGGTACAGTCAAAATTTATTGAAAACGAGGAGCAGCCGAAGATATATCTTTCAGGATGGAGGCTTCATGTTCTTACTGCTGGGTAAGAACGCTGGTCCCATTATATGACAGATAGACGGGATACTAATAGGTTGACGATATAGGATGTGGATAGCGCTTTTCCTCTCAACAGTAGAAACAACAATTGTCAGTACCTCATTGGTCTCGATTACCAACGCACTGAGTGGCTTTGATAAACGCGACTGGATAGTGACATCGTACTTGTTGACATATACGGGTGTGTTAACTGTCTTGAAATGTTGACTATGGAATAAAGCTGATAATTGGAAGGATTTCTTACAATATATGCAAAACTTAGTGATATCCTAGGACGCAAAACGATGTTCATAGTCGGGCTAGCGAGCTTCAGTCTATTTTCAATCCTGTGTGGGATATCCAGCAACATTGTTGAGCTGTAAGAGTTGCAGTATCTCAATATTAGTTTTTTATGGAAACACCTGACAACTATCAAGTATAGTATTTCGCGCCTTTCAGGGCTTTGGAGCCTCTGGGATTTATTCCATGACTCTTGTGATAGCACCAACGATCATTCCACCGGGGCAGATGCCCAAATACATTGCATTGATCTCAACGGTATTTGCGTTGGCGAGTGTTGTAGGACCTTTGATGGGAGGCGCAATAACAGAGAGTGGACAGTGGAAATGGGTATTTCTATTCAAGTATATCTTATGACTTGGTTTTTCTGTCCTTATGATGGTGGTGCTAATCTTCTTATTGATGAGCAGTGCCCCTGCAGGCTTTTTGGCCAGTGCAGTTATCATCTTTACCCTACCATCAACGTCAAACCCAGGTTCACAACTATCCACCAAAGAAACTAGTCAACAAAAGCTGTCTTTAAAGAATTTGCGACGCATCGACTATATCGGTGTAGCCCTGCTGCTCGCTGCCTCTATTTTGCTTGTCTTTGCTTTTGAAAGTGCCGGAATTCAGTATGGGTGGAATAGTATCACGATCATAGTCACTCTGATCTTTGGATTTGCCATATTCTTTTCATTTATTATATGGGAAATGTGGTTACAGAAAAGACAAGATCATTTCTCAGAACCGATCTTTCCACCACAAATTCTTAAAAGTCGAATAACGGCATCCATGTTTGCGTACGTTCCAAAAATACCGACGTTCTTTGATTGGAAGAATAGCTGATAGTGCATTCGTCAAAGTGCATCATTCTTTCTTGGATTTCCATTCACCTCCGTGGTTATAAACATACCGCAGAGGGCTCAAGCAGTATACGCATTTAGCTCCCAACACGCCGGCATCACACTTTTACCTCTTCTACTCACTTCTCCGTTAGCCACGGTAGCTTCTGGCCTACTGACATCGAATGGAAAAGTACCCCCAGTCTATCTCGTCATGGCGGGAGCAGTGACTCAGATCATCGGTATGGGATTGACTTGTTCACTGCCCACAGATACTTTGAAATTCCCATCTCAGCAGTACGGTTTCGAAGCAATCATGGGTATTGGGTTTGGGCTAACTCTAAGTACAATCCTCACTCTTGCGCCGCTCGTTGCGGACGAAAGGGATTTACGTTAGTCTTCACCCTCGGGCAACGAATTTCTGAGCAATATTTGGATCCTGCTAACATCATGAATGTAGCGGTGACTATGGGCGCATTGACTCAGATTCGCGTTCTTTCTGGAACTTTTGGTCTTGCAATCAGGTAAGAAAAGTTTTCATCAGAGATGGACCCAACATCCACTAATTTTGTATCTAGTGCCACAGTCCTCAATGACCATGTGACGAGCAGACTGTCTACAACGCTTGATCCACAGGAGCTAGAGGCAATATCTAACTCTCTTGGGGCAATTAAATCTCTCTCACCAACTCAGCAGAGTGAGGTGCGCGTTGCTTTTGCGGAAGGTTTCAACCAACAAAACATTGTTTTGGCAGTGTTCTCTGCAGCGGCTTTGTTTTCAAGTCTTGGGCTTTGGGAGCGACGTCCGCGTAAGACTGAAAGGTCTAAGCATTAATAAACAAGATGCTAAACTAAGTATGTGTGCAGTCATGATTGTTATACCCGAGCTTTGGAAGACCCGTGAGCCGGGGAGACGAATGATCTTGAGTTGTAGTACCTAGGTATATAGGGTATACGGACCTTTCCAGGCAGTAAACGTATTATTCTAATTTTCCACCCATCATCATCTGGAATCTCTTTTAGCCCCCCTTTGAAGTTGACTCATTGCTTCTGAATAAAATTTATAATCTGATCAAAGCCTTCAGGCTCCTTTATCCAGTGACCGTCTTCCTCCGCGCCTGTAAACTCATTCCATTCTACATGATCCGCGATCTTTTGAAAATCTCGGCGGTTTGTCGCCCAAGTTCGACCGGCACCCAAACGTCGTCTGTGCCGTGACTTAAAAATATAGGCGTTGATATGATAAACTGTTCGTTGTGCACGTCCTTCGGGGGTGCAGACTTCCTATGTTGGGAAACATTTCAATAAGCAATTCCTTGACTTCTCCAAAAGGAAGCCCAGACTCCGATGAATGATGATTAAACAGCTTCTCGTCAAGGTATTCCATTCGATTCGCGAATGGTATCCAGCCACAGAAGCCCAGGAATCCGCCTATTGGCTCTTGATGTTGACCTATTGCAGTACGGCATAACAATGTCCATGAAGCGGTGGCCATCCCTTGACTGATCCCACCTAGATAAATACGACTAGCTCTTCCATCGAGCAGTCCAGTCTCCCTTTCAATGACTTCGAGGATGTCTACCACCGACTCTCTCAACCCGGGTAATTGTAAATCCGATCGTTCGTTGATATCGGTCTGAGAGTATGCATCAAACCACGAATGGATGTCCTCCTCGAACCTAGTGCTCCATCTAGTGCATGAAGTAGGGAACACCCAGCGCCAACCGGGAAGGCGAGATGCTAGACCTTTGCCGTCAAGCGTCTGTGAAAATAAAAAGTCTTCCGCAAATTCGGGTCCACTGCTCCCTCGACCATGCAAAATGATGGCTGTGTTGGTATGGAGACCTTGTGGCGCGTGGACATAGGGTTCGTGTCGGATTGGCGGGTTTACTCCCGGCTAACCCTGAATGTATTTTACAAGTATAAGAAAGGAAGAAGTGACTAGCAAGATTGTATCTGTTTAGTTCTCTCTCTCTCCGTCTACATGATGTTCCAAAGCCGGGTTCTTATAGACATTCTGGTGAGCTGATTTTGTGTATGGTCGACGTAATTTGTGATCTATCATGAGGGGTAAATCTGGGGGCCATAATGTAGAGCTTCTGATTGACTGCCTCATTTGACTGCTCCTGGATATCCGGATTATCTAACAGTTCGGGACAACGGGATTCATTGGTGGACATCGTGGTGAATGAGACTTGCAAATGTCGTTGCTCTCGAGCGAGAAGGGTTTTAATAGTAAGTAGCGCACATTTTGACCATCCCACATCTAATTATTTTCCTACCCCACAGTTTAAACTATAAAATGGGCCAGTTGAGCGCCATTTTTGATATCTTTGGTTTTCTTGGAGAGGGCTTCTAGAAACACGCTGGGCATCGTCTCATGCGTGTCTTGGAATTTACATTTCGTCGTTCAGCAGTAAGAATTTAGTTTGGTTTGGCCAGACTGGGAAAGAGTGAGTTTAGTAAAGGGGGATGAGTCCAAACAGTTGGGTCGCTCTTTCTAATTAGGTCGAGACAAATTGTTGCAAGCCTCGTTTGACATGTTGGAAATAAAAAGCATCTTAATATCAAAGGCTCAAAGGAAGACAGACCATGAACGGCAAACACGGCCACTCCCGCTGTCGACGAGACCCATGGGTCATGTTTGAGCCAATACAAAACCAGCCACAGATGATTCTCATCTGGTTTGTATCCATGTAAGCTGGCAAGCTTGCATTTGATTGGCTTCAACCGGCCTTTCGCGGCGGGAATGAAGCCGCAGGGTCCATCTTGAGCCTTAGTGCGATATGTACCCCGATAGGGCAGCTCGTGTTTGCCTGGACTTGCGTGCCTGCAAATATTCACTGGCTGCTGCCGATTGCTTTTGGAGCTCATTTTGATTTTGGAAATACGCTATGCTTTATCTACAGCTCGAATTATTGTATGCGTCTCGTCCTTACTGGCATTTCTTGACTAATGTGTGATACAAGTGGCAGGATCTTATGGCATCTATGCATCTTCTGCACTCTCGTCAAATACCGTTTTCGGATCTATCCTAGGAGGAATATTGCCCTTGGCCGGACCGAAGATGTATCAAGACGTGACACCTTTTTGGGGTGTTACACTTCTCGGCCTGGTAGAGTTGCACTTGTTTGCCTAAAATGGACCTACTATCGATTTTGCCAAAGCTCGCCCCCGCTGTAGGCGACCGCGAGGCAATTGCTGACGCCATGTACCGCTGTCTGTGGGGGTTCAACACAGCAGATGCCGCGTTATTCGAGTCGAGCTTCGTAGCCGACTGCGTCTTCGACCTCAATAGCAACGTCATGATAGCTTGGAAGAAGTCAAGGCACAATGCTTCGATCCCATTTCGAAAATGGATACGACGCAGTTCCTCACCAATGTGCATGTCAACTATGTCGAACGCAAGCCCAAGGCCGTGAGGACACGTTGGGGACTGACACAGCACTACGCTCCAGGCCAGGGGTTTAGGATGGTCCCAAGCCGCTCCTTGTGGGAAGCTTGTACTGGCGTGAGTTTGTCAAAGATCACTCCGATGACTGTGGAAGATTAAATACTGGAGAGTTAAAACTCCGTCTGGAGTGAAGGCGACTGGGGCATTCTGCAGGGCAACTGGACACAGAATAGCAAGGATCAAGTAGATAGATAGTACAGCAAAAAACAATCTAGGGACTTAACTATAAATTAATGCTCCTTTCATGTTGTTTTATAAAGAAGCACTCCCATCCCGTTCTGCATGATGATCTCAAATCACCTCTGGGGTGAGATGGGCCAGTGTCAGAGATGTCATTTCCCAGTAGCCTTTCTAGTACTCTTGAATGCGTTGAGAGAGTGTCTCGTGAAAAACAAAGATCGATGCTGTTGAAAATAAAATCAGTTTACAACGCTGTCAGCTGTTGTAATGGAGTAAATATACTGTCGCCAACTGTGTCCACCAAGGGAGCCACTTGAAGCGTCTGCAGGAGCTTTCCCTTGAATTCCATCCCCTCAGCTGCATGGGAATCTGAGTGGCTATCACATATCCAAGTGAAAAATATGTTGATGGCTGGGCCAAGTTCGTCGGTCGCGTTGATGATCATCTCTCCGCCAAAGCTAGTCGGTAGTCCTTGGTCCACTAGGGACTGGAAGCCCGAGAGCACTTGGACAGCATGCTCCAGAGAAAATACCAGAATCCCAGCAATGTACCGAGGTGTGGGACGAGCTCTGAGTCGCAGTTCAACTACGCCGCCAAAGTTTCCCTGTCCAGTGCCACGCATAGCCCACAACAGCTCCGGATTATCTCGAGTGTCGATGATATGACCGTCAGCTTGCATTACCTTTGCACCTAGTATGTTGGCCGCGACCATCCCCCATGTACCAGAAGACAGGCCGTAACCACCACCGCAAGACCATCCTACCATGCCAACACTCCCTACCCAACCGTCGGTGTGCTGAGCCCGGCGCCATCGAGCGCTCGATGCAGCTCTATGGCTGTAATTCCCGGACCAAGCGCGACAACTTTGTCTGTTGTGGTCGAGGAAGGCTTGCTCTCGAGAACTTTGATCCATTTGAGAAATCTTAAGTCACATTGAGCAGCAGTCGACACAACTGTGCGGCCGTAGGAGTCGTGTCCACCGCCTCGAATCGTCATCGGAATCGCGGGTTTGTGTCCAAGACAGTAGACTACTGCCTGTCGGAGCTGATCAATGCTCTTCGGCAAGACAATAACGAGCGGCTCGGTTCGGCGGTTATACTCATTGTGCTCTTGGCGAATAGATGCATAAAAGGGGTTGGAAGGCGTGACTACGATGATGTCGTGCCTCCCTCCGAAGCGTACTTGGGTCGGATTTCCAGTTACTAGTTTTCACACTCTCTCCCATGATTGTGTAAATTATGATATGTAATATTGAACTTGATAAGATGCGACAAGCTACAAGTCACTTGCAATGTGCAGCTGGGAGCTTCTTTAAGGCGGATCTCGTCAAGCAGATACGAGCCGAATGCCCGGACGTGTTCGCCATTGGTATCGATACATCGACGACGTCTTCATAATGGCATTCGGGACTTCCGCCGCGGCCAATTGCCACACACTCACCCGCTGAGCCCTGGAAGAGGACCCATGCTTCCAAATCCGCGCCAACTAAATATCAGTTTGCTCATGGCGGAAGCACCAGTCGGTGCCAACGCCGAGAGGCCGGCTGAATCTGCCTCAAGCCGAATCATCAATTGAGGAGGAGGGCGCGCGGCTGTCAATGCGGGAACAAGGCAGCCGGTATGATCTCTTATTTCAGGTGGGGGATAGGTAGCACAGCAGGCGTGCGGAGTAGAGAACCTTAGTAATTGCGAATTTACGCAGCGACGAGAGATACCATTCTGACTAAACTGGGGGAAACAACGTAGCATTGATACAGGGACTCCCCCGTGCACAAGGCCTAGCCAATGATTGTCCCGGTATAATGTGAGCGAACTGTTTGATTTGCCCTGGTTTCGTATCGGGACGCGCGGAAGTGAACGAGTTAGCCTTCGCATAGATCCAGACCGATTGACTCTAGCCATTCCCACCGGGCAGGGATGACCGGGGGGAGGACATGAGTCGGCGATAGAGTCGCTTTTCATAGCAGATCCAGCCCAGCCCCTGGTCCACGCCCTTCCGTGGAATCCGTGCCCACTTGCCGGGGATGCCGGGCCAGGCAGCTTCCAAGAGCTTTAGCAGAGGCTTATCTCTCTCATACCCCGCACGCCCATACGTTTTTGAAGTTTGGCATTTTTGAATTTTTGTAACGAAATCCGGATTTAGTCCGCTCCGTAGTACAGAACAACACCTGCGGACATTGAACAAAGATTCTTGGTAGTGCAGACGGTGTAAGGCTGATACGTTACCTATGATAAATACCACCAGGTAGGCGAAACGGGGTCAAGTGACTTCCAAGTAGTTGTAGCTAGCTGATAGATCGCATAAAATCATGAGAAACGAGTTACTGTAGGTAGTGGGTACGTCGCAATATACTCCGTAACCAGATATCTACGCAGTTGGCCGAGACAAATCAGTGACATTTTGGATATCAATCTATCTTTATTTTCGTAAGACCTGCGGATGACAACAAACACCGGTACTACATCTAACTAAGATCCTATTGGTCCCTTGTAGATAGTGAATATATCCAGCGACAGTTGTCATGTTGGTAACTGGACACAATCCACTTAGCCAATCTGATAATCGCCGATTCCAAGTGAGGGGGATTGCAACCGACTAGTGAGATATAGTTAGGTATGGTAGGTGTGCACTGACTCGCTTGTTTTTTAATTTGCTTCAGCTTTCTTCAGCCCTAGACGGTTGAAACGCCATTGTTACCATTCCAACTTCTCACCGTGCCCACATGGCTCAACTAAGTGGTCAGATCGTGGCAAGGCTGAGATGAACAAAGCAGTCCATAAAAACACTGGTGTAGAATTTGCAGAATTGGGCAACTCTTGTAAAATATATAAAGATATCCAAGAACCCTCCGGAGCCATTGTATTATTCCCAATTCAACCACCAATCAACATTGAATCTTGTTACCATCAACCAACTTTTTGAACCTACCTAGGCTTTCCAGTCAAAATGGCAGGGTCAGGTCCAACCCTTGCCAGCCTAGCTGCTGCCATCACTCAAGCAACAAGCGCCATTTCATCCTATATCGATGAACATAAGCTTCCTGCTCCATCATTCACAGAGAATGGCCTAGATAAATACCCGGCGGTACCGGAGGTCCAATTCGCCCGCCTGCAGCTCTTGGACGCGGCGACAGATTTGCTGCATTTAGCTATGGGCCCTGAAAGTTACAGCTTGTTGCACCCTGTTTTTGTTAGTTAGGTTTCTACGAAGTACGATTGGGTTAGGATTTGCTGACTGATATAGAATAACCATGACACCATGGTAATGGACGTTCTCAACCAATTCGATTTCTTTTCGGCCGTCCCCACTGGCGGCTCTGCTACTTATAGCGAAATCGTGGAACGGACTAAGTTGCCAGAGGAGGTGGTACGTCGCATATTAAGATACGCATTCACTATGCGTCTGTTTGCCCCCGTCGGCCGGGATTCAGTTAAGCACACTGCCACATCGGCGTATATATTGAGAACCCCCCCGATGCGCAGTATGATAGGTCACAACGCCGAAGAAATTCGCATCTCGAACTACTATTTCCCAGAAGCCCTGAGGAGATTCAGTCTTGGAAACCCTGCTCTGAGCCAGGAGATAAACGAGTCCGGCTGGGGCGTTGCCGATGTTGACAAGACCGGTGAACTGCAATCGTACTGGGACTACCTTAAGCGACAGCCAGAAGGCAAACCAGAGGGATATAGGGAGAAACGCTTTGCGGAAGCTATGCAGGCTGCCGCTGCTGCTTCTGGGGTCGCCGTGAATGAATATTTGAGGGATAATTATGACTGGGCGAGTCTCGGCGAGGCAAAGGTCATTGATGTGAGTTTTCAATGTCCAAGTTCAAAGTCGATGCTTCCTGGTACTGACACCGTTTAATTTAATAGATGGGCGGATCCAGTGGTCATGATGCCTTCGTTCTGGCTAAAGCATTCCCTAAACTGTCACTTGTTGTTCAAGATCGCCCTGAGCTTGAGCCTTCTTTCCGCGCCTTGCTTCCTCAAGAACTATCGGAGAGAGTCCTCTTCCAACCTCACGACTTCTTCACTCCTCAGCCAGTCAAGGCCGACGTCTATGTCGTGAAGCAGATTTTTCATGATTGGCCTGACAAATATGTGATCAAAATTTTGGAGAATATCGCACCCCACTTGAAATCTGGCAGTCGTCTCGTAATGTTCGAGTCTGTCTTTCCTAGCCTTGACGCCGAGGGCAAGTACCCCTTGCCTCCGGCAGCTATGCGCATGCTTGCTGCCACTGATCTTCAGATGATTACGTTTGCCAATGCTGTCGAGCGAACTTTAGAAGAATGGCACGCAGTGGTCAAAAAGGCTGACGAGCGTTTCGATGTCCGGGTGGTCTCAGAGAATCCCATATCTCTCCGAAGCATTATCGAGGTTGTGTACAAATAAGCGATCTCAGCTAGTGTACATAAGTTGATAGCACAAATATTGGAGTACCCAATAGTGTCACGGGATGACATTGTTAACTGGCACCTTTTGTTTCTGGTGAATGCAATTTGCTTCTTCTAATTGAACCAATGCTATGTCTTGCAAATAAGATCACAGGCTAGATGTAACCCTCATCTAAATGGATAGGTCATATCACTACCCCGCATTATTTGTTGGTGATCGATGATATGGATGTGCTGATCTATGTGACCTGTAATTGGATCGCGTGTCCTGAACATATAGATCTCGGACTTTTGATGAAGAAGATTGCAATTGTCGACCACTGTTTTACCCGACAAATCTTTGGGACCCCTTAAAACACAATATATCTACCGTAGGATGGGGTTAAAAGACGATAGCACCGGTAAACAACTGGAGAAGGTCACTGGTGGCCTTCATCACGATCAGCTTGCTGTAGATGCTATACAAGCGACTGCCAAAGAACATAATCTGACACTGTGGCAAGCAATTCGGCTGTATCCCAAAGCAATCGGGTGGTCAATTTTTCTCTCGACGGCAATTATCATGGAAGGCTACGACGTTGTTCTAATGCAAAGCTTCTACGCATTTCCTGAATTCGCGAATCGATACGGACACAAGACCTCAGACGGTGACTACCAAATCACAGCGCCATGGCAATCAGGCTTGTCGAACGGTGCAAATGTGGGAGAGATACTCGGTCTATTCATCAATGGGATTGTATCAGAACGCTACGGATATCGGTTTACAATGATCGTGTCACTAACTGCATTGACTTGTTTTATTTTCATTCCTTTTTTTGCCTCCAACATTGAGACATTGGAAGTTGGGGAGATATTGATGGGAATCCCATGGGGAGTCTTCCAAACACTGACCACAGCATATGCATCGGAAGTTTGCCCAGTAGTTCTTAGAGGTTACCTGACCACCTATGTGAATGTCTGCTGGGGAATTGGTCAATTGATTGCCGCTGGAGTACTGAGAGGCTTGCTCAACCGCTCCGATCAGTGGGCATATCGTATACCATTTGCGCTTCAGTGGATATGGCCGGTTCCATTGATAGTTGGTATCTGTCTTGCCCCAGAATCGCCATGGTGGTTGGTCAGAAAAGATAGAGTTGATGAAGCACAGAAAGCGCTACTTCGACTCACAAGTCAACGGCCCAATATCTCGGATTCGACATTTGATGTTGATCAAACGATTGCCATGATGGTGCATACTGATGCACTTGAACGAAGACTAACAAGCGGCACTTCCTACTTGGACTGCTTTCGGGGCAGCGATCTTCGACGAACTGAGATTGTCTGTGTGACATGGGCAATCCAGAATCTCTGTGGTGCAGCTTTCATGGGGTATTCATCATACTTCTTTCGGCAGGCCGGGCTATCTGTTTCGTATTCATTTGATATGTCGATGGCTCTTTACGCTGTAGCAATTATCGGTGTCTTTGCATCATGGTTCTTCATGACTCATTGGGGACGACGAACACTATACCTCAGCGGACTAGTTTCTATGTGTATCATACTACTGATCATTGGCCTTGTCGCTGTAGATGACAAGTCGACTAATAGTGGTTGGGTGATTGGATCTCTACTACTAGCCTATACTTTGTTATACGATATTACCGTGGGCACCGTGGCATTCTCGATTGTCGCGGAGATTCCTTCCTGTCGTCTCCGAACGAAAACCATTGTCCTTGGACGAAATTTGTACAACGTGATCGGGATCATAAATGGAGTGATAACGCCATATATGCTCAATCCATCGACATGGAACTGGAAGGGAAAAGCTGGATTTTTCTGGGCTGGTTCGTGCTTTTTATGTTTGGTATGGACGTATTTTCGCTTGCCGGAGCCGAAGGGAAGGACTTTTGAGGAATTGGACTTGTTGTTTGAGAGGAAGATCAGTGCTAGGAAGTTTAAGCAGAGCGAGGTCAACCACGAGGATTCATTTCAGGAAGTGAATACTGCTTAATCTTAATTTGTTCTAGGTCCTGAAGTATGCTCAACTGACAATAAAACACTGGTTAATCGGAGTGATAGTGCAGTCATGGGGGTAAATACTCCAAGTATTCTTTCACCTTCTTCTCATTTGTTCTCTGACTGGCACAATGTTCCTGCAGATATCGTCACTCCACAATCAATGCAGATTATTGACTGGTGTCCCATCATTGGGGACTATCTGTACTTCAGGGGCAGATACACTCATGTGCAATACTCAGGGCTTATGACACGGTGAATCACTCAATGCCATCATTGACTCAACCCCCATGGTAATTGATTGCAGTAAATTTCCATTTACAATAAACTTGGCACGATGTTTGAACGTAAGTATTTCATAAATGATTAAGTCAAGTACATATTAGAGACGACATCAAGTGACTACTAGCCCACTTACCCGAAATGGAAACTGGCTATAACTTCGCCTGCTCCCTAATTCAGGGCACCAAATTGGATAAAGGGACTTGAATGTACATAGCTTTATTAAATTTTACTTCTTGGACTCTCTACTTTGTGTTTATAAAAAAATTGAAGACAGTTTGAAACTCTAGGCGCATGACGTGCCCAATGCAACATTTCGGTCTCATGCGAGAAATCAATCAGCAACATACAATAGATACGTATAGATAATGTTAAGTTCGTTATTTTCCACTTTATGAAGCTGACTCATAACCCCTTCACAGGGTGAATACTTTTATTCACTGAGTCAAGCAGGTTTCTTAAAACTCTCCTCTCTCCTCTGCAATTGCATTCATTATCACATATTGATATCAACTTCTCAACGCCATGTACTCTCTTCAAACAATTTCCTACACCGGGGCTCTTGCCTCCATAGCTCTGGCATACCCTACAATCCACCAACGAGACTCAACAAACAAGCTCACTGTATACTGGGGTGCAGAAGATGCCACCACCACTCTTTCCGATGTTTGTTCCGACGATTCTTACCAAATTGTGAATCTCGCGTTTGTTAGCTACTTTAATGGTGACGGTGGTTATCCCACCTTGAGTCTGAGTACTCTGGATGGTCCCTCGCAAGCACAACAGGATGCCGGCGCAACCTCTTTGCAAGATGGTTCGTCTCTCGTTGATGCTATCCAGGCATGCCAGTCTTCTGAAAAATTGGTTATTATGAGTTTAGGTGGAGATGTCGGTTACTCCGATGTCACTTTCTCTGGAGATGATCAGGCAAATGAAGTTGCCGATATGCTGTGGAGTTTGTTTGGTGGTGGTACGGATGAGAGTATCAATCCGCTACGACCATTTGGAGATGTGAAACTTGATGGATTTGATATTGGTTTGTTTGCTCAATATGTCGCAGATTATAGGCTTCAAGCTAACCGTTCATGTTCATACAGACAACGAGTCTGGAGACCCTACTGGTTACAGCACCTTCGTTTCCCGACTACGATCTAACTTTGCTCAAGACTCGAGCAAGACTTATTACCTTACAGCAGCCCCTCAGTGCGTCTATCCGGATAAATCAATCCCTCTAGATGTCTGCCAACAACTCGATTATGTCTGGGTACAGTTCTATAACAACGGTGATTGTGATGTTGCACAATCTGGGTTCATCGACGCCGTCCAAAACTGGAGTGAGGGAATTGGTGATGCCAAACTTTTCATTGGAGCTATCGCCAGTGATGCCAATGGTGACGAGGGATATCTTGACTCGGATACCTTTGCTTCAGCCTTGCAGCAAGTTGGAGATTTAGGATTGTCTAACTTTGGTGGTGCTATGTTGTGGGAGGCACAGCTCGCGGTGAACAATAACAATTATCACTGGGATATTGTGACAGCATTGCTAGGACATAGCGAGGTTTTGAATTAGTTTCATACAATTCATATATCTTTACTTCTTTCATAATATCATATCCAACCATATTGGTGTAGATGAGTCGGTCAATTAAGTCTATCACACTACCGAGCACACGAATCAGTGTCCAAGTCAATGTATTCATGTTACCGTATCTCCTCGAACGCGAATTTTGAGCATAATATCAATATTCTTTATCATCAGTTCTCGAAATTAGCTCTGCTCGACACAACATCATATCGGCCAACCGAACGGAGGACCAACATAGAAGACGTCCTTAGGCACCCACGCTTGATCCGAAACACCTTGTCTAAAAGCCAATGGCATCATTCCAGGCAACACAATTCTTTATATAAATGGCAAATATCATATCCTAGTGGCAAACGATATGACACCTCCTGTTGGGATGGTCCGGGCTGATACCCGGCGAACAGTAGACCAATAAACAATCTTAGCGACGGTGGATCAATCAACAGTTGAACAAGCGTATTAGCTCGGCCAATGATCTCCTCGGATTTGGCTCTAACCCTAGGCTTTGCTGATTGAAGATCCACTTCGCGATGCGAGCCTAAAACGGAAATGCGAATAGGGCCGATATCGAGGTATCGGCATCGGTTTGCATTCATCGATAGTGATGGGATATATAGGGAGGAAAAAAAGGTCGCAAAGTTTTGATCATGTTCAGACAATACATTCAATTGCCATCAAGTCGATCCGATTCTCTGTGCCAGAAGTACTCTCTAGAACGTCCTCGGATATCTAGAACCAAATGACCAGCAACGGGCCCATTGACAAAATCTCGAAGAAGGTTGCTTCAGGTATCGCATTCGCAACTGAAGTGCACTATTACAACAAAGCCAAAAAGGCCCCTCGGAAACAGCAAGAGTTGGAGGGCGGAGTAGCACAACGGGGTCAATCAGAAGATGAAGCCAGGCTCATCCATCCGCCAACGTCACGTAATGAGCAAAAAAAGGGAGAAGTGCAAGAAACCCCAATCCATCCAGGGTGAAGATGACTACCAAGAATGGGAACTCGATGAAGCTCAAGACGAACTCGTCGAGGGCTCTGAACCCCAGCACAAATTCAAGGGTGGAGCGACCAATCCGGACAAACTCATTGCTGCTTTTCTTGCTTGGCATCCTTTCAGTATAGTTCTCACCCAAGGCACATCATCCCCATCATATAATGGTGTCACCAGCGCATCTCAGGGATCAGGAGTATACAAAGTCGAATTCCCCGTCGTTATTCCCCAGCGCAGGCCCCAGAGCAAAAAGCGCGGCTTCATTCGCTCCTATGCACCTGATCTCGCGAATATGGGGATCGATCAAGCTACCTGGTTGGATTTCATCGAGACATTCAACGAAGCAAGCCTGGCAAATCCATGGATAAACGCGCTCAATCTAGCGTCCATCGCGACCTGTGCGTTGCCGAGTGCGATTGGGTTTGCGGTTTCGTTGGCTATCATGGTTGCGACTAATATTGCGATGGAGACGCAGGCTCGATATCGGTATGGCCCCCCGACCTTGTTTTTTTTGTTAAAAAAAAAAGGAAAGAAAAAGAAAAAAAAGATGGATTATAGGCTGATAAAGAAAAGACAAAATAAAGCACTCGACAAACTCAACAACGAATTCTTCCGCCCTCGGGGCTGTACTGTCTCGTAATGAGATGGGACTCCAGCGCAACAAACCGCCGCACCACAAACGTCGATCTGAACGCTGTCATACAAAAAGCCGAAAACACCCAGGGGAAAATGTCACACAAATTTAAATCCTCAAGTGGTACAACAAGTGAATTTGAGTTTATGCAGACTGCTGAACTCGTGTTTCCGGGATTGGATTATCTCGCTGCTGTACCCAAGGAGGAGTCGCGGGGACTGAAGTATAAGATAAAGCGCGGGAAGTTGTTTGTTAATGATTATATGGACCGGAAGGCGCAAGCTAAATTTGTACGTTTCCCTTTCTATCTTACCCCCCAAAAAAAGATTCTGGCTGAATTGTGGTTTGTCAGGCCGGCGAGAATCTAGATAATTTCCTCTCCAAGGGTATCAATCCAACATTCGCGTCCAAATACTCTGACCCCAACCATCCGATTCACAGCGGTTCGATATACTCGCTCGCCAGTTTGGGGAGGTATAATCCACCTAATTTTAGGGAACCGCGGGTACGACGAGATTTCGGTCGTCCTGCGACAGGTAATTCTGTCTCAGGAAGCTTGGCATCGAGTGCATTGGATGCAAGATTGGGACATCATCAAGATATTCTTGGCGCACACGGAGGTAGAGCAGATCTCTTAAGAAGTTCAAGAAGTCCACTTGGCGGTCTGTTTGGGTTGGGCAGCATGGCAACACAGGCTGTCAGTGAGCGTGGACAGGAATCGTCAGGTCTACCGAGTCCGGAATATGGCTATCAGCAACAACATTCTTCTGATCACAACATTGGATATGACGGAGGACGTCAGAGACCTATCTCGCGAGCAAGGTCGAATGATGGACCGCTTGGTATTGGACGATTACTTCAACGGGTAGATACATTCCTCTTTTTTCCTTCTAGCATATCATCATGATGCTAATAGTTTGTACAGAAAGTACTCTATCTCATGGTCGTCAATATGCCGACTGAAGAAGAGTTTGCTCAGGCGCGAGAATTGTCTAGAGAATGGGACATACAGGTGTAATTTTGTAGCTTGTATTGGATGATAGCACGCAGGTAATAAGTATATATGCATGAATTTCTATTATATTCTATCATTTCACTCAACGGCCGCCAGATTGCGGCTATCATCGTACAGTATATACCTCTAATATCTATGCCATGTATATAAACAGCCGTGTGCCACATCTAGAGCGAAACCTCATAGTTGATATAATATAGAAAAGAAAATGAGAAATCAAACAGACCCAACGACAACCTTTTCGGTTCGTCGCCAGGCTTGCCCGCGCCATTGAAGCAACATGGTTGGAATCAAACTGACTCCAACCAAGAGGGCAGCGGCCACGCCAGCGCTCTTGGCTACGCCAACCTTCTCGAACATATCCGGGAGCCTATAACGCATCTCAGATTAGTAATGTTCTCAGACCGAAGGGCAAAAAAAGGAAAGGATTTCTTACCAGAAGGGTCCAATGAAGCCCCAAATTTGACGAACAAAAGTGATGAAAACACCCACCGAGGCAGCCTCAGTATGGTTCGTGTCAACGGCATAAGTTATAAGAACTGTCGTGACAACCTGGTTACCAAAGGCAGCGATGGCGACACCTATTATGGGAGTCACATTCCAGTGGCCAGCGGGAGAATTTTGGGTTTGAACGAGGAATACTACGATACCAGCAATGGCGAGCAGAAAGCCAATATAACTCAACCAGAGACGGTGCTCTGCAGCGGCATGTTGTCCACCCTGACGACGAGCTTTCCATCTCATCCATGAATCGGAGAGGGGTCCGCCCAATTGTTCGCCGAGGACGGAACCGATAATTAAACTCAAAAATTGTAGGCCCAATGACTGTGCATCCAGGCCGAACTTGAGCTGCAATAATTGGGGGATTTCGACCGTGCACATGACGCTGACGAAAAGGAACACCATAGCATAAGCAGCGGCGGGAATCATCACTGTCGGACGAGTTACCATGGTCAATGGTTTGACGAACTCGTACAGAGTAAAAGGAGTAGGGTCAATGCGACGGAAACTCCAATATTTCTGTCGGAATCCAGAGGACACAGGGCCATCCCAGCCACCAATGTATCGGGTTTCTGGCTGGAAGAAAAGGCACAAGAAGAATTGTACTCCGTTGATCTGTCACAGTTAGTTAACGAGATACTCGATATTAGGATGATAACACAACTTACGATAGCAAGAATCCAGTAGATCCATCGGTAGCTCACGCGCTGAGCGACGAACCCGAAAATAAAAGGAGATACTGGAACGCCAAGGGTGACAAGTAGTGTCCAGACACCCATGTACTTGGCGCGATCGCGCTTGAAGAAACATTCCATGACCACGGCGCTTCCCAGAGCACCAGCCGGGCTAATGAAAAAGGCCACAAGTGCACGGCAAGCAGCCATCGACGCATAATCCGGACTCTTGGCGCATCCGATATTGCAGACTAAACTTCCAATCAAGGAGATGAGAAAGATCGGACGACGACCGAACCGGTTGGACAAGGGCTTCCAGAACAGCGGGGCCCCTCCGAGAATAGCGATTTGTAATGAGGTCAGATATGATGTGGTGTTGATACTGACTCCCAGGTCGAGCGAAATGTCGAAATACGCGGGGATAATGGCAGCGGCGGTAAACGTGCCGAACATTGCGTGGAATGCGACCAATACAAGATTGATGACTTTCTGTAGATTTATTATATTGTTAGTTTGCGATTATGCTTACGATCCTATCGACGGAGGATGGTGATGTACCTTCCACGAGGGCCAGTTGTATGGGTCGGCATCGTCCATTGCAGGCACGGGATCAAGTTCAAGCGTGCCATGTCGTTCTAGAAGATATTCTCGGTGACGAGGGGCAAGTTCTGCCATGTTTTCCGGTATGGGAGAAGGCTCCTTGTCGTAGATTACCCCTTGGGTCGCTATATCGTCGACTTTGGAATCCATCTTTCGACGATTTTGTGTATGAAGCCGAGGATGGCCAGGGTCGATGTAACGGGCCGAAGACTAAAAATAAAGGGATGCCGCCGGGCCGTCGTGTATGCAAGTCAATTCTTTGTATGATAGGATGGTAGTAATAAAGAACTTGAGTAAAACTAGGAACTAGAGCAAATTCTGTCGAGGAGAGAACGCCTTCATGTACTAGTGCACGATCCCACTTAAACGGCGGTTAATCCTACTTTACAACCAGCGCTCTCTGGTAGGCACGTTGACTGGGACGTGACGGAATTACCCCGAGCAACCGAGCGCACAAAAAAGATGGAGATTTGTTGGAGTGCTCCATACGGAGTAGTACGGAGAGGGCGAGGGTGGGTATACCGGTAAGTGAGGGAAAGGAAAACGGCAAATGTGAAGCTGTTCGAGTTCACCGAGATAATATTATTTCTAGTACCGTGAGTCCATGACTCCACGTGCCAGCCATCCAGGCACACATACATCTTGGCTACGGACGCTAAACCTTGTGCGTGGTATGGCTGAAGGCTTACTTTGCAGAGACTTTTGACGCCTGCACTCTATCGGTCGCTAGTCAACTCTATGTTGACGGTACCGATCTTGACTTTCTTGATGCATTCCTGGCGAGCCTCACCAAGCGTCAACTCCGACGGTCTTGCCACTCCATAGCGACTGTGGAGGAATCCCCACGGGGTTGCGTACATGGAGCTATCGTCTCTGGGCAGAAGCGAGAGAGAATGGAGATTAGGGCTAAGAGTTCATCCTCGGGAGATGGAATCGGCAGTCGGCTAGCCGAGACGCTGTTTGCACCGTTTGCTTTCCGTCCGGCCGGACTTCCATGTTTATACTGCGTAGTTCAGCCGAAGCTTTCCGTAACAGCCTAAATAGTAAAATGCCTGTCCCTCGATGCGAGTCCGTGTTCGAGCCTCGAGGGCTTGTTCAGGTTTCGACGTTGGGAGCGGAGAAGAGATGCCGGATGTACCGGTACAGAGAATCCAAGGTTTCTCGAGGATGACTTTCGGTGAGAGGCGGTAGAGATCGTCCTAAGCTATCAAAGGGCCATGAAATACGGAGTATCTCTCACATCAATCCGTCAACCCTAATTCAGCTGTCACGTACTACCGCAGGCTCAGCAACCTTTATAATTTATATAACTAGTTATACAGAGTAACTAACTAACTAGTTAATAACTACATTATTACATACTCTGTCAGAGCTGACTTGGCAGTCGGCGTCGGTCGCCCGGCGAGTCGGCGGCCGATGTGGCCGGCGTCCAGCAATTGGCGCCAAGCCGAAGGAATACCCGTAATTTGGCCGAGAGCCAATCATATGCCGTCATGGCAGCCTAGTCTGGCGCTAAGCCCTTTTGTCGCGGATACGCGATCGATTCATCTAATCATCCACCATCGACGATACGTCTCGGATGGTGCACGGAGGGTGCTGTCACGCGAGGCCGTGCGAGCAACGGTGAATGTAAGGCCGATGCAGTAAGTAAATGGCATGAAGAGATCGTTATAAGAGTGATGGGTAGCGAAGTTAGATTGGGACCTAAAGTACAAGAACAAGAACAAGAACAACTTCATAATCATCATCATCATCATCATCACCATCATCATCAGATAGATCAAGCCGATCAATACAATATCTATATTATATTGGAATAGAATCTCCTGGTGTGACGCCAATATAAAAAGTGCAGCACATTCCAACACAATAAAGCCTTCTCTTAGCCATTTCAGGTGGGCAACATAACATGGACATCGCAGCGATAGTCAAGGTACGACAAACCCTCTCAGCCCCCATATTGAAAATAAATTGACACATTCCTCCAGAACGGGGCCCCCTACCCCAGTCTCACAGCCCAGCTCGGCCTCACACCCTCCACCGATGTCGACGTCCCCGTCTCCTGCGTGTTTTTGGTACTCTACATCCTGGCCGCAGCCAGCCACATGACCATCTTCCAAGTCAACCGTCGCAAGGGCCACAAATTCATCCCCAGCGTCATCGTGTTCGGTTTCTGCATGATGCGCAATCTCACTTGCTGTCTAAGGATTGGCTCAGCGTACAAGCCCACAAATGTGTCGCTGGGAATCGCATCGGGCATCTTTGTGAATGCTGGTGTTTTGGCGCTGTTTGTGTTGGACCTGCTCTTCGCGCAACGATGTCTTCGCGCAGCATTTCCTAGGTTCGGGTGGACGAAGTTGGTGCATAATGTGTTTCTGGTCAATTACTTGCTCATCCCGTGTGTGCTCATTATGGTGATTGTCACGACGGTTTATGCGCATTATACCCTGGACTCCGGCGCGCTAAAGTCGTGTCGCGATGCTCTTCTCGCTGTATCGTCGTATATGGTATTCTTTTCCCTTCTGCCGCTCGCCTTGGCGATTGGTATTGCTATGGCGCCGAAAGGTACAGACAGGGAGAATTTCGGCACCGGCTCATTTGCAGCCAAGCTCTGGATCGTTGGGGTTACCTCGTTCCTACTGTGTTTGGGAGCGACCTTTAGGGCGGCGGTCAACTTTATGCCGCCTCGACCGGCGACAAATCCTTACTCTTTCCAGGGCAGGGCATGTTTCTATATTTTCTACTTTACTCTTGAGGTTTTGGTGGTGTACACCTTCCTCTTCACAAGGATCGATAAGCGATTCTGGATTCCGAATGGAAGTCGGGGGACTTATCTGGTGGATGGACTGGCTAAGGAGACTTCTGAGGAGACATTCGCGGAGGACAAGCCTCATACTATATAGATTTTCTTTGTATGGATTAACAAAACATGGCGGGGTTTAGTGAGCGTTGACTTTGCATTGCGATGCGTGGCTTAGACTTTTTCATGTTGACATTATTACTACGAACGAATTAATAGAAACACATCTTCACTCTATACCCCTCTTCGGTTCGTGGTTTTTGCCTCAATGATACTAATGCAGTCCTAGAACCGGTTCCAGTTGCGGATGCGTTCAAGCATGGTGCCCGCCGACGATTACTCATATTCATCGGAACATAAACTTGACAACGACCTGCACGGGTACCTAGGTACAGAGATTCCCTCCTCGCCATCCACCAACAACCATCACAAAACCAATCATTGCATATCCAGAAGAGTCAAAGGGTTGCACAACAAAGATGTCAAAACACCAATACGATCTCACAGCCATTAATGTCTCGATATCCCCCAGTCAAACCAGTTAACTGATTACTCATCCATGTCCATCGGTAGACTCATCATCCTGCGTCTCCCGAAGGATTAATTTTCGATTACTGAACAAACTTCCACTTTGCGCCAATCGGAAATGAGATCCGACAATCATAACGGGTCAAAAGGCTAATCTTTGACCTCGGATCAATTCGTTTCTGCGGAAAACTCATATTATACGTGGCACTGACGTGAAGTTCATGGGAGATACCAGTTGACAGCAACGTTGCGCTCTGTTGAGTGGTTTCTTGAAGATGATGGTGGTTGAGTCATCGCTTTGCATGCCTGACACGGTTAAGGGGAAAATGGTGAAATGACTTGGAAAGTGCACACTTCTCTTTCTTTTCATCGTGTTTGGTGTTGTCCTTTTGTGCTTAAAGGCTGCCATCTTACCTCAATTTCCGGACCAGACCTTCCTTCTTTCAAGTCAAGGCCATAAAACAAGATACTTCAAGATACTTTTCTCTAGTCACCAATTAACATACCACCAACAGTCAAAGAAAGTAACGCCAAAATGCCTTACTGGAAAATCTACCACAGCCCCAACACTCTAACTGAGGAAGACAAAACCACCCTCTCCGCCTCCATCACATCATACTACACCTCTGTCGGCCTCCCCGCGTTCTACGTCAACATTTTCTACCTGCCCCTAGCCTCGTCCGACTTCTTCGTCGGTGGGAAACCCGTTTCAAAGAAACTAGCAATCGAGGTCTTGCATATCGCACGACAATGGGACTCAACAGAGACCGACAGAGCGGTGCGATTGAAAAATGGGATTACTGAGATCTTGAAGCCGTATACCACGGATAAAGGGGTGCAGGTGGAGTTTTGTGTTGTGCAGGGCCCGCCGCAGTTGTGGAGGATTAATGGGATTGATCCGCCGGAGGGCGTGGATGCAAGTAATGAGGAACTGGTTGAGAGGAATAGGGGGTTGCTGGAGGAGTCGGTAAAGAGATTTGAATGAGCTGGTATGAAGTTTTGCGCGTGTGATGGGTGATACCTGAACTAGAGACCGCACTTTTGCTTTTTTTTTTTTCTTCGCGGTTGCTCTTGTCTCTTGTATGTCTGACCTAAAATGTAAGAGGAACGAACAACTGAGAAGTAGCCACGGGCTTGGAAAGAGACATGGCTTGTGGTCATTGACATGATCGTTCCCCGGCTGAGCAAGGCTAAGGTCGGCCATGAGTCGCGCAGGCCGTAAGCGACAACGAACAAAGAACTAGTTATACCTAGGTATAGAAACGGAATAGTGACAATATGCAAATATCGAATCTCTCCCCTACCTAGGCAGAGGCGATGCAATCAACTCCTTCACATACCGCATAGAATGTCGTTAGCAGCTACTCAAGCATCATTCTTGATATCAGTCAATATTATTTTGCGTATAAATACCATTCAACGATTCAATGTTACCTAGTTCGGCCCATGCCCAGAAATGAGATATAGGGTTCAAGACGCGGCTGAAGATCGGCGAGCTTAAGCTATCGAGGCTACTCCGTAGCGTACGTACGGAGTAGGCGTACCTGATGATTTTAGTCCGAGCCTCAAATTAGCGTTGGTACGAAGGGTGGATTCTCGAGTACATTAGCACGCGACTGGTTACTTGCCCTGTACGGAGTCCTTTGTTGAGAGTTTGTTTATATGTCGATCGTATCGTCTCGGCAGAAAGATTGCTCAAATGGAACCCTTACTACGAGTCATTTTTGTTTCTGGTAGTTAATCCGTGCCTGCATTAGCAATGAGACCTTTCGACATTCACGCGCGGGAGGTTAATCAAATGACATGCGATATCGCTAAATGACTTGCAGGGTACTGTTGCATGTTGTATATTAGAGTACAGGTACATTGCGTGAGGATTGGCAGGACAAATAACATGATAACCTTGCATGCGCCGCACAGCTCCACCGCCCCGTAAGCCCTAATTCCAGACCGTTACATACACTGGACGCATTAAAATGCTACTATAAGCTGTAAGACTCGAGGAGTCGTTGGCCTACAGGGAGCACTACTACGAGTACGTACTAGTAACCCTGGTACCTATGCCGGATACCTACGGTCCCTACGGTAGCCGATGCTTGTGATTTGTTTTGTTTAGGTATTGTCAAGCGGATCACCTTCAGCCATTGCGTGCCGTAGCACGTACTATTATTATTGTTCTTCGAGAAGACATTTGATTGTCCTGCCCGTATTTACCCACTTTTTTTTCTTTTTTTTCCGTCTACTACAGTATATAAGCACTTGAATAATATCATGCCCTAGCGAGTGACCGATGCGGTGAACAAAATACAGCATGGGTGATGTGCACCTGCTTGATGAGGTTACTCCGATTCTCGAGCTGGAGTAATGATCGCCGCAGCTCACTCGGTATAAGTAGATGAAGAGTCCCATGGTTTTCTTTTCAGCGCTTCAACTGAGAACTTGCCTTTTGATTGAAAAGCGAAATGCAGATTTGGGCCGTTCTCGCGACACTCGCGGCAGCCGCTGCTGCCGTGCAGAGTAACCCTCACATTAAAGCTAAACAATCCAAGCCTCTCATTCCGGCGCTGAATAAACGCTCTGTCGAGGTCGGGTCAAGAGGTAATTATCAATACTTGACCAACACGACTGAGAGTATGTGATCCAACCATAGCCAAACGAGATTAGACTAAGCTAATATTTAAGATTGACAGAATTCCTTGTCAATGGCACCCACTTCCCTCAAGTCCCCTTTGACATTGGTGAGTCGTATGCGGGTCTCCTCAAGAATACCCCATCCGGCCAGAGCAGCCTATTTTTCTGGTTCTTCCCTACTGCCAATCCAAATCAAAATAATAAAAAAGAAATCACCATCTGGCTCAACGGCGGCCCCGGCTGCAGCTCTCTGGTCGGCTTACTCCAAGAAAACGGCCCCTTTTTGTGGCAATCGGGTGTTTACCAACCCGTGCGAAACCCATATTCCTTCCACAACTTGACGAATGTCGTGTATATCGATCAACCAGCCGGCACAGGCTTCTCGCCTGGTCCATCCACGGTCCAGAACGAGGTTGATGTTGCGAATCAATTCAAGGACTTCTGGAAGCGGTTTATTGACACTTTTGGTATGCAAGGGTACAAAGTGTATATCACCGGTGAGAGTTATGCGGGACAGTATATTCCGTATATTGCGGAGGGATTCATTAAGCAGAATGACACGCAATATTTCAATTTGAAGGGTATTCAGATTAATGATCCTTCTATTAACGATGATTCGGTCATGATATACGGTATGCTTTCTTTTCCCCCACCATCCTTTTGTCGAATTTGAAGACTAACGTTGACAGCCCCTGCTGTGGCCGCCTTGAACCATTACTCATCTGTCTTCGGTCTCAACGACACATTCATGAAACACATCAACGCCGCCGACGCCAAATGTGGTTATACAGACTTCCTCAACAAAGCCCTCACTTACCCACCCCCATCCCCTTTCCCAAACCTCCACAAAGCAAACGCCGCTGGGTGCGATACATGGGATCAAATAGTTACAGCAGCCACCTTGGTCAACCCCTGTTTCAACATCTACCATCTCACGGACTTCTGTCCGTTCTTATGGGACGAAATGGGTTTCCCGTCGGAAGCCCAAGGACCGAATAATTATTTCAACCAGGCTGCTGTGCAGGCTGCGTTGCACGTTCAGCATACCGATTACTCTGTCTGCGGTGAAACGAATATTTTCCCTAACGGCGACGGCTCTGTTCCCAGTGCCTTGGGCCCGTTGCCTCGTGTTATTGAGGCTACCAACAACGTCCTCATTGGCCACGGCTGGTATGATTATTTGTTGTTTATGAATGGGTCCCTCGCGACGATTCAGAATATGACCTGGAACGGTGCGCAGGGTTTCCGGTTCCCGCCTACTGAAGCACTTTACGTGCCGTATGAGGCTGGTAGTCTGGTTGATCCTGTGACTTGGAGTGGTGGCGGTGGAATTTTGGGCACTGCGCATACGGAGCGTGGGTTAACTTTTTCGAGTGTTTATGGGTCTGGACATGGTAATCCCCCCTTTTCTTCTATCATAGTTCTTGTCCAGTGGCTAACTAATGTTCGAATAGAAATCCCGCAGTATGTCCCTGGAGCTGCGTATCGTCAACTCGAGTTCTTGCTTGGAAGGATTGCCAATTTAACGGTTGTGGGACCTTTTACGACTCAGAAGTGAATGAGAAGATTTCCGTATTGTAGATAGTTTGTTTATACAACGGCCTTTTGAAGTAGTGTTTATTTATCCTAGGTGCCTTCGGACTCAATTAGGAAACGCGAGAATGCAATGAACATATCATCAATATCACATCAGCTATCAAGTTTTCATAACAATTAGATATCCATCGTCCAATCCCCACCGAATCCTTCATTAATCTGACGCACAACCCCAGTCCTCCCATAACTATCTGTACCAAGACCACTACCACCCTCAGCACCACTAACCGCGTTTGCCCGTGTGCTACCCAGCACAGTTACACCCTTAAACCCAACACCAGGATTATAATCAAATGATCCACTGACCGACAAACGCCCATTATCATACATGAAATGCAGATACGTCGTGCGCCCCGGGTTGACCGATTTGCCATCATCAATGTACAGACTACCAGTAGCTTTACCATCCACGTCCGGGGCAACTAGTAACTCAAAGTCGTGCCTACGTAGTTGGGTAGTGGTGTTTGCTGCCCCGGCGTTTGAGCGTAAGGGCACTATAGAGCCGCCGCGAATGTGCACGGGGATGTCGGTGTAGGTGACGTTGTCAAGGTTAAGAGTATTTGAGTCGCCGTTGGGTGTGACGCGTTCGCCGGTCCAGAAGTCGTAGAAGATGTCCTGCGGAGGGAGGTAGAGCGATACACTCTGTGAACCTTCGACTGTGACGGGGGAAACCAAGATCGATGGGCCGAAGAAGAATTGGTAGCTGATGTCGAGTGTGGCTGGGTCGTTTGGATACTCGAAGAATAATGGGATGATGGTTGTTGGTGATCCGTCAACGGTCTGCTGATAGAAGGCTGTGTAGAGGTAGTCGAGTAATTGGAAACGTGCAGCGATGGCTTTCTGTGCTGCTGCGGTAACCAGAGGCCAGCGGTAGAATTCTTGATATTTGGCTGAGATGTCTGCATGGTTACGGTAGAATGGGTACCAGGCGCCTAGCATTGCCCAGCGTGCACAGAGGGTTTCGGTGGTGTCGTCGTTGAAGCCGCACACGTCGGCGCCTACCATGGGCATCTGGAAGATGGATGCAAATTCCATGTTTTGGAAGATAGAGAGTAGGTAGTGAGCCCATGTGGAAGCGTTATCGCCGGTCCAGTGCCCTCCTCTGGTTCCGTCGCCGGCGAAAGTGCTTCGTGAGATGATGAATGGTCGTTCCGAGGGACGGCGAGATAGGAGGCCTTGCCGAGACCGCTCAATCATATACGATGCATACAGATTGTGCGTGTCGTATTGAACATAGCCGCCATACTGGGAAAGATCGGTCCAGATTGTACCAACAGTCAGAGAACCAACGCCATTTGCAATTCTATAGCCCGGATATAAGAGATCACGGCCGAGAAGACCGGTCATGTTAGCTGACGTAGTATCCCGTTTCGTCTTCTCTGAAGTGGCGCCAGGAGGCTGGAAGTCAGATGGGAATCCGGGGATAGGGTCCCATGTTGTGCGTAGTGGTGGCGGAGCTGGAGGGTCGTTTTCATCTATTGCTACTTGTACTGGGTTTGAGCAAGGGTAACCACAGAAATTGGCGGGCTGTATGTACCAGACTCCTCCATTAGTATGTATCCGGCGTATATTTAGGGGATATAGCGCATACCTCGTTCATATCAATCCACATGCCATCAACTCCCACACCAGACTGGTCATCAAAGAAAGACTCGATTTGTCCAGTCCAATAAGACTGTGCATTTGGGTGAAACCAATCAACATACGACACCGCTCCTGGCCACATAGTCGCTACAAACGTGGTTCCATTATCATATTTGATTAATACATCCAAATCCACCGCTGCGTTGTATGACGCGCTATCATTCAACGATACAGGCGGATCAACCATCATGATATACTGCTGGTCATGGTTATGCAGATATGCAACTAGTTCTTGCATCTTGTGCAAAGGGAACCGGTCTGGATCGAGGTTCCATGTTCGTCGAAGGTCCATGTAGTCAATATCTGTCCACATAGTTTCGAGTGGGATGTTAGCCTGTGAGTAGTTGTAGGCTACTTCCGCAACCCACATGACGTCTTGGTAGCCGTATTTGCATTGATGGAAGCCATAAGTCCAGTATGATTGTTGGGCGGGCTGTCTCATATTAGTTCTACGTTTCAAGAAAGTCGCCCTGTCAAGAAAGAAGACTTACGGTACCGACAACACCAGCATACTGACGCGCAACATCAGCCGGTGCAGGACCCGACAAAAAGTAAAAATCGAGCACGCCGCCGATAATATTATACTCCAAATATTGCTCACCCCCGGCATTCTGATTGATTTTTATGTCCATACCGTTACTATTCGATAAAAACACGCCGTGGGCCTGACCACCTCGCATTTCGATATAGATTGGATGGCTGCTATAAAGATTCGAATGCGTAGGCAAAAATGCCTGGCCAACATTCCACAATGTGCGTGTGTAGCCAGTAGTTTCTCGTCTGAATGAGTCTGAATCTTCGCCTATGCCGTATATATAGGGATTTGCCGGGAGAGAAGTACGAAGACGTACATATTGACTCTGAAAGATCAAGTTTGTGCCAGATGTATTGAAAATGGTTTCTCCATTGGAACTGCGCTGGATAGCGAACGAGAATGGGTTGTTTGTGTATTCAAAGACTAATTGCGACCGCCGAGAAGATGAGTCTCGCTGGCCGGATGGAGGGTTCAAGATCGATCTGGGGATTTGGTAGACTTGTTCGTTTTCATCGTAGATTTTGACGTGTAGTCGTGAATCTGTTTTTCGTTAGCACAAAACTTGCTCGAAGATTTTCGCGGGTATGAAATTGCGCATAAAGTAAGTACCTGTTTGGTATTCTACCAATAATTTGAGATGACTCAAATCCTCGCCATAGGTATTGCACGCACTCCCGGCAAGGATTAAATCTCCCGTTATTGAGCTATCAGACTCGGCCACATTTATCAATGTGTAACCCGGGCAGTCTTCGATAGGGGCAGCTATGGCAGCGATCTCCAGCAAGGGAAGAAGTAGAATTGGCCTCCACAACATCGCGGACAAGCTTTATCAAAGACTATGTTCGCTTCGCGAAACTACAACAATTGAGAATTCAAAACGGGAACAAACAGGATTATTTACAGATGTATTTATAAACATTCCCTCTCTTATCCACGTCTCCACACTTTGCTGGCAGGCCAGTGGGCAAACAATCGCGATATTTCGTAGGGGGGTATGCATTCCGGATGCCATGCGGGTTTTCGGATCGACCTCCAGCATGCAATCACCCATAACAAATCAAACAAGGGATGAGGGGGACGATAATTGTCCTCAAATTATCGCCAGGCCTGGGGACGGAGATCTAGCTAGCTAGTCGCTGAACGGATCCATTGCAAAACCTATGGGCCATCATAAAAGGAATCAAAATTTGCCCCGAGATGGTCTCATGACTGAAGTTTTACAATCTACGTTGGATGAAGGTTGGCCGCATGATTAACGCCATAATGCGATGGTAATCGTTCTTTGGCCGCGGAATCGAGCCTCATGACTGTCATTTCTGGCTTGGAAAGCAATAGTTTATTTAATGACGTTGCATCTGTCTAATTATTGAGATGAACACCACGGGGTAGGGGTAGGTCATACAAAAACAGGGTTGCTCCTTAGCCCGAATGTTTGATGTTTGATGCTTGCTTATCTTTTTTGGGTAGACTATACTCCATTCACGACCATGTAAATTCGTAAATTCGGTAAAGATGAATTTTTTCTCATCAATCTATGGTTTCTCGGTGTTTACTATCGCAAGCGATACTCTCCAGTAATTAATCCGAGGACGTATCTCGCATGAGGAAAGCTCTTTCTTTAATATGAAACATCCTCTGGAGGCCTCGGTGCGGCGCCTACCAGCCGAAACGAGAACTCACCTCAACCACCAGGGTCCTCCTAGCCAACGGCCCAACGCTGATCCGATGATCTGATGACGAAAACGAAAAGAACAATTTTCCCCGCTTTATTCCTTGCCCAGTTTTCGGCGGAAGGTCTCGCTTGATCAGGATATAGCTTGTAGACCGAGGAGTAGACCGCCGTCGATCAGGTCGGCTCGTGCGACTTTGGGCATCTGATAGGCTATGCTACGGAGGTTGCTAAAACACTCTCCCCCGCTGTCGATCCCTGTACTAAGGTAGGTATACGGAGAAATGAGGGGATATTTTCTTCTTTGATTTGATGGCTTAGTATGAATTCAGGAGCACATGGCCTGGAATGCGGTGGTGGCACAAAAGGGGTTTTTTTGTCCGTGGGTGAGGTTGCATTTCTTGAACAACCATGGCACCTACCGCCCATTTATGGACGGCATGACTCGAAATACTAGAAGGATCAATCTTTACTAGTATCTTTTTGTACCCCGCAAAAACTACGATGTCCAAGTGTGATACTTGAGGGTTTTAGCACAGAAGCCCTAAGAGTTGATTGACTGCAGCCTATGTTCTGTTCAAGATACACCCGTATCCAATCAAGGACAGTAAGTCTCCAACTCATCCTCCTTTCACTATCTTCAACCCTCTATTCCAAATCCCTCGACTTCGATCTCGCCTTGTATTGATAGCGAACTCTTTCAGGCGGCTTCTCCTGCTCCTTCTCCACAACCCTGTAAATTAACCGCTCATTCACAGTCTGCATCCGGTCTCGCATGTCATTTTCCTTGACCTAACCCATAACATCAACGGTGTCAGTCTTATCTGCTCTCATTCCAAAAATTCGCAGTACATAGGATTTATATATAGTCAAAGGGGGTGAAACAGGGGAATCACCATATATCGACCGGTAGGCTTGCCTTCATCGTCTTTTACGAGCGAGTCTATGACGCCCTTGTGTCGGTATGGATCTATTATCAATAACGGTCGTTAATCTCAATCCCATATAATATCTAGGTAGGTGGGTGAGGAGGAGGGCATACCGTCGATAGGACTGTACTCAATCCACTGTCCAGGCTTGAATCTCGGCATATTTGTTGGCGGTTGATCGAAACGAAGCACAAAACACAGCAAAATCAGGACGAATAAATATCATTAATTGGTCTAGCTAATGCCTAAATACAAAACACAAAAGAAAGAAAGAAATAAACCGCGCATCAAAAATAGACTCTCTCAGTATGATTAAGAATGATATCATGTGGTGGTGGCATTCAATGTTTTTTTGTCCGTACCTACCTACAACCACGGTACCTCTAGTGGGTTAGGTTAGGGTTACCGGTAACCACAAAGACAAAAAGAAAGATGACGGAAGCGTGGTTCGAACACGCGCCACTTTCGTGAGTAGGGAGCTTGGTGATTTTGAAACAATCACAGCCTTAAATCTACCGCCTTGGACCACTCGGCCATTCCGCCTGATATAATAATTTGCCAACTCCGGGTTGGGTCTAAGAGACTGAAAGATAGAATATGAGAGGTTAGTTAGGGTTATGAATACTATTACGGTAGCCCTATCTATAACTCGACGGCAAGAGTCGTGTCAGGGCTGGTCGGGTGTGGTCTAGGATAGGGATTGAATGTGTGATTTCTTCAAGAGCGAGGTCAATAATTAATAATCAGAACTGATTCCATTGTCCGTTATGCCCTTGCAAAATCTTATTCTCATCCCTTGATAGGTGGTGACATATCGAACCACAAGGACGACAGTATTCATGGTGCTTCAATATGTATGTCTCTTGTTGAAACCCAAATACAATGCTCTTATTTTCGAAATATCTTATATAGGTGAACTGATATAGCAGCTAGGCCAGCAGGACAGTATCATACAGTTGTACTTAGGACTGTGTTAGGGCTAAATGTTGTCCCGAAGCACTGACTACCCGCATTCCTCGATAAACAAGGCATGACCAGCATGGAAGAACCGAGAAACCCAGGAGACCAGGAGCTTAGAAGCCCTTCGACCCTCGAAAATGATATCGTTAATCTAGGGCATGATGTATGGAATGCATCAGATAATGACAGATATACCATTTCATCCATCCGACCTAGACTTTTTCTAGTCTTCATCTGGCGATGTTTTCTATCTACAATCAGAGTGACTAAACGCTCTTTCAAGCGCTCAGCCGGCAATTTCCTAGGTCAACTACACAATGCATCTCTCCAAAATCATCCTCTCATCCCTCCTCCTCTGCACAACAGCCTCGTGCGCTGAAAAATCCTTTTCATCCGCGTCAACAACAATAACAACAACCCTATCCAACGCCTCAGGCGACCATCAACCCAACACCACCTCGCCCATCCACCAACACCAAGACGACAAAGAAAAAGACATTGATCCATACCAGTCCTCTCTAGACGCCATATCCGAGGAATGGTCCCAAATCTGCCGCCTGGGTTGCCAACCAGGCACATTCCCCAGCGACACATACTACCTCACTCGATACCTACTTCCGCACTTGATCAACATCCAATATAAACCCACCTGTAACGCCCGGTCCACGCATCTCAAGTACTTTCAAGAAATTATCCAGTGTTCCGGCCGCCACGATTTGTGCGCGGAGAAGTTAGATAAAGGGACGATGAAATGCCGCGATAAGGCACTCAGAAAGGTGACGACGAATCTGAAGCATTTGGGCGAAGCGGGCATGGATTGTGAGCGCGAGGGAGAGTGGCAGGGTGACTTTTATGGGAGTGTGTTGGATGGGATGAGGTGGTTTAGGAGACAGGTTTGTGCGCCGGGGTTGGGAGAGATGATGACGATGGTGATGGGGAAGAAGGGGGGTGTGGGGGAGATGAGGGATTGTAGGTTGATGGTACGTTATTTTGTTATCTTTCTCTCTTTTGCAATCAATTCTGATGAAAGGCTATTTGGCTGATGGTGCGTATAGGGTACTTGTATGTCGCCGGTTGGGGAATTGTGAAGCAATTAGGGAGGCAGGGGAAACGTGTGATCAGAAATTCAAGAACAGAAGTCTTCTATGCAAGGAATTTTCATCTCCAATCGATACGGAAAGAAAACTTAGTCAAAAGAAGTGCATGAATTAAGAATGTGTAAATCATTTTATTCGTATTCAGTACAAACATTCTCAGTCATAGCGAGGCAAGACACGAGCTGTACAAGTACAAGAGCAATCAATCAATCATCGACAAACTCCATGCAATCTGTAATACATCATGATTTGCAGCAGAAAAAGGGTACAAGAAATTAAAGCCCGACTGACCGAACTAGCAGACAGACAGAGAAGAAAAACCAACAATCCGACAACGCCTGATTCGCCTCATCCTGTAATCAAACCAAACCATCCAAAAGTAGAGCAAGAAGAAAAGATCGCCGACGCAATACAAACGTACTTGCCAACCTGGTATCTATAGGGAGAAGAATAACTTCAAAACAGCCTATAACGCAGAATGCATAGTATAATGTTGTATATAAAGTCATATTCGTAACTCGTAAACGGTCAAGACCGCGGCAATTACTTCACCCTCGTCGGGGAAGCCGTTCCGACGCTGCCCACTCGGCCGCTGACTTTGCGGACACCCTTGGTTTCGCTTTTGCTGTCGGTGACTCGGCGGGGACTGGAGCGAACTTTGCTCATGGCAATAGCTCCTCTGCTGGTGGGGGTTTTCTGTGTGATAACCGCAGATTCGACCCAGTTTTCCCGGTCTTCGTGAACTTCGTAGCTGGTAGTGACTGTTGTGGAGTAGCTGATTGATCGTGTCTTTGGAGAAGCACTGGGGGATCGCGAGGCCCGTTTGGCAAGTAACCGCATCTGAATTTCTTCTTCGCTTTCACTTTGTTCAGTTCCCGCACGTTGAGTTCGTTTACCAGCGGCTTTATCCGTTTCTGCACTGATAGCTAGTGAGCCTGAAACATTTCGGGCGTAAGGATGATGACGAGAATCTTTGCGATGGGACTTGCGAGGTTGTCCAGGTGTGGGCGCAGGCAAGTTTTCGTCGGTGTTAGAGTTGGAAGCTTCGTTGTTGTCAATCTCTCCTAGGGCAGACCTCTTGGAATGACCGTTGTGCTGGGGAGGTGTGATGGTCTGTCCATTGCTGGAACGCTGCTTGTTGACTTGTCGGCCGGGTGTAACGGGCACCGTCAAGGCCAACTTCTCCCGCATAGTATCCTCGAACCACCACTCTCGGAAAGCACCCTGGTTGAGGTGCAGCCAGTGTTGTTGTGGCCCGACCACCATACCAGGACGCATGAACCTCATAAAAGCGATGATTTCATTCGCGGTGAATCCGTGTCGGTAGATCAAGTATGCACCGATCAGACAACCGGTACGGCCCAATCCGGCTTTGCAGTGCACGGCAATGTTTTTCTTCTGAACGGCGATCATTTCATGTGCCATCTTAATGAATCGTCGAACCAATGGGAGTGGTGGGCACGTTCCATCCTCGAAGATCATATCGATGTGATTGATGCCGAGCGCAGTGAAATATGATGGACAGTAAAGCTCAGAGTTGAGTCGCACTACCAGACCGACGTCTCTCGATGAGAAATGCGTCAAGACATTCTTGAATGGCACGGGAAGCTTAGAAGATAGAACTTCAGATACTGTCGATGGCAGAGCCGCGTATTCGGGAGTGTTGGTGGGGATAGGAGCAACGGGCCGTTGTTGGGGTGAAGCAAATGCAATGAAGTTTGGAGTAACCCAGTTGAAATCGCCCATATCAACTCGTTCATAACGCTCATACCTATCATCGTCAGTACAAGTTGTCTTCCAGATCAGGGGGCTAAGGACTTACTCCTCCAGGCTAAAATCTTTCAATCCACACAGAGACTCTTCCTTGGCTTTCCACACACCATATACGACATCTTGAATGTTCAGGATGAAATCCGCCTGGCTGTATCCCGCATCGCGGAAAGGCATGTATGGAGGATCGGCCTGAGCAATAGGCGCCAGAGCCAGATGGGGAGGCCACGACTGAATCAGCACCATATAGCACGCGACCAAGCACGCAGCATTCGCCCGGCTCCGAGGATCGAGCTTGCTGTAGAAAACCACAGGCTTCTCAGCATTCGCTGGGTCGCCTAGGATCTCATGGAAGTGAACGGCGAATCGGTACAGATGGCCGATGTGTAATGGACCGAAATCCGCGTGGAATGCGTTGTACAGGAGAGTGTCATCCACGGTAAAATAGACCGGGAATTTGTGTTTTGCGGCTCGTACGGGGCTTTGCGATGCTTTTGCCGATCGCTTGGATGGAGAAGATGCCTGGGTCGGGAATGGAAATGCAGCGTAGGGATCCGGTGTGGATGAGTACGAGGCAAGATACAGGCGATCTGCGATTGCATTAGAACCTCATTCAAAAGAAATCGGGAAGATTTATTACCCTGAATGTACTCGATCACCTGGCCGTGACCAGCGGAGCTGTGCGACGGCATGGTGAATTCGGCGGCGGTTTGAATGGTTAGTTCTCAGGAAATGGTGATTCTCTGCTGTTTGACACTTCACGGTGCACCAGATACAGTGTCGGAAGTTAGTCTGAAGCAAGAGATGCAGATTTATTGACCTCGCATGACCAAACAAGAAGTAACCTGTACTGCAATTCACGTTCGGCAGTATAATAAGAATGTTAAGTCGAGAGTATGCGATATAACAGATGTATACTGAAGCAATTCGTAGGCAGTACTATAATCAGAGAAAGTAAACAGGAGGAGAGTCGAGGATAAGAGATGAAGCAGGTGGGAGCAGGGTAAGTAGTTTATTTTGTTGGAGCATGAAGATGAAGTCGGCCATAGCAAGAATCATATCATAATAAACGGTGAGTGATGGATCCCACCGGTTTTGCGGGCTGTGATTGGCGGATGTGTTATGATGGCCTTATTCTGGCCTGGCGTGGATTAGTTGGCCAGGCAACGCAGAATGCCTCAGGCGTCAGGTGCTCGAGTCGGTCAGCCAGCCAATCACAGCCCACGTCTCGGTGCCTGGATTTGAAGCATTTCACCGGGATTCATGATCATTCAGCGTGTTACAGAATGCGAAAACATTGATAGCAACGATTGATTCCGGACAAAGGACAACAAGGTAGCCGTGGGTGACGCAACCAATATGTTCCGATGTATTTATTCTTGTTGGTTTTACCCGCACGACAACATCCATGTCAACATCCATGTCAACATCCATGTCAACATCCATGTCAACATCCAACCTTGAACTCCCTGTCAGCGTCACGTAGCATTGCTTACTTGGGTAGTATATTTTTCGCCGGCTACTATTGAACGCTTTATTGCAATGGAACTGCCATGATACTCGGAAGTATTCAAAATTATTGAGAAATCGTAGCTATCTTCGGCCCCAGGAGAAGCCATCCGATGCGACTGCACACACAGTCGCAACATGAACTCTCCCAGCTAGCAACAAAACTTAGGTATTTGTATAGATCCATGGATATTCTGCTCAATAGCATATTTTTTGAGTATTACTTCTAGAGTTTTATGTTCTCGCTTGCCAACATCTGAACATTTCAATGTTGACGTTTCTTGAGCTCTCTGACTTGGGAACGAAATATATAATATATATCGGCGGCGTTACCGTTACCTAGGTAGCACTTATAACTTAGTTATATGTTATGCTTCTAGATGTCCAATCTTCCTTGAATAGAATACAGGTATTCACTAATTCCCCGAAGATTATGCAATAATCAAGTATTCCTCGTAGCAGACAATTCTATCACCGTCAAGGACCTATTGATTCTAAACTGACTCGGATGATCAAAATTTTGACGTTAGGGTTATGGTAAGGGTCGGCATGACGACAATCGGCTGGATGCAGCTGCCCCGCACCGTTCGAATTCAGACTGGAAGACTTCCCACCTTCAATCATTCACCATCTCGATAACAGCGTTATTCTCTTGACAGATCTCATCATTCAAAATGGCCGCGGCTAATCAAATAGAAGCCGACTTCCCATATTCTTTGTAAATAAACCACATCTCAGTCAAAAAAAAAAGAAAAGGAAAAAAAAACATGGCTAACGGCGTCTAGAGTCATCTCGATCCCTCTCCCCACCAACCGCCTCGCCTCAGCAGCCCTTCAAGCCATCCAAGTCGATCAAGAACTCTCCCCACTCGTGCGACGAGATTTTGCGCTCATATCCCCCAACCCCGATGCGAATGATGATGCCGACGAGGCGAGCAAAACCGTACTGGAGACTACCTACCGGGCCACGACGAATCGCATGCTACGGGTCTCTGTGAATGGATTTATGGATACACTGGGGGTTGTGTTGGGGGTCATTGAGGAGTTGGATGTTGATGTGCTTAGGGGGGAGCTGGGGAAGTGATTTGACACCAGGAGGGTAGGAAGGAACTATATTGGTAGTCGATGGATGGGCCCTTGCCTGCTTGAAGGAAACCCTATGCCAGCGCCATATCCATACGACATGGTACATGCCTAACGAGGATACGACTTGGTTATGATTGTAAGGCTATGCCTTGCAACGAATCCCTTCTGACAGAAGAGGAGCATCAAACGGATTCCTCAAGGAGTCACAGCATGGCTGGTGAAGAAGGCGAAGAAAGCTTGAGGCTGAGCCGAACGGACAAGAAACCATCAGGCCACAGACGACAGTCCATGATGCTACGAGTATGACATGACATGGACATCCTGCATCCTTGACGAGTTGATTACATGGGCACATCATTCTAGACCACATACCAGTGGCTATTATGACCGTCGGCACTGAACCGCATCAGATTTGATGCAGCGACCGTGCCCAGGGTGTTCTTCATATATTCCATAGTAGTGCCGCTAGTCCATTAGACAATCCCTAGTACCATGTCTGAGCGAGAGCTCTAAAAATCCCTTCATGTATATGATACGGCCGAGGCAAGGCAAAGGTACCCGCCAATTAAAGGGCAAGCCCGTCGATAAGCTCTGATCCAGCGCTCTGATTCGCCAGACGAAATGCCCGATTGAGGCGCCTTTTCGGTCTTCTAAGTTCTGGGTCGTGCAGTGGCTTCATATCAAACGTGCGCATCGTGACAAATGTTTTACACTACGAGTACGTACTACGTACTATTATTATTCTCCGTAGTTAGGTTACGAATACGACGGAACTCCATCGTTCCTCGGCACCGGATACCCGCCCTCCCGAGGATAACATCGGTTCATAGTATAACTAGAGTACCTACTATGAAGTTAGTATGAACAGTACAATACCGTAGCCCTCCCACTGATTGGTCCTCAGCGGCCGTTGAATTTATCTGCGGACCCATTACGTATTGCCTCAGTTTCTACAGGGTAACTCTTGTAACGTCACTGCGTCCTTATATACCACCATCCCACCCGTTCGATTTTGTCAGATTCTTTTCTTCTGGCAATAGATCGCATCCAACTCAATCGACAGGATTTCGTTCTTACGCTATTCGCATCATCCTAGGCTGTTGGTTCGTTATCCCTTCAATTCTCGAGAGCAGCGGCTCGTACTAACATTAGTGCTTGTGGTGAGAAATAGTTCGTGACGACCCCTCATTTGTATACACAACCGCCTCAGATTAAATCACAACAGCACAATGGCCTCCGCGACCACGTTCTACGACTTTTCTCCTCCTGACAGTGCGTCGTCTCCTCTTCCCCTCCCAAATATCCGATTCCTTACTTCGCGAAAGTACTAATGAAGAGCGAACAGAAAAAGGAAACCCTTACCCCTTGACAGACTACAAGGGCAAAGTCGTCCTCGTCGTCAACACAGCATCCAAATGCGGCTTCACGCCCCAATTCGCCGGCCTTGAAAAACTCTACAAATCTATCGAAGCCAAGCATCCCGGCGCCTTCACCATCCTGGGTTTTCCCTGCAATCAGTTCGGAAACCAAGATCCCGGAAGCAACGACGAAATCCAGAGCTTTTGCCAGGTTAATTATGGCGTTACGTTCCCCGTACTGGGAAAGATTGATGTGAATGGGAGTAAAGCGGAGCCGTTGTTTGAATGGATCAAGAGCGAGAAGCCGGGACTACTGGGCGTGAAGAGGGTGTTGTGGAATTTTGAGAAAGCCTTGATCAATGGCAAGGGTGAAGTTGTGGGGAGGTGGAGGAGCATTACCAAACCAGAAAGTTTGGAGGCGACGATTTTGAAGGAGATTGATATTGCGAGTAAGGATGTGAAGGGTGTGGAGGTTGTGCCTACGGCGACGGAGACTGCTGCTTCTGCTGCGCCGGCGGAGGAAGCTAAGGAGGCTTGATTTTGATATCCTTATGTTATGTTGATGTTGTTGTGTGTTCATGCTCGATACCAAATTGCAGTACGTTGTTATGTCAAGAATGACGTTGCCATTAATATTAGTTTCATGACTATTCTTCTATCCGTCCGTTTCACGTAAACCATTTTTCATATTTCGATAAAATCATGCAAATCATGCCAATCATGCCTTGGGAATCAAGTTCCTCAACGAGAGATCGTAAACCACATCCTCCACTTTCTTGACCTATACCCATTGTCAGTCAAATCTCATAACTTGGAGGCGAAGAAGGAACTTACCGAGTATTTGATGCCATCGCTCCTTTTCCGGAGGATATCATTCTTGAGATTCAACAATTGGAATCCAGCGAACAAATCCTTGATAAAGTTATTGATCTCAAGCGGACGATGGTAGTCGCCTAGCGTCACCGAGTTCACGGCCAGACGAGAGAGTTCTTCGACCATGGAGATCAAGGAGAGGAGGTACTCTTCGATTGTGAGGTGGAACTTGTCTTCGTCTTTGAGGTTGACGGGTACTGTTTCCATCGACAAGAGTCAGCGTGGGGTATGTCAAAAGGGAGATAAGGGAAGAGACGTACTGTCGAGGAAATTGCCGACTTCTTCAATTGTTAGGAAGGAGGTTTTGGAGGACGAATTTTTGTATTCGGTTAAACCGCCGAGCCACGCGCAGAGTTCGATGTAGTATACCTTTCCCAGCCGATCATCAGTAAGATGTGACAAAGACGAGAGTGGAGGGGAACCGTACCAAGTTCTGCAACTCGCGGGACCAGACACCGTTGTATTTGTAGAAGGGATGTTTGTTTGCAATTTCCGCGAGGCGGGAGACGTCTTCTTTCTGGGCGAGGATTTGTGTTGCCGCGTCGTCAAGCACGGGTTTTACTAGACCATGGTAATTGTGTAAGCTTCCAGAGTTCCATCTTGCGTCGGACGGCTAATATAGAGAGAGACGGAGGAGCGTACTGTCTTTCGAAGGAGTGGAGTGGGCTCGAGAGAGGATCGCCTGTGTCGTTCGGCCTGTATAGACAATTGTGTCAGGTTTGCTTTGTCACTGTACGTAGGATGGTTCGTGGATATAAGTACCCTTTCGAGCTAGACTCTGAACAATCTCGTGCAATTCCTATTTTTGTATGAAAGTGAGCTTTTGGTATTTTCTCTCATGACGTTATTCGTCTTGCGGGACGGAGTGGTTGAAAGCTTACATCACGAACGACGGTCTCCTCGTCGATTTTTGTTTGAAGGTTCTCGAAAATTGCTGGGTCGATCATTTCGGCTGCGATGTATTGTGTTTGTTATTCAATTGAAGAATGGGTGAGAGAGATGAAGGTAAGATGAGCTTATGTGGGGTTTGTTTCTTGAGAAGAAATGGTGGGGAGCTTAGCTTGACGGAAGATAAAAATAATAAAATAGTAGTAATTTGGAGATGAGACTTGTGTGTTTGCATTGTTTGTTTGGAGTCAACTTAGGGTTAATGGTTAAGACACCATTTTCTTGAAAAATATAATCCTCTTGTTGGGAGGCTTTAGATCTGGCAATCATTTTACGTCGTCGTAGTCATGCATGATTAGACTCCTGCAAGGATTGGCGCGGAGGGTCCTGGCTTTAACCCTAGCTAGCTACTAACTTAGTAGTTAACTTGGGTACCCTGTTGGACGCCATCTGAGCCCTAATTAACCATGTCGCTCGGTAAGTTATATATACAACCAAATAGCTTTATTATCTGTTTCTACATGTACAATATCCGGAGGATATCCTCAGGCAGCGTACAAACGCTCCCGTCGTTATGGTCACAGTGATATGTGCTTACATATCTCATTTTTGAAAACTGCCTGCTTGCAGTGCAAATATCCATCATTATTTGCTTTCATATGAAATACTTGAATACTATGCTCTTCGGCTTGTAAAAGTTTCTTCTGAATACGGCACAAGCTCAAAGGATTTGCGGCGGGGCAGCGTATCAGCTTGACTATTCTTTCCCCAGATTTCTCCCAGGATCTCTGTCTGGGGTGTTTCACGCCCTGTAAGGATGGTGTAACTACCTGTTGTCCTTGTGATATCACAGCTTCATACTCACCCAAAGAGCATTGACCTGAGTATGCTACAGGACCAACCTAGTGTCCAGTATTTTCTGGTTTAGATGATGTTTTTGAGGGAATCAAAGGTTGCCTTCAGGCTGTTTGTATCACCCCCGTTACTCCAAGTTGATATCAAATTATTCTTGAGTGCTACCTGAATACCTAGTTTGCTAACTTAGGTCATTTTGGCATGTTGCATTGTCAGAATTCATGGTTGTATAGTTGCCACACAGTCAATCAAGTTGGACGATTCAAAATTGAAAGCAATCTAACAACCATAGGAAGCGTATTAGCCAATAGCAAGTCCAAATATTGGAAGGTAGTACCTACCTTGTTCAACCCCAAGTCGGATACTGGAAAAAGTCTCCTGCCAGAAGCATGTGAATAAACACATTCAAATTGATATTGGAGATGAAATATATGAATGAGGAATTTCCCCCCTGGATGTCATCTTTTTCTTTCTCTTTTCGAGTACACTACTTTTCAAATACTTCAAACCCGTCGTTATTACTTTGATTCATCCACTGGACTGCAAGTATCTATATACAGACAACATGTTGCTCTTTATTTTTGCTTGGGGTATGTGGAAAAGAACCGCTAATAAGCTTGATACATCTCTTCATTCCTCTAGTGATGCACGTTATTGACGGCTGACTTGGATAATTGCAGTCATCCTCACAGCTACAACCTATTGCCAGACTGAGGCAAGCGCTGATAATGCAAGCCTTGCCGTTGCTCCAAAACTCCCTTTTCCATGTATTTCAAAATTTGGATTGAAGGATGTAAGTTTGGTACCCTGCTGACCTGTTTTGTTGGAACCGACAGCTCATAGAGGTATTATATAACAGTGTCCAAGTGGAGAGAGTTGCTGCGGGTTTAAATGTGTTGACACCAACACGAACCCCTTCAATTGTGGACAGTGTTTGCATATTGTGAGTTGACTTTATTTCCCGTTAGATGTGCCACTCTTCGCTGACCCTATAACTACCTCATAGTGTAAGGATGGTACACCAAATTGCTGCGGTGGAAACTGCGTGAATACGCAGACAGATGAGACGAACTGCGGGACATGTGGACATCACGTAAGTTTGAATCAGAACTTGTATTCATGCAATTGTTCTAGCTAATACATATTTTGACAGTGCACCGCCGCTGCTCCAGAATGTTGTGGTGGAACATGTACGGATACACAGACTGATGCTCTGAACTGTGGCATGTGTGGACATGCGGTAAGTAGGCATGCAAGCTATATATCGTGGAAGGACTTCCTAAAGGTTGAAGTACGAATATGAGATAACCAATTCATCATCTTGACAGTGCAATACCGGCGATCCTGACTGTTGTGCTGGAGACTGTAGATATACAGACAAATCCTTCGAACTGTGGAACGTGTGGAACTTCTGTAAGTCTGAAATGGTTTCTTTCACTCCTGTAGATAAACTTGCTAATACATATCTTCCTTGACAAGTGTACCGGCACTACACCGGACTGTTGTGGTGGAACGTGTACAAATCTACAGACAGATAAAGCGAACTGTGGAACATGCGGAAATGCTGTAAGCTACCTCGATGTCCCTTTTGATTCTATTCTTGCACTATGAATCCAATATATGGATATCGTATGCACTTAACTATTGAACAGTGCCTGTCCAATGAAACATGTAATAGTGGTACCTGTAGCTGTACAGGAACTCAAGGACACTTCTTCTGCCAGTTCCCATTACCGAATGGTCAATGCGTGAGTACTATCCTGACAATAGTTGTATAAGACATCCAATGTGCTGATTAGGTCAAATGATATAGTGCAATGGTGCGACGAGTCAGAAATGCACGGGTCAAGGTTGCTGTCCCCCAGGACGTACATGCCCCAATGACAATACCGTGCCGGCTGCTGACAAGACCTGTGTAAGTCGTCGACCCTCAGAGACAATTATATCTATGTTTGTGTGAAATTTACTGATGTATGTTATTAATTACAGTGTGCGTCAAGTACGCAGTGTGTCCAAATTGGAATGACATTCCAGTGTCAATGAGCATCGTATATGTCGTTCGATATTCAAACCTGGCCGGGAATTTGTGCCGATGTCGAAGGTACATAATGTGTATGTAGCCGGAAAGATGACGAGTGTCATTGAGAGACCGGGTACTGGCAAAATTGTTTTCTCGAAAGGGTATCTACTATCCTTAACAGTGAAAAAGTGAAAGCCGTTTAAGCCCTAACTTGGCTTGTAATTTGTACTACCTATTTATACCGAAAATGGTTTCGACCAGCAATGTCCAGCTTATCAATCTTCAAAGCTTCTATTTGAAACTTTGCAGTCAGACATTCGCATTGTTTATGCTCACTATTGAAGAGAACATGGTCCCCATGGACAAGGCAGAGCCAAGTGGCGCAGGACGTGTCGCCGTAAAATTGTATTTTCTTTAGATATAGCCAGAAATCAGCATTTTCTACATGAAGTGTACGCGAAAGATAGCCTTCTCGGGAGGATATCAGATATCATTGGCTCAATGCTCCCCCAGAAATTGACATGTGATAATCGCAGATCACTACGAGTATGCCCCCGATAAGATGAACAGCTCAGTTTCGGTAATATGACCAGTCAACCAACTTCCTTACTGACTAGCTTTGCGTTCGAACGAGTGACTTGTTCCCAACAGAGGACAGGTTTGTTGCAAGACTCTGTCGAGCATCAAATCAAGTCCACCGTCCCGGTGTTTTGGTCGTTGGGATTGGCTGTACCTTTGGCAAGGCTTGAAATATGTAGCACCAACAAGGCTGAGTATGTTCCAATACCTAACAAGCGCGAGGCGATTAATAACGATTGGCTGTCAGTCAAAAGAGTCGACTTGATCATCCTTTAGGCCACTTTCGCATCTCTTCGGAATGGTTTTGGGGCGCTAAATTGGTCTTGATTGCGTAGAAGCGCCTTAACGCTTTCCAAAGTAAAAGTATGATGCATATATTTGGCGGTCTGTACATGCATTTTGCTCATCGATGGCGATCAAGAATGTTGCCATAATTACTATGTTTGTTGTCAATGTACCTAAACAATAGCAGCTTTAACATGCTGTCACCTCGACCAATATATTTCGTCCTTTTCGAAAACTCAGAGAACCTTTCTTCTAATTCTAGCCCCGTCATGACGTCTCTGTGACAGGGAGCGTAACAGAGCCAGAATCACCCATGCATTGTTGTCAGATTATGCGACCTTCGAACGATGGAACGTGAGCGATCGAGTCATAAATTATCACGCCAATTGACGATGCCACGTCGACATGCAGATGAGAAGCCAATGCCTGACCGGTTACAATGCAAGGCTGAGTTCAAAGACGATGTCGCGGCTTGAGGAAGAATTCCATGGTTGATTGGATGTTATGAATTGCGTAGAAAGTACCGGAGTAGATTTCTAGGAATATTCTAATTCTAGGCTGCCACGGTTGATCGACATTACTCAGGCGTATTTAATTGATATCCTATCCTGATTTCGACGTGAATCAATGGGCTATACACGTCATTCTATACAATATTCCCGCTAAATTGAAATTCATACCTTAACTTAATTAGTTACTATGGAGTTGATCAAAGACAACATCCTTCCTCAACTGGATAAATTCGTTGAACAAGATAAGGAGAGGGACTTACTATTACGTGTAAGGTTTTTCTCTTTCTCTTAAATCTCGCATTTTGTCAATCGAGCAGATTCCACGTTTTTGTCCAATGTGTCACAGACACACTCCGTACTCCGCTGTCTCATATTGACAAAAGATATAACAGATTCTGATTAAAACGATCGACGAGAAAGAAGATCAAGTTCGGAAACTGAATTATGAACTCGAGCACGAACGAGATTCACGGCTCCGATACCAGCATAAAGTACGTGAATTGCAGGAGGATAATAAGACGCTGGATGGTATCATTGTTCGTATATTATACCAATCCCATTCTGGCTTGTTTCAACGCAGGTAATTGACTTGAATTAGAAAAAAGACCCCTTTGTGACAGTACTGGTAGATGGAGATGGGGCTATATTTCGTAACGAGTTTTATGACAACCCTGCACACGGGGCTCAAAAAGCCTCTGTGGCCTTGCAGCAAGAAGTCAGAAGTCATCTCAAAAAGACGCAGCTCGACGCAGATGATGTTCCAATCTTAGTTCGCATTTTTGCCAACCTCCATGGCCTTGCGGGGAAAATGCGCTCGTTGGATATAATTGAAAGTGACAAGGATATGCGCATATTTGCTGAATATTTCAATAAGAGTCGTGCAGAGTTTGACATGGTGGACGTAGGAAGCGGCAAAGAAAATGCAGATGCGAAAATGCGAAGTAAGCATCCAAGCTTTGCCTGGAAAGAAATTGATAAGATGCTGGAAGTGAGATTTTCTAATTCATTGCAGAAACGCTTGCCCAGTCGATTAAAAACTTTCAGTGCAGAAAGATCTTCTTCGCGGGTTGTCATGACGCTGGCTATATGCACGACTTGGCTGAATACCAAGGTGACGAGAGCAACAAATCACGTATAATCCTGCTGGAGACAACGCCGGCGCATCATAGCTTCTGCGAGATGGGCTACGAAATAGTACAATTCGACCGTGTTTTCCGATCTCTTCCCCTTGAGAGCGCATTAAAGCAGGTTTCTTCTCCAACCTCACCCCAAACCATTCAACCGATATCTCAGGAGGCGACTTCCTTAGCCAACCATGGAGCATTACCAGCGAATTCCCCGCAAATATTATTGCCTTTCGAAGCTGAAAATCTTATCAGTTCAGGCAAGGTCGGGCACTCCATCAACTATCCAAACAGCTCAGCTGTCACCTACGCCACGGTTGGGCTTGCCAGCGGCAATCAAAACATATCTCTCGTCAAGAACGCCACAGCTCCACTGAAAATTCACCGCAATGCGAAAGGCGACCGAGTAGACACAGCGTTGAAGGCATTTAATAATGACCAAGTCATGAATACTTACTTAAGAAAACTAGAGACTATCAAACCACAGGGGTTCTGTAACGAACACCATTTACTGGGCAGATGTGAACGCCCATCCTGCAAAATGAACCATGAAACAACTTTAACAGACCAAGAGACAGCCTTCCATCGGAATCGAGCCCGCCAGACCCTCTGTGGAAACGGGCCCTTGTGTGAAAGGTACGGGTGTTACCTGAGCCATCACTGTCCGTGGGATCCTTGTACCTATGGTAAAGGTTGCAAGTTTAAAACCACAAAATTCGGGGATTTGCATTATGAAAGGACGGAAAAAGAGATTGAGTCAGTACAACCAAGGCTATTTAGAACTTTCCATCCAGAAATCTGACCATTGACAATGAGTGTTAGGACTGTGTGGGCCGAGGATGCTGCTTTCCCAGTACATATTCGAAAACAGGGATCCGATATTTCAGTTTGATGCGTGGTTAGGTGGAAACGTAAATTTAGTGCATTATCTTCAAGTTTCTATGAGTGTTACAGGCTGTTCGGCATCGTTAAGTTTTCTTGCTCTGTTCCTCAATTTCACTTTTTTCGAAGATGAATGTTTCTGGTCGCTCATATTTCTTTGTTGCTTGACACGCCGGGGTTATCTTTGTCTACTTTCTCAACTGGATATTGACATCAGTCAAACATAACTATGTGGCTACTATATGATGCAAGACACTTTAAGAAAATTTAGAAGCTCTTTACTATACGCGAAGCTCATAAACAACCTTTAAATTATGTTATCCTTCCTGGAGCCCTCGGTGCTCATATATGCCTACTGTTATAGCATCCGAGGGATTAAACATAGGAGAATATTTGACTCAAATTTAGCTTGGATTGGCAACCGATTTGCCACACTGCAGTAACGAAGAGAGCCAAAGAGAAATATTTCAACACATGGGTACGCCGTAGATCCAAACAATGTAAAATCCAGAGACAGTAAACATTCGCTTTCTGGAGGGCAATCTATATAACTAGCTTTGGTGCATTACCGATGCCTTCCCGTAACATATACAAACGAAGTTTGAATCACTCCATGAATCACTCCTCAACACTATATCCGATACGCCCAACCTCATCACTCCAAATAAAGATCAATTCTTACCACCAAGCCCTCAACACCATGTCTCGCAGATCCAGCATCAGAGGTTCGGAGAAGAACGTCGTAGTGTCGGTCAAATCGGGAGGAGTCACAAAAGCGTCCTCCACTAGGCTTCGTAGCATCCACCCAGTCTTCGAAGCTCAACGGATTACTGTTCCGTGAGCTGTGTCTGTGACTGAGCCCCTCTCTCGTCCGTGATACGGGGCAAGTCGAGGTTGATGTCGGCCGAGGGATTGTTCTCGACCACGGGGTTGTTGTCGGCAGCTGGGGGTATGTTGCCAATCCCATGACATCCGAGTGTTGATGGTAGTGGCGGTTTTGCTCTTCACCTTGGCCGTCTAGCTCCTCCGCCAGGGATGGAAATCACTACTATGAGGACATCTCAGTATGTAGCATAGCTGTCAATATAATCTTTGACTTGGTTTTCTAACTGAAGCTGTAGTGTACCGGAGGCCCCGCCAAACATATTCAAGAGAATCTGGAGATACTTTTAGTAAGTGACGTAAACTTTAAACATGCATTAATATATCAATTGATATTTGTACTAACGATGTTTCCAGCCCTGAAGAACAATCTCCTGCTGGCCTCGATCCCATGTTTATGCGAACAAGCGTCTCTGAGCCGCCGGCTGCAATCAATAACACCTCGAGCGCAGACCAGAGACACCCCACCACAAGAACTTGACTCGTTCTGTGGGTTGGCTGGATGGGGGTGGTGACGGTGTGGAGGTGGAGCGTACGATGGGGATCTGTTGGAGAAGGGTGTTGATGGTGGGCATTTTGAGGGTGGGAAAGAAAATGTGGCGAGATTGAAAAAAGATTTAGTATTCGAAAAAAAAGGGGGGCGGAGGAGCAGTCTTGACGTTGTTTTGCTGGAGGAGAAGAGGGGAGAGGAGAGGAGAGAAGGGAAGAAGTGAAAAGGAGGAATGGGCGAGAGTGAGAGCGAGAGGAATACTGGCTGCTTCTAGGGAAGGTGCCAACTAGAAGAGGAAGGACCCTGCGAACACACATCTGCAGTCCTCCAGAGGAAGGAACGTACGTGCCTGCGGATAACTTCATATTCGCAAGGAAGTGACCCCCGGGAACGGTTGCTGTTGGTATGTTTCCAGCTTTTATTATAGGAGCGAGAGAGCCCTAAATGGAAATTATAGAGTAAACCCTACAAGTCATGGGCTCTCGCTGTGCCCTAAAAATGGAAAGCTCGGATAAGCACACCTACATGGATAGGTGGATAGATATAGAGTGCCCCGGCCTATGGGACATAACGTTAATCTCATATATGTATATGGCCGAATCTGTATGTTAGTTATGGGAATCTATTGCTGAGTCAGATCTCATATATGGTCGAATTTGTATGTTAGTTATGGGAATCCACTTCTGAGTCAGATAGCTAGTTATAAGAAGATAGATTATCTTTTGGTAGAGCGTTTCTCTTATGATAGATATGAAGAACAGTGAGCAAATAATGTAATCATACAAAAAGTGTACGTCTCCTTATATTCGAACATAATACGTAGTTGGTCTTTTTTCTGGGATCTTAAAAGATCCTCTTCGACGAATACAGCACCCACAGAATTGGGAAGAACAGTGAGTTCCAGGAGACAATGTCCCTCTCGAGCTGACTCTCGGAGTTTGACAGCGACCACAATCAAAATTACAACAGCCCCCTCTATCTTTGCAGAAAATCTTTTCCAGTTCTGGTCGCAGTTCGTGAGAATATGCGGACCACCGCACACGCGATCCTTTTGGCCGAGTTGATAACATGATACACATATCCCTTTTTATGAAGCCACCACTCCATATCTAAATCTTTCAACTCCTTTTCATATGCTTCTAACAGGTGTACGTCTGTTTTCTGTACCTCCTTTTCGGGGAAGCAGGCGATTTCCCTCTTTTTCTCAAGGGAGCGAATTTCCTCGATCAGATAAATTTCCCGTTCACAGATTGCAACCCCAATAAACTGTTCTGCGTGATGCTGTCGCATCTATTTATTCTGGAGCTCATTCTTTTGTGCTGAAGCCAGCCGTCCTTCCACATCAAGGAGCATATTCAGTAGTGCATGGCACTTTTTGCTCTTCAGTAAGGCCGCTTCTATCCACTCGAGAAATTTCATAATTGCCGTTGGACGTTGATCAAGATTTGGTTATTTTTGAGTCACGAGTTTGATCAAAGATAAAGGATATTTTGAGAAAAAAGTGCGAGCAGTAGATATTATCTAGGCAGCAAAAGTAGGCTTCTTAAAATAGATAGATTCTTTGGCACTGGAATTCTCTGCGGCCTGGATTCGTGAACTATTACAAGGGCTATATTAAATTTGCAGTCTTTGCGAAGATGTGACCTCATTGGTGCTGCAAATGATGATATGAACCATATTTTTCATGGATAGTAAGAATATCCAGCTAATGAGAGCCTATAACCAGAAAGAGAGATGCAATTGCTGCCTATCCTAGCCTAATATCAATCAGTCATTTAAGGTTCTCTTACCTAGTAGCCCGTTTCCGGTTGAGTTAATGACAGATTGAAGAGAAGAGGGAAAGTATTAAGAGGTAGGAGAGTTCGTCCTTCATGTCTCCTTCCTCTTAGGATAGGCCAAGAAGGAGCTTCCTGATAAATATTTCTGTTCTCAACAGAGGCCCAGTTATGATTCACAATTTTATGAACTACAGTAAGTATAATTTATGATAAACTTAGCTAAACCATATAATTATCTAAGAAACCAACAATTTAGTTAGATTATCGGTTTATAATCCAGTGTCACAGAAAGCATCTTCACTTGAGTCTGTTATAAACCCCTATCTTTTGCTCGTGTGATTCTCAAAAAGGTTCCGTTGTAAAATGACAGATTTGTATAGGGTTTTTGAAAGGTGACGCTATGTAGAAATCTTTCCCATCCAGAGAATTCCAGAAGAAATCAGGCCAATAAAGGCACATCGCCATCTTCAAGATCTGACCACGTCTCACTCTCCGAACTATCCACAGAGTCTGAGTCAAAATCGCTGTCCGATACTTCTGAAAGCTGTGGGTCCAGAGAAATGCCTTGAAGAGCCGTAACAAGCGACTCCGTGATACCAGTTCTGGAATCTGGATGCCAGGGAATTTGTGACGTACGTTGCAAAACCTGGTCAATGACTTGCTCACGGACGTCATGTGTTATCTTGCTCATGATTTGCCTTTGCTGTATGACCATATCTTCCTTGGCAGCGAAGTCCTCAATTCTCGGGGGACTCCAGTTCGTCCAAACTTTTCTGTGAGATGACGGAACCACTATGCGAGCTGGATGGTGCTTGAAGTATAATTCACAACAGAGACACGCTGGTTTACTGCAAGCAATGAAACGATCGTTGAATGCAAAGGCGAGTTGCGACTGACAGAAATGCTCCATGACTTGGATCTCGGCATGCACACAGCCCTCAGATTCTTTGTAAAACGTCACAAACTCGTCGAATACTCCAGAAACTCTATGCAAGTATACAAGTCCTGCTTCCACCATATTCTTCTCCACATCATGTGCTTTGAACATCCGATTCATGATTCCCCTGAGATTTGTATGTCTATCACGTAATGGTAATTGGACGCCGGCGAGAGGACTAACCATCATAACTGTGTATATTTGCAGTATCTGCCTCATGTTGTGAGAGCCTTCGACAAGTTGTCTAGGTGCCCTTATATGGCGAGATAATGTTCCAACATAATGCCGAACTGAGAAAAAAGAAGAACGTTCTGCTTCCGGGACGAATTCTCGCTCATCTTCAAAGGCCAGAGTTTTGAGATCGGTCACCCATGTTGACTGTCGGTGTTCGTGTGCGAACTCACAAAGTCTGATCGGATCTTTTTGATTAATTAAATTCTCTAGCATCAAGACCAGGTTACCTAAATCGATTCTGTGACTTTCGTCTATATTGTCGACGACGATGAGGATGCTGGACCCATCCGCCTCAGTCATCCGGTTCCGTATCTTGGATACACATTTTTCTGCTTGTTTTTGTATCAGCTTCCGCTCTGCTTCTATGCGGGGTTTAGCAAACTCTGCACAGAGGCGAACGAAGTTGCTGTTCACGGTGGCCAGCTCTGTATCGGCCAGCTCTGTCTCGGTAGAAGCACCGATACAAGACAAGAACTCGAGCACTTCCTCCAGAAATTTGGCAATCTTTGCATTTTGGCCATTCGAGGAAACCCAGAATTGATACTTGTCTGGACATTCTTCTAGTCCAATAGCAGTACAAGACTTCCCACCCCTAGTAAAGTCGCAGACAAAGCAAAGGTTCTCCAGGAACCTCCTCCTTGTCTCTGTAATATGATTAGGACTGGGCGGCTGAGGTGTATGTGCACCTCTCGTCTGACCAAGTGCTCGAAGCAGATAGAGCGGCTCATAAAAGCGGGCCAGAATCCTTGATTCTTTAGAAAGTCTTGGAGGTCCAATGCGATAAGGCATCAGCTCCAACGGTTCTGTGGTTTTTGTGTCCATAATGAATATTCTCGATAAATATGCAGAGGAGATCTTGGACCAAGTGAAAAGCAACCAGGACGGAGAAATTGTAATGCAGGATGACGAATATTGAGACCAAGAAAAGAATTGATGAAATTCCAAACCATGAACCGACGCCGGGTCGTTATAAACGTAGAAAAGAGTACATGCGGACTCAGTTTCGGACAGAGTACCACGCGGGAGGCCACCACGCGAGAGGCCACAATGCAAGAGGCCACAATGCAAGAGGCTACTAACTATGCAAGAAACTGTCATGCAAGAGGCTACTATGCAAGAGGCTGTCATGCGAGAGGCCACTATGTGAGAGCTCACCATGCGGGAGGCTACCATGCGAAAGGTTACCATGCAGGAGGCCACTATTCAGAAGGCAAGGGACAGGAATAATCTTTTAGGCCAGTAACATCTTCACCCCAGCGACTTGTGGCGACTAGGAATCATGTACTGCCTTACATCTTGTAGCTTTCACGAAATGGACCCAGAGATGTGGATGTGGAACACACACGGAAGACGGATAATACTTGCACTCTAGGCATTCGTTTTCTCCACCTTTGAACCAGCGTTTAATGTCTACTCAACAGTCTAGACTTATACTTTGAATGAACCTTTCGAAATTTATTATCTTTTCAACACAGCATACGGTAATTCACTGGAGGATTGATCGAAAATGAATATATTCTGTCATCTACTTGAAGTCAAAATCGAAATAGAAACACTGCCCTCTAGATCATAAATATCTCTTACTCCCGAAATTAGGCAAATCTTATGCGTCGCTCATCTTATCTTCAAGCAGGTTTTCCCTTTCGTGTGTCGTCCTAGGTTATCACCCCTAGTGAACACATAATGGCAGTTCTGACACCTGGGTTCGGGCTTGGTAGCCAAACCTAAATGTATACTGGCCCATTGTTTATGATGAGCCGAAACGTGCCGATACATATCAGTCTGCCCTCCAGAACGATGATCACATGTTACCACAGGACATTTGACGACCTTGTAAAGCTGTTTTAGATGCCTCCTGATCAAGTCAGCTGAGTGCCTGGGATTGCACAACTCTTTTTGCTCACCTAAAACAACCCCTTTCTTGGAAAACTGCTCCTTTTGAACAAGCAAGATCCGGACAGATGTACAAACCATCAGGAGTACGCATAAGTTCGTCAGGAAATGGCAGCCCATCCTCTTCGAACTGATAGCGTGTTCTTCGTCTCCGTGATGATTTTGTACTATGATTTTTCACATCTTTCTCTTTCCCAACCCGTCCAACAGGCAGTGTTACCCGGGAAATGGCTTCCGAACCCTCCACCTCACCAAAAGACGAATACGATGTGGTAGCACTCTATAGAGGGCGATATTCCACTGATTCGCTCAAAAGAGGTAGAGAGCTCTGGAAATCCAAGTGCGAGGAACTTTCGCCCGATTGTAGAGCGTTGTCAAGAAATGGTGTTAGGAGGTTTGGATTGTCATCGAAGAGATTCGACATGTTGAAGGACTCTATGCTGGATAGATTTTCCACTGATTCGCTCATAAGAGGCAGGGAGGTCTGAAATTCCGTGTGCGTGAAACCTTCACCCGATTGAAGAGCGTTGTCAAGAATTATTGGATTGAATGGTGTCAGGATGTTTGAATTCTCATCGAAAATATTCGACAGGTCGAAGGACTCTATGTCGAATAGATCTCCCACTGCGTTTTCTGCCAAGGCATCATAAATACCAGAGACATCATTTGTATGACTCTCACAGTACTGTGTTGAGTTAATAGAGAAGATATCTGCCTCCATTTTTCAAGCAGAAGAATGATATGGTGATTTCTAGATCTGAGAACAATGCTTAGAAGTTATGAGTGTCTAAGTGAGAGACTGCCCCCTTTAAGCTAGGTATTTTCACACAATTTATATCAAATGACGTAAATTGTGATGCCCAACCAGGTCCTTCTTTGGAATTATTACCATGATAAATCGCGCATATTTGTTTTTTCTTTGACCTAAAATTCAGAGATAGTCGAAGGCACTTGCTGGAGATATCTATATACAACATGCAGATTCCAGGAAGCGTACAGTATATAGTACAATATACCCACCATATGACTGCACATGAGGGAATATCCGATGTGATGAATGAATTATAAAATCTGCCTCGCCTTCGGACCTGCAAGCCTCTAGATCCGGCATATGCGTCAACCTAGCTTAGAAATTAATCAAAACAAGTGATGCTTACCTAGGTATGCAGTAATCTATTCTCTTTGTTATTTCTTTTCTTTTCTTTTTCTTTCCCCATGCCACCAGTGACTGCCACGTCTTGTTTTCCAGTCAAAGTTTCTCTATGACCCTGATTTAATTGGACATTCCTGTCAAATAACATTGGAGGGTCATAAATATGCAACTGCTGTGAAGGACATGTCAATAACATCTTGAAGCCGAACTTATTGCTACCTGATGTGAGACGATTCGGAAATAAGCGGTGACAGCTGTAGAGATCAACCCCTCAATTCAATATGTCTTGACTATTTTACAGGGATTCAGCCTCACTTTTGTGTATTTTTAAGCAAAGGACTAAATAAGGCTTTGGCCCTTAGTTGAAAGTCATAATCAGAATCTTGCTTGTCTGGTCATTCATCTAAGATCTTCCATCTCTTCCATCTTATCAATCTGGGAGCTGCTACACGAAGGGCTCTGTGAATAAAACTAGACTCATAAACATGACTTCCCTAAATCAGAATCTGCATGATCATGATTTCAAGACTGGTTAGGACCTTCTCCAATCACTGTTACGATTATTACATTCTGATATGCTCTAGATGAGCTTGTGGGAAGCTTGTTTTTTAAAGCTCTTGTCACGATATCACTTACTCAAGCGGATATGTCTTACGGACTACTGGTAAGTCTTCACAAAACCATGAATGTATGCTCTAATGAATCACTGAATCACTATGAATAGAAATTGGGCATCTCCCGGTTCATAGAATTTTATGACTACCATGCTGCTGAGGAGTATCTCCGAACCGTTGGAGTAGATAGAGGGTCAAGAATTGACGCAGAATCGCGAAAGGTTGTTTTTCAACAGCTTGGATTCATTTGTCGCTCGTTTCCACCATCAAGTAGCTATCAAGTCATGCAAGAGCTACTCAAATTTGGTCGAGGAAATCGGATAGTAGATAAAGCGAATTCGGCCAAGTGTGTCCTCTCTGGCACATTCACGCGATTCCGAGATGACCATGACAATCAGGGACACGAATCTCTGCCCGATGAGTTGTTGCCAAGATATACTTCCATATTACATGAAGAGGGTCAAAAACGCAATGTGGATATAAGACGAAGCATTTCAGTGCTTAGCCTGGAACCTCCACGAATGAAAGCCACCATCTCATTTGGTGCTTTAGAAGCAACGGGCATTGGTCGAACCAAGAAGATTGCTGGTCATTTGGCAGCAAAGGAAATCTGTGACAAATTGAAGTTCACTGGTTAATAGTTCTGATGAATGTGGAACAATTTGGCTAGGTAGAACATATAGAAAAAGGAGAGTTGACTCGTTCTTCGCAATGACCAAGGCGTATTCATGGTGCCTCAGAACTCAACATTGGAATCTAGCCTGTGCATTCGGAGTGCAGTTTCCCTGTTTATTAGTATAACGATAGGCCTCAAAATATCTTATCTAGGGTATTAGCAAGCACAAAAGTCACAGAATTCAAACAACAGTCTATCAACTCGTCCTCTATGGCCCTAAAGCCGATGTTATATCTCTTTGCTAATTCTAACACACAAGGTACTTGGCTGGGAGTACCAAAATGATTGATCTGTCGTTTGACTTTTTCTGATTTCTTGACAATGATTGTGATAGACGCCTAAAGTTTTAGGTGAGAAGAAATGCAAGCCCGAAATTTGTACTGCTTATTGACTTCATAGCAACCCATGCTTTTGTTTCTTATCTAAAATAGTTTACCTCCAGAACTTCAGGCAGCAAGAACGCTTTGCCCACCGTCCTCAGTCAATCTTTCTCGAATCTTGACTACCATATAACCCGCACCCAACCTGCGTAGCCCTTGTGGGTTGACTCCTTCCATTTTGCTCTCTAAAATAGCGCCTGGGGCGAACAGCAAAGCTTCTCCCACATTTAAGTCGACAATTTGATTCATGAAAGACAACTTGTTTGACATTTGGTGCTTCGGTGACCCCTCATCGGTATTGTCTAGTACTTGTCCACCTGGCTGAGTTCCTAAGGCTGCAGCTGCCACATGTCCTTGCAATACGCGTAACCATGCCGGTGATGAAAATTTGTGGACAATGGTGATAGAACAAAGACTGAGCAGGTCGCTTGAAATCGTTGGTTCTTGAGTAGAAATCAGAATACGTGCTCCCAAGTGGCGTTGCAGCCTAACTGTAGAGAGCAGTGTATCGGTAAAGTTTTGAGAATCAATTGAACCCTTCAAGTACTAGAACAAGCGTGTCAACATCCATTCTCCAAAAGTTAGCCATATTTGTTACCTTATGCGCTTCATCGAGCGCAACTACTCGTCCGACATCTGTATTCTGCTCCATAAAAATTTCGAAACAGACATTGAAAAGTGAACAGGCTGTATCCGGAGTAATGCATGGGCAAGAGAGATCGACAATCGTTAGCTGGGATGGCTAAGAAAGATAGTTAGTCGCCTTAACTTGTCGTAAGAATTGGATTCTGACCTTTGGAGTCCAGCTTGATCCTTTCATTTGAGCTTTGCCCTTGGACTTTTTCGAATTTTGTGCAAGTCTAACTTGTTGGTGAGGCATGAAACTCTCAAGTGTTTCCAGTCTTTGTTTCAAAGGTTCAAGCTGGCTTGGAAGTAAATCAGCCCCCAGAAGTTTCTTCTTGAACATATAGTAGTCAAATCCAGAGTCTGTCTCTTGCTGCAACAGCCGCATTTCTCGCAGAATACGCTGAACGGTGTGCATGTATAGAGGGATAGGTCCCTTCTCTTGCCCCACTGCCATAAGATCAAGCATACGCTTCGTATTCAGGCTGGATTGATCAATTTGTAAGGGTTCCACGTGAATATTGAATCTAGAGTACGTCATCTGTAATATCTTTTAGCAAAAAGAGTCCTAAAGAAACATACCACGAGGAACATGAAATACCCGGATTGTTCGAAGGTTCGTCGGTGCACAGAGGACTCTGACCGTGATGCCAGGGTGTGACGCGAGGAAAGCCGCCTCACACGGAGAGCCCCCGTTATCACATATGAAGGTATCATAATGGAAGACAACAGCCGTTAGAGGGTTTGAAAGTCGACCCGCGTTAGAACTCAGCAAGCAGCTTTCGAGGACACAAGACAGCGTATGGCTTTTACCGGATCCCTGGGACCCACAAATGAAAGTGCTCAATGGCGAAGTAATATTAAGAAAAACTCGGGGGTCATTCTTAATTCCTTCGTCTTCAGAGCTTACGAATTCCGGGCGTTGTATGCGCTTCACACCTGCCAATAGCCCATACTGTGCTGGTATCAGATTGAGTTGACGGAATAGGGATCCCATGAAGATTGGTGCTAATGCTGTCTCATCATTTTGATCATTATCATTTCCGAGTCGCAGAAGACTCAAATGATACGCGAGCTGCGAATCTTGTATATGGTCAGCCGCTTCATATAAGCATCAAATAGCAAGTCATAATATTCTGGACCAATAGGTTGTATGTCAACATACCATGTTGTATTTCACTGTGCGATATTCCAGCCATTCTTTCTTCCACTTGTAACTATCAAGTAAAAGGATGAAGTGACAATAGAAAAGAATGTCTCGACCCCAACTGTTCAATTACCTGTAACTACTTATATGAAATGCGATGAAGTATCTACTTTCAACCACTAAATGATATACTCCGGGCTCTTGCAGTTGTGTCCTCTTGCAGTTGTGTCCTCTTGCAGTTGTGTCCTCTTGCAGTTGTGTCCTCTTGCAGTTGTGTCCTCTTGCAGTTGTGTCCTCTTGCAGTTGTGTCCTCTCGCAGCTGTGGCCTCTTGCAGTTGTGTCCTCTCGCAGCTGTGGCCTCTTGCAGTTATGGCCCCTTGCAGTTATGACCTCTTGCGGTGGTGCCCTATCATTACCAAGCCGTGTACTGTTCTGAAAACAGGTGAATAGGCTTTGAACACATATTGTTAGATTTCCTTCCAATTGCAGTATGAACCTGTTAATATGAACTCAGTATTGGGTATAGTAACTGCATTTGGAAAGCGCGCGGACCCATTTCGTAGCACTCATATCATGCTGCTGAACAGCCGAGAAGCCAGTAAAAGAATAGTTAGCTTGCTTGATGATGCCCTAAAGTAGGAATTCATGTAACAACACTTGATTTGGAATTCTTGGGATCCAGGAGAATGACCCCATATTCCTCCCTTACCGGTATCTCAAGGCATACTGAGGTTGACTAGATTCTAGCTAGGAACTAAAGTGCACTCATTGCTCAACGTTATCAAACAGTCATTGATGACACTGAAATTGAGCTGGCATGGATCTTGTTAGCACGTGTCAATGAAGTAGGACCAGGTTCGACGAGCGAGTGTATCTTAGTGTAGCTCTCTTCTAATAGCTTTTGATTCTTTCGAATACTCTCCTTGCGTGCGATGTAAACTTGCGAGGATATAGTAAAGGACAGCAATGTCTCGGGCAATGACCATTATCAATCTAGAATGTAGTTGAAGACAAGCTTTGCGAGCAATTAACACCACCAAAAATCATAAATAAACATAGAGTTATCTTTGAATTGATACGAAATGATATCGATTTGAACGGACCAAGACCCTATGATCCGGATTTCTGCAGCCTCTGTTCCGGTTCAACAAGGAAAGGAGTTGCCAACGGAAAATATAGCTGCCTTGAAAAAGCTGTTAGATGATGAAGAGTCGTGTGTCCGAGGCTGCTGCAACCACTCTACCGGTAGGTACCCAAGCGGATCTTCCGAATAAATCTAAAATTATTCCTATTCCCTTACCATACCTGCTTCCAAAAGGCCATCCGGATTGCATAGGAGTCGTTGGGCATCCCGGTCTACCATAATAGAGTCTCAGTCGACCAAGAGGCAAATAGGAGAGATGATGATCAATAACCTAGCTTAGGTAGTTAATTATAATTACTATTAGCTAATAACTAATAACTAGTTAACTAACTAACTAACCGTTTGAGAAAGTATCGAGTTTGACCAGAGAGACGCAGCTTAGTACCCTTCTTACTACGGTATTTATTCTAGCTAAGCACCAACGTCGTGTAAGAGTACAAATAATTGGACATAGATATGATAGACAAGGCTGAATATGGGACAATAACTCTGATTAACTATGGCCGTGGCCAATCATGAATGCAGCTTTGCGAGCGAATGAACTCTCCCTCAACGATAACCCAGCGAATCAAAACAGACGACGATAATGTCAGGTGTCACTTGTGCTCTCAATCGCCATGTGAGAACATAGATCTAGTAATTTCTTTAAAAGTTCCTAGAGCATCAAGATTCGACGGTTTTTCGTAACGTTACATTGGCGAGATCACACTGTGCCTCATTGAACACTCTATCTACTAGTCAAGGGGCCCCGCGACGTGAGTCAATAAGGTACCTACCTGTATGGAAGAACACTTGGTCTCCGATTTGATGGGGCCTTATCAAGACCGGCTACCTAAGACCGGTCCCCTGTTCCCCTTCCAGTACGAAAATACCAACATCTCCGCAAGTTTCATGGACAGCGGTCGTCCTCCACGGCCTACTTGCCGCGATGATTTTGAGATCGCAATAATCTGTGCCCTGCCGCTTGAATACGATGCTGTAGTAGATGCGTTTGACGGATTCTGGAATGACGACGGCGACCCTTATGGAAAAGTGGTGGGCGATCAAAATACTTACACAACGGGATGGATTGGCCAGCACAATGTCGTGCTCGTCGTTTGCTCAGATGTTGGAAAAGTCAACGCTACTAGCGTGGCGACAAGCTGTAGCATGAGTTTTACGCAGATCAAACTAGCCTTTTTAGTTGGTATTTGTGGTGTCGCACCCCGGACGACCGATAGAAATGAAATCTTGCTTGGCGATGTGATAATTGGCGACCAAATTGTTGCATATGATTTTGGGAAGCGATATGCCGACGAACTCAAGTTGAAGAGCAGCCTTACGTTCAAAACGACAGACAAGAGCCATAGTGTCCGTCGGTTTATGAATACAATGCAAACTGACCATTACCGTGAGTTGTTACTTAGACGAGCCACAGACCACTTGCAGACGGTACGAGACAGATATTCAAGCAAGTACGGCTCTCCTCAACGAAGCGAAGACAGATTATTTACCCCGGAGTACCGTCATAAGCATCACAAGCCGCGGACATGTCCGATTTGCGACGAATGTACCACAACTTCCAAATCAGTGTGTGAGGTGGCTTTGGCGTCCATATGTGAAGACCTAGGGTGCGACAGTGACCAGCTTATTCCTCGCCAACGGCTTGCGAATGGTGATGTACCGCAGAGCCCTGTATTGCATTGGGGTGTGTTTGCTTCAGCTGACACCGTTCTCAAATCCGCAAGAGACCGTGATTGGATTGCTGAAAAATATGGTGTCATTGCATTCGAAATGGAGGCGACTGGAGCTTGCGATATTTTCCCATGCATTGTTATCAAGGGAGCATGTGACTATGCTGATAGTCATAAGAATAAGAAATGGCAAAATTACGCAGCGATCTCGGCTGCCTGTGTGATGAAGAGTCTCTTGAATTGGTACCCAAGAACAAATCAGCAGAGGGATTCTCATATTAGTCGCATGACTGGTAGGAAACGTCAATTCGGAGAGTAAGGAAAAGCTCCCTTCATAGGGCTACAGGACCTAACATATTTTCTTAGGTTCGCGAGCGATGCAATGCATGCTCATGCAATGATTCAGTATCTTCAGCAACAAAATAAAAGTCTCTCGATCTGCATCGCAGATTTGAAGACTCAGTTACAGAAAGAAAAAGATCTCCCTCCTCAGGTTCCATTTAATGACCTCGTTACGGTCAATGACGCATTGGGAGCAACATACACTTTCCCCCTATCATTTGTTGACAGCTTGGAGGTTAGTTTCAATGCTTGACTTTATTTGAATCCTAGACTAAACGCAATTTCTAGTTTTTCAAAGTTCTTATGAAGCATAAATTTCAGGGCGTCGGACGTGGAAAGATCGAAAGGGGCGAATGGTTACTTCAAAATCATCGCACCGGCTATGTTCTAGATTTGAAGAAACCTTGGAAGGCTATGATCAAGGTATTTACTGCCTCCCGTTCTTTATTTTGCAAATAGAAACAGCCTCTGACAATTCGCTAGCCTGGTCAAATGCTTGACATGAGTATGATATTCAAAAAGGCCCACACTGTGTCTACGACATGTCCCTGGTGCGATCACCACAATGAGATGAGCCTTGATAAACGTGGAACTAGGTGGTATGTCTAAATATTTAATGAGATTGACTTACTTGTTCAACTAATCAGTGAGGATGTAGTCAGAATTGTTCAGGCCATTATAGTCGTATTGAAGAAGTGCATGATTTGATTGGTGTGAAGTATCTTCAATATGAAACTAATGACGACAAGCAGTCACATGCAACAAGGGAACCTGAACCGACAGGGCCAGTTCCACTCCAGAAAGATCGAAATGAGGATGATGATATACACCTTTATACACGAATTCGGATTCTTGGTGTCTCATTTCGCATGAACCAGCTAGCTACTCCTCTCGCTGAATTTCAATTACAAAGAATAGTGGTCAGTGACAAAGAGTTGGGGGATGTGTATGATCTGATTCAATGGTTTGCACAAGATCTTGATTTCCCTGAAGAAGACTGCAAAACTGCCATGTTAGATCTCTTTTCGCAGCCGGTACCACTAATAATAGGGAAGGGAAATCATGAGAACAAGCTACCGACGATACCTTTGTGGGCTTTTAGACAAGACTCGCTATATATAAAATCATAAATACAGAAACTGAGAGCGGTCAACATCAGACTGGCCATACTTCTTTGTTGTCTCAGCCTCGTTCGGACCTGTTTTCATCTCATGAAAATCCAAGCCTTGACCGGAGGGGGAGATCAGACACGTGATCTTCTACAAAACCAAAAATCACTACCGATCAAGTTTGCAAAGTTAAGAACATCTCTGAACCCATTTTCAGCACACAAAGGTTCGTGAGAGAACGGCCTGGGTATGTCCTCATCAATGAGTGCCAGGGTTTTGATATTATGCCGATTTGTTTGAACTGTGGCCACCTCAGACGCACCTACGACTGACTTCCCATTGTACGGTGTGATTCCTTGGTAGGGAGTCCAGATCCGGTCATGCTTTTAATTCTCGAGCGCTTGTTAACCAATGTGCTTTCGCAGAAATGCTCTATGCAGACCGACGACTTTTGTTCACAATGGCCTTGGAGACGGTGAAACTCATGGTGCTCTGGCGAACCACTGTTTGAGAAGCTGAAATATGGATGACCATCATTGGATTGCCCCATGGTGCTTATTAATCCAAAAGGAAATATTTCATGGATTTAATCTATTAATATCACTGTTTACGTGCACTGCTTCTTAATCCGTGTGGGACAAGCTCTATGATATTTCCCCATTCGGGTAAAACATAGGTTGATGACCGAGCGATTTGAGAAAATCACGTCGAATATGTAGATTTTGACATGCTTTGAACCATAGTTTGATTGCTCATGTGATGCGATTTTCCGATACAGCTTAAGGCCTAGAAGCTAGTGCATCCCCTACCTATTGACACAGGAGTGCTACTACGTACATATGGTCTCCGATTCGTGAGAAGTCGTTGTCTCCACCCAGACACAATCTAGAAAGTGGTAATTAATATGATTATACGAGCCTCACCTGACTAAGGGGAATTTTATCGCGCTCTTCTCGCCGACAATTCTTTCGCGGATTATCGCTCTTGCCTATCTTAGCATTTTTGGATAGCTTCAGACTTGAGATAACAGTGGGTCGAAGGGAGATCCACCCCTCTACCTAGCGCCGAATACATGAATCAGGTAAGAGTCGTCAGCCCGTTAAATAGTGCTTCCCATTCCCAAGGCTGAGCCAAATCAAACCAAACTGCCTCTCAAGACTAAGAACAAACACGGGAGTATAAACAATGGCCTCTCAAACGACGACCAAGACAGGCACTCGAGAAGTCCCGACTCTCAAGCTCAGAGGGCACGATACCAAGCAGGAGGTGTGTAAACTCAACACATGCCAGTCGGTCATAAGAGAGGCTGACCCGATGCACAAGACACCCAACTGGCTTGTGGAACTCCACACAAAAGGATGGACAGTTGTACCACAAACAATACCTCGTGAAAGAGCTTTAATATATGCTGAAAAGGCCTATCGGTGGCTTGAGAGCTGGAAACTTGGATTCGACCGGAAGAATCCCAATACTAGGAACGCCACCAATCTTCCTTTTCACACGCGTGGTGGGCTATATAACAGGTAAAATCGCTTTTCCAGATAAAAGTCACTCTTTTGGCACAGCTAGCTAAATATCATTCCAAGCTACGGTATTGGCCATGAGCAATTCGTCTGGGACTTAAAATCGGAACCTGGGCTTATAGAAAAATTTGAGAAGATTTGGGGAACTAGGGAATTGCTCGTTTCCTATGGTATGTATTTATCTCTATGAATTTTTTGTCTTGGTTGATTTGGCATTATTGCGAATGCCAGCGCACAATGGGATTACAGAATTCCGGATCTGATAACTCGCTAGATGGCATGAACCTCTCCATCCCCGAAAAAGAGCGCGAAAAGACAGATCCCATTTTTGCTCCTTGGGCACATGTAGACCAGTCGCCTCTCAACGGCGAATTCAATTGTGTCCAGGGTATACTAAACCTCCTTCCTAACGGGCCTCAAGATGGAGGACTCACAGTGTTTGAGGGATCTAGTGCTCTATATACTGAACTATGGAAGCACTTTGATCACAAGAAAGGAGAAACTGATTGGAATCCCCAGGCTTTTCAATTTATTGATGATGAAATGTCTCAGTGGTTGGAGTCCAAGGGATGTAAATGGGTCAAAGTGTGTGCCCAGCCTGGTGATTTATTGTTGTGGGATTCGGTAGGTTTTGTAGTTCTCTCGGTCTATGAAGAAAGCTGATTGTTTACAGAGATGTATTCATTATGGTGCGGTTCCTTCATCTACGAACGATCGTTTCGCCGCCTGTAAGTCAAGATGCCTCTCTCGTCTCGATCATTCTATTCGCGTCTCTGTCTAACTGACCCACAGACATCTGCTACAAACCCGCATCTAATGTAAGCGCAGAAGACAAAAAGCGGCGTCTCGAAGCCTTCAAAAATGGGCAAAGCACTACCCATGATCCTGCCAGCTTTAGGGTCATAGAGCGTCTTCCACCAGCAGAACATCCATCGTACGAGGCTGCTGCGGAGAGGTCATATTCAAAGCCCACACTATCTAAGCGAGGCAAGGAAATAGCTGGTCTTGACTCATATGAAGTGTGAGGCATGCCAAGTTCGTTCAATAGTAATAGTTGTAATAAGATCTAGAATGCATGTCTTCTCTCCGACAAATGGAACATCATGGCAAAGAGCTTTCCCCTGTAAAATGGTATCTGCGCCTTGAACAATAATTTACATAATGTGTAAAAGAAATACACCTATGGGCTCGTTACTTAATCAATATCAAGTGATCGCTTATTTGAATAAAAATAATTAGGAATATGTACATACAATCTAACCTGAGTCTAGGTATCAGCGAGCAAGCCTTGTGTCATACTTTGCGCAAGTCAAAGTTACATAGCATCATGCATATTCTGCAGTCACTGTAGCAGATAACCCCCATTCGCAAGAGATTTTATACGTTGTCGAAGCAGACCAGAATGTAATTTCAACATTCCCCTCAATGATATAGTACTGCTTTCCATCATCGCCGTTTCTAATCATTCTCTTCCATTGAGACTTGGATACGGATCTCAGGTTAATTTTAAGGGTCATCAGAGTTTTGACATTGTCGGAACGATGAACTGGTGCGACTGAGCTTTCAGAATCGGCAAAGACGGTTATGTTGTAGGACTCACGTCTGATCTTGCACAAATAAGATTATCTTATGAATGATGGGCTCAAAAATATCGTGCATATCATTCTTCTGTATTGTAAATTTGCCGCGTCGTATGTCTACTCGCTGATCGTTAGCCAGACCGGGGACAGGCACTGGATATCCGTCGTCGCCATCTCGAGAAGGCAAGTACTGTTGCTTTATCTTTTTTTTGTCAGCACTTGGCCCATTTATTTCTTATTATTCAAGTAGTGCGAGTTACTCACCACCGTATCAAAACGCTCCGAGGCCTCTGAAAGTACCTCATCGTCCCAGCCTGGTTGTCCGCTTAACTTTCGTTTTATGAAATCGATAAATCGGCGGTTTAGAAAGACCGAGCCACAGAGACCCCCGGTTCCAGCAGTAATTTCTTCAACCTGTAGTATGGGATACAGTGACTTGATCCTGTATGAAATCAGATCGACCGTTCCACCACCGGCGTCGCAAATGACAAAGGAATCTCCAACTGTAAGGCCATGTGGATCGAGTCCATGTAACGCAAAGATAGCGGCGGCTTCCTATTCATGTCGGAAATGTTATTAATTAATAAGCCGAGATTGTTAAAAAACAAATGGTCGATACGTACCGGTTCTGACACTAGCAAAATCTCCGATGCGGACTTGAGACCGGCCTTCTGGCATGCTTTCAGTGTCTTCTCCTTGGCTGCCTCAGACCAAATCGCAGGCACTGTCAGACAGAATTCAACAGGAATCGTTCGAAGAATCACCGCTCCAATCTTTTGTTCCAAGGTGTAAAGTACATGATTGTATACTTCGGCTAAGTAATCTGTTGTCAATCCTTCTGCGCTTTTCTGCCCTACATCAGAGGTGTTGTTCTCTTGCAGTCCTCTGAGATAAAACGGTTATGAGAAGAAAGGTTAGCCTTGGTTACTCAAAGCCTATAAGAATTTGTTCTTGGATAACTACTTACAATTTAAACCAATGGTTCCGCTCGACGGTAGATGGAATCTGAAATCCCCATTCTGTTCCTTGGAGTGTATAACGTAGCTGTGTTGGCACTTTGACACTGCTCTCTCCCTCGTTGGATCCCAATCTGGACGGCCATATATCAATTACATGAATATCGTCTGCCTAGAAATGTGAAACTTAGAAAATCAATATATTATGGTTGGAGTCCAGGTATTTCACATACACGTCTCGTCTCGGCCCACGCAACGCCTGTGTACGTAGTACCAAAATCGATACCTACGACTAATTTTCGTTGGTTAGAGTTTGCCATTATCGTCGAGATATCAAGCCTTTGAGGTAGGAATGTGTCGCTGTTTCATTCAGAAGATATAATAGGTCAACCTTGAAACAGGAATACTGGGACGATAGAGAACCTATAGATCACGATTACAAGAGAACACAAGATATGACAATCATGCTACCCTTTCCCAGCACGAGATCATAAATATAAAATGACTACCTTGAGAGAGTGCTGGGGGTTCAGTTCCAGCCTGGTCGCCCCTCCAAGGCTGGTTGCCAAGGTGCGGAGCGATTCTGGAGGTTCTCGGATACCAACTACAAAACCCAAAGGACGTGAATATGAATGGTGGTGTGCAGAAGACATGACATCTGGAGGTTCTGCACTAGCCAATAGACTAAAAGCACGTAAGAAATCTTGTCATATTTACTGATCAGCCTTGGGTCAATTGCTGGGCAAGTCTTTGGTGAGAGGCAAGGCTGACAGCACCACAAGGCTGCGAAGGACTCCTCCAAATCTTCTTGATTGATCTTAAACCTTATTTGGGTGACTATTACTCTGTAGTCCCATCTATACAAATAAAGCGATTTTCAATGTCAGACCAAACCCGACAAGTGTCCTGTTCCAGGCTTACATTCTCTCCCAATATTGCTATTGCGACAGACGATATGGATTCAGAAATAACAAAGCTCTCAATGCTTACTCCAGACGAGGTAAACCTCACTGAGTCATCCAAAGGATCAGCTTCAGACGCAGACACCAATGAACAAGTCGACATACGAACGGTTCAGGCCAAGTCACAGTACGATATGGAATCTGGACTTGTTCCAAGAACGGAGTTGGAAGATTCCCAAAGAAAATGCGACGCTCTAGATCGACTTGTAGAAAAGCTTCAACAAGATCTTGAGGAGGCACACAGTCTGATTTTTAGCCTTCAGCCATCCCAACCACCACTGACTGATACAGAGGCGGCAAGAGACTTCAAAACTCTTCTTACCACAGTCGAACAATGGGTCGATACGAAGGTATCTGTATCAGCAAGTCGTTCGTGGTCGTCGGTTGTCGATCAAAAGGGAGCAACAACGCTCCTTGATCTTGTGACAACGCAAGGCAGATCCGCGTTCCTGTATCCTGGCACAGATGAATTCAATATTATCGCCGTAATTATGCGTTTTCTTTGTGATGAATTTTTCTCAACAAATTTTTTCGGACCACTTTCCGGGGCATCCAAGTCATTCCTATCACGGATTGAACATAATATGAGCCAATTGGACCCCCCACGAGGTTAGCTCCGAATCAGTTTCAGATGAAGGACCAACTGCTAATTGCCTTTGATCCACCATTCAGATCTTAGAACTCGTCGTACATGGCATAGTGAGACCTTCACAGCTATTGCAAATGGTCCTGGATTCCGAGATAGAGTCGAGGCGATGAATCGGAAACTTGCAAGCGACCTGTTTGACATACTACAGATTTTTATTACCTCGACAGCTCCTACGGAGAACATAATCGATGGTCTTTATGAAAATATCATCAAGCGTGCATACACTCTTTCACTGAAGATGCAGTTATCTGTGGATGAATACACCATCCAATGGTCCGACTATTACGACTCACAGCCTAATGCAAGTATCGTGATAAAAGATCCTGATGACTTTGAGCTACTTGATCTACAGCGTGCAAGGACGGTCAGTGCCCGTCCACCTCAGGTCCGTATTCAGTGGTTGTTCGATGTCACACCAAAGCTATCAGTTCGAAAAGTACTTCCCAACTCATATGGGAGACCTAAGGTTCTTGCTAAACATCGCATCCTGGTCATTGTTAAAGAAAAGACAGCAAGTGAGAAAAGTGAAATTGATGGTATTCACAGTGACCATTATCAAACGGTTCTAGGTATGCTGGAAAAGGCTAATCGTCCAAGAAAAATCAAAAGAGGTGGTTTGGATCGTTTTATTAGAAGATAGCTAGAAAGAAATGTGACACGGCCGACGAGTTCAAGAATTTAGCTGCTCATATAATAGACTTTTTGACTATAGTAGATTTCTTGAACGATATGGACAATTTGGTTGATGTCTTGAATTTCCGTACAACCGAATCTGCTTGTAGTCGCTCAGACATACCCAGCAGAATTGAGCACCGCATTTCAGGCCTTGAGACCGAGATATTAGTATCGTTCTTTCATTACACACATAATTTCTGAACACCAGTATATCTTGGGATTATAAACTACAACTCCAAGGACAAGAAAACGGGTATCTGGAGGAAATAGGGAAACCAAGCTCACATGTCATATGGTCACAGCCCCTGTTCTTTTCAATAGGCCGCTCGCATCCAGGACACTGTTTCGTCGTCTGCTTCATTGTTTCCATGGATAATGCATTCTCCCTCTGTCTCCTGGCGTCCATGAGTAGTCTCTCTTGATCTTCTTTTCTAATCTTCTCTTGCTGTCGTTTGGTCTCCCTGGCTCGTTCCTCTTCTTCCGTTCGCTGTCGCTCCTTTCTCCTTCTTTCAGCTTCCATCAACTGAGCAGCCCCTGCCTTCTCTCTTTCCTCCCTGTGACGACGTTTTTGTCGTTCCTCCTCTTTGCGTTGGTCTCGATTGCTAATCTCTTGAGCAGCTTCCAAATCCTGTTCTCCTTGGAGTCGCCTTGTCATTTCCAGGTCCGAATTATCTCTGCCCCTGACGCTCTGATATTCGTCTGGGTTTTGCAACATCTCATCATACTCGTCACACGTAAGCCCTGAATGCCAGGGTCCTGCATGAAGATAACAAGACCGGAAGCCACAGTTCAGACAGCGAACAATAGGTTCAGAAGCACCTTTTTCATGCAGTTGGCCAAAATCACATTGCTGACACCAGATGAAATTTTCGTCTGAGCCTACTGCGCTTCTAAATGAAAGTCTTTCATACCTCTCAAAAGTCTCTGGGTCAGCGAGTCGCTTGATATCGTCATAAATGAGTAATGTCTGGCATTCCGGGCATCTAATCTGATCCCAGATTCTCGTCTCAAGATCTGATTTTATACTCTTTGATATACAGATGTTGCATACCGAGGGTTCATGAGCACAAGCTATTGATATCCACGCCGGCCGTGTGACAGTGTTGGAGAAATCTTCAACACAGATGTTACAACTCGTGAGCCTGTCCGTAGGGTGAATAGAGGGCTGCGGTATCTCCTGTTGTGGTAGGTGCCTATCACTTATGTCGCCCATATGTCTCAACAAGCCGTCCAAAATAACCATACAGTTAAAGGATCTCTTACCTTTCTTCATAATTGAAACGGGACTGCGTATTTGCAGTACGCAGACTTTCCAATGCGCGTTCTAACTCAACCTCGGCATTTCGTAATTGCTCTTCAAATGAATTTCGGAATTCCTCTTCCAATGAACTCCAGAAATTTGCCTCCTTCACTAGTTTTAATTGATTTTCAACCCGGGTATTGGCCGAATCATTAGGAAGAGGCTTTCTGGGTACGCTATATCGGGAACCATAGTACGGAGTCTTTAGCACGGGGTATGTAGATGTACTATTATCTCTTCCATCTTTGAACCTATCATTGTCTGTTCCGTAGACATCATCTGTATAATCGAGATTGTCAATTCCTGCTGGTAAATCTGATGGAAGTCCTCTCCACATATCCTCGTAATTGGCACTGGCCGATAACTTCGTTTTTTTCACCCCTTCGGAACAGAGGTAGTTCGTTTGGTCCTCAAAAATAGGAGATTGAGCGTCGGTGATTTCCTCTGATTCTTTTCTTTAGAAGATTTCTTTGAAATATGCGACCATTATGGGTGGTATCTTGTTAAGGCCTTAAGGAAGGAAACTGGTTGAAAGTCGATAGGCGTTGCCCCCCACCTCCTGTACCTATACGCAGCGAATTGACTAAAGTGATTTTGCAAGCCAGTTTCTTGTCAGTAATATCAGAGATTGGCGACCCTGGTAAATTAGTACGTACTCGGATCCGTTGATGGAGGGGGAAGTATATATACGTTGACAGTACGGAAATCGCAAGGCTGAACTAGTCATGAGGTTCATCCTTGTCCTTAGGCTAGCAAGGCTGAACTGCCGACGACGATGTTTAGCCTTGTCCTTGAGCGAGCTTTGGATTCATGATTGGACCAACTAGCAAGTAACTAATGGTTTGAGGCATACAGGCCATCAACAAGATATAGCAGCATTATTTGATATTCAATCTTTATTTCCGAACAACGGATTTAGGGTAGCCCCCAGTTTCCCAAATGGGTAATAGTATGTAATTGTCCCTGTCTCTTTTAGTTGACATTTTTGAAAACGGTCCTTGGTAAACTCCGGAGCTTACATCAAATCTGTATAGTGCGCTTGAAATTGGCCTATATTCTTGTGAGAGGAGGGATATGGCTGCGGGGAAACCTTGAATCCCTCTACATGAAATTTGTAGTCTCAAGGCTGACGGACAAACAGCCATATGGAACACTAAGCACCTCTCTTTTTTCCCCCTATTATATATACTCGTAGAGTCTTTCATAGCCTTGGGCAGAAATGAAAGTGAGTACCAAGCACACAGAAATGTACGTTGTTTCCTGCAAATGTACAGAAGGACCCTGTTGAGGCCTGAAGCCTAAGATATAGGACTACTACGCCATTGGACAGCCTTTACTATTCAAAATACTGATTTCGGGGCATTTATGAGTCATATGCGACTCCTTGCTGCGTTTTAGATACAGGATACTCGCATCCTTGGACGTATCTCAGGCTCAGATAGGCAAATATTAGGTAGAGAGTCCTGCATCGGCGCTGCCGGGTAACAAGCCGCCACCGTAATCGACTCGCCCTATTTAATCTAGGAAAATCCTCTTTTTCCCTTCTGATGAGTATTTCTTTGCATTAATCTGTTTCCATTTTAATTCAGAAAGAAGCCTATCGTAAACGTTCTTTTTCTCAGTCCTGTCAAAATGGAAGCCAAAGTCGCAGCGTGCCAGCGGATCATACAATATTCCGTGACAGATATGAGACTCATCCTCGAAGCTCTCAACATGTCCGGTCAGGGTTTATTCTTCCAGGGTCAATGGATGAAATTGCCGAAGAACACTCGTCTAGCGGTGTATGGCGACTCGGCCGCCGCGCATTATATGTGTCGTCGGTGGGTTGAAATGCCATTGACAAAAGGTTAGTTTTCTTCTCTAGGCTTTGTGAAACCTCGGGGTGAAAGTTTATCATAGTGAAACATAGAACAATGGACGGGAATTCGCAAGCACGTTCTTGGAAACAGCATTCTTGGTCGCACAGGAATCCGCATGGGCCTGAACTATTGCCTCAACTTGAATCCTGGCACAACCGAAGTATCTCATGACATGATGGCAACATCTGTTGAAGCTATTTTGGGTGCCGTTCACCTCGACGGAGGAGACCAAGCCCTGGCCTCAGTCATGACCGCACTCGGTCTTACATCGGATCTTCTGGTACGTCTACGCCCCTCCCCTTTTGTCTTTTCCGTTTTATGAACTATTGTATCTCTCTACAACTCAACTTTTATCTCTTATAGGTTCCTCTACATAGCGGCCCGTAAGGTCCCTTGCATATCCTCACCCAATGAGATCTTCTCTCTGGGGGGGGGGGGGCATTCCGACTTAACAACACCTGGGCGGGAATATATCTGTTTTGCACCTGTCAACAGAGAAGGTCCTGTTAAAGGCATTGTTAATTCGGGATTCTCCCCAAAGGCAAAATGGCATCAGGCGGGAATATGCAGGGGACCTCACGGGCCTCCATGCCTAGGACCCTTTTTTCTTCCTCCTTAGATTTAAGGGTGGAAGATTAGAGGTCATTGGCTCGACAATATTGCTGGATGCAATATCTTGTCTTGAATTCCTTATCTAATGCAATATTTTTGCTTAGGATCAAGCCGATTGAGTTTTGATATGTCACATATCAATCCAAGGAGTGACAGAACTGTTGTTATTCAACATGGACTATTATCTATTTCCGGGGCGCAGAGTGCAAAAGGGAATCCAGCTGGCATGTATGCAGATTTTGTAGGGTTTGGATTGGGTTGGGTTGGCTTCATGTATCAGATTGATATTGTTGCCGTTTAAGAAAAAATGGTTCAGAAAAGAATTAAAAAAAAGCAATATCGGTGGAATTGGCGGTGCTCATACTGTAATCCAGAGAGATGGGAGTAATTCCAACAAGCCCCACAGTGACGATATATCATAGTATACACATCCTTCTCTCGGAATGTGAGTATATCTTCAGTTTCCATATACTGGCATCGAGGTTTGAAAAGTGAAATGCTATGACATCCAGCGTTGGACTCTCGAGCAGACCTGTTCGCACACTTCACCATGAGAATTTTTGAATATCTTGAAATGGTATGAAAGATTTAGAACTGGACAATTGTTGTTGGACTACTGAGGGTGGTAGGTGGCATTATGCAATCCAAACGAAGGCAGAGCGCTCGCTTGACGCAAGCTAGCCAATTACATACACATAACTATATAACCTCAACAACAGATGGCAATTCTACTCTGCTATAATATGAGTAGATTCGAACGCCTATGGCAATCTCAGATAGTATTCCAACATCTTCGGGAAGTTTGGTGTTCCAAGGCCAGTGACAGGATCCCATCCGGGAACGGCAGAGAAGCCCATGGTATCGCATCCAGGGTTCGTTCCTATATTAGATTGTCGTATCAGTCTTGTGAATTGAAAAGTACCATCGAGGCCAATAGTAAACAATAGAAATGACGACGGAATCGAGAGAAGAGAATATACTTACCATTTGTAATATCATTCAACATTGATGGATTTGCGTAAAGGGAAGGGTTTAGGAATCCAAGAGGCGATTTACCAGCCCAAAGACGTTCGTCGTTGATTCGATTGATAACAGCAGCAAAAATAGGAGTGCTTGCTGACGTACCACCGCTAAGACTGTAGTTTCCGCCATTGTACACCTTTGTTATTGTCTTGTCAGTTTTCATTGTGTAAATGTGCTTCCTCCAATCTCTAGAAGGAAAGGAATTAAAACCACAAAGACACCACATACCACAATATTGTCACCATTGGCCGCAACATCAGGAACACCACGGCCGATACGATTGTAAATACCTCCAGTATTGCCGACCAAAGAATCGATATCAATCATTTGCTGTATGTCATTCGTCTCGGGGGCTAAAGCACTGTAGTAAGGGTATGGTGGGTTGTGTTTCTTGAAGAAAGTTGCAACCGCTTTCCGTTGGTAGTCTGGAATTGGGAATACATTACTGAAGCCACCACCCGAGGAATAGTTGGCGCTGTATGGGTAGCCTGCCGGATCAAACACGGCACTTTCCGGGTCCCAGACTGTCTTTCCTGGGTACACCTTTGTTGCTCCCACATTGGTGACATAAGGACATGTGTTTGGCCACGTTGGGTTGAAGACGTTGAGCTTGCTACCTATACAGCCTGTAGGACCACTGTTTGAATTAGAAATGATATCCAAATGCACATACACCTGGGTAAAATAGAGGGAAAAAAAAGGAAATCCTTACTCTCCAGAGTTAGGGTAATTGCTGACACCCGAGTCTCCACTGGCAAATAGAAAAGATACTCCTTGGAGTCCTAGTTTGGCATATTCAAGACACTGGCGGCGTTGGTAAGATAGTGGGAGGTCGACTTCTTGTCCACCGTACGAAACCGAGATCACATTGGTTGGCTTGTAGACACCACACATGAGTTCACCCTGCCAGCCACCGGGATCTGGATAAGTCTGGTCAAGGTACTTATCATTGCCGGTCTCACCATAAGCCGAAAATGTGCAGTAAGACTGGTTTGGGGAAAAGTCAGTCATGCTATTTTCGTAACCCTAAATGGTTCCCGGGGGGAAGAACTCATATATGGGCTGAAACAAAGTAAAATGCTCAATGCTCGACTTACACCATCGAGACTATCCAAGAAGGTATTAAATCCAAAAGAATAACTGTCACAAAGTTAGTATTTGGGAGAACGTCTCGTATCCAGATGACAGAGTTTATATCACGTACGTATCGTTGGGATTGGACTGTACAATAAAGTCATCTACTTCATAGTCGGTAATAGTCTGTGGATATACAATTGGATACGCGAGCTGGAGATCGAGACTCACTTCCCCACCAGCGTAGTAAGGATCCGTTGTAGATTGTTGACCGCCGTCGACATTTGCGGCGATAGGATGCGTTCCCTTGGGAATGTGAGGAGTGAAATTGGCAAAGAAGAGATCCAGATCCTGCTGCGTATAAAATTGCAGCTCAGACTCAAAAATTCCCAAAGAGTTGTTCGGGTGTGCTCTGATTGCTGGCGGGATTTGGTAGAGAGCGGCAACACATGCTGGGGAAATAGCTATATCGCACGTACTGAGATCGTTGGGATCGGATGACACTGCTGCCCTGACTGCTTCCGCTCTTCCTGAGCCTTGTTCGAGGGGATCCCGTAGATCATGGTTGACGCGCCGAGTGAGTGCTTTCTCTCTCTTTTGCTTGTCTTCGCTCACGACGCGAACCATATTCTCTCGTTTGACTCGTTGTTGTCCATCGATTGGGGCAAGAAGCTTGATACCCGGAGTGACGAAATCGACATGTTCCTTGAGATGGTGCGGGACGTGGTATTCATCGCAAGCTGGCATGATCCCACCGGTGACGGAGTCTTCGAATTCATGGAATTCGGTCTTCAAGAGACGTTCCGCTTCATCTGGGGTTGCGAAAAAGGCCAGCCATCCTCGGTTGTCGGAGTGTGTTATACGCTTAGACGAAATGCCGTTGTCAGTAAGCCATGTTTTCACTGATTCGACAGTCTTATCAGATGGTTGGAACGCCTTGATGACTTCCTCGGGAGTCCAGTGTTTCCCATAATTAGCAGAATCTGGGTGAGAGCTAACTCAATTTATATTAGCCTTTAATTAATTATTCGAAAAGCTCTTGTCTACCAACTGCAGCTGAGAATCTGTACTATCGAGAACTACTTACACATCCAGCAAATGTTGGTACATCTCCTCTAGGTTCGACTGCGCTAGACCAATACGCATTGGAAGCAATTTGTCCCGGGGCACGCGGTCACGTTTGGTCCAACGTGCGGGCAGTGAATCTCGCTTCTCGTGAAGAACATGCTTCACTTCCCGAGAGGGAGCTGCATCAGCAGTCCAGGCGAGGCCCAAAGTGAGCAGCAACACGGTTTGCCTAAGAGCCATGTCTTCTGCTGTCCCAATTCTGCTGGCAGCCTACTCGCAGAAACTGATATTCAAGGGTAGTACGGAATTAAAAGTAAAGGCGTCTGATTGAGCTACTTATAATGACATGCGGTTCAAAAAGCCAGTGCAACGGTGCTACTGAACCTGTCTTAGCTGCACGTCGCCAACCATTGGCGCTTCCCGTTATTCCTAAATGCTGAGCCATTTTCTACCGAGTGATAAGCAGGAGAGATTGCGAGCAAAGAGCGGGGAAAGGTCTCATGAGGTTCGGCCCTGATTACACAGTTGTAGGCCTTTATTGGACGGTTATTGACAATAACGTTACAGTTGGAAGCGGGACTGATAGACTAAAGTTAAACCATTTAACCCGACTTGGTGGCTTCCCGGATGGTGGCTTGAAACTAGAATGATTTGCGGACACAAGCATTGAGGATCGAACATTAGAAATCCAGATTTGCACCACTAGATGCGTCTCGTGTATCTGAAGCAACCCACATTAGGTTACATAGGTCACCATCCGCCAGCACAAGCCATTTTCAAGTCTGTTCCCGCTTTCTCGATTCAAATTGAACGATTCAAATAAGCCATGCAACAAAACATTGACAATATGATGAGGCGGAGCAGGTTGAGACAGTTTTACCAAAATAAATTCCCCGACAGTGAGAATCCGTGTCCAATGTCACCAGTGCTATCAACCAGGACATGAACTTCAGGTCGTTCTGCAGTCTATTAGGCGATCTATAAACCCACCCGAATTTGACCAATCCCACCCGTATGCAAAAACATCTAAAAGATCCATTACCAATCCTTCCCATACAAATTTCTTATGAAGTGAAAGTAATCCTCTGTTGCCAATTGCTACCACGCCCCTACAAACTCCTCAGTGTGCAGTTGAGATGTGGTCAAGTAGCATGAGTGTAGCAGGCACAAAAATGAACGAAATCAGCTCCTCGCTGACGTACCGGTACTACATTGTAACTGTTGCTAACCTTTCAAGCTATCAGTCTTAGTCTGAATAAGCCCAAAAGCAAGCAAACCACCGAAAGTGCCAACAAGCCGAAACATCCGAGGATTCGGCAACAGAAAGAGATACCTAATACATAACCAGTGCTCAGAGCTCCCTGGCCTCCTTTACAAAAGAGATGAGGAAATGTAAAAGCATCAAAAAAGGAATTTTATAGAACAGCGTTACTAGTTAGAGAATGTAATAACTTGAACTCTTCCATTTTCACACCCAATGGCTAAAGCACCGTCTTTGACTGTTGAGACCCCAAGGCCCTCAGAGGATCGATAGCCAGGTGGTAACCATAGCTCTCTTTGGCCCCTATTAGCAACCCATTGATTCCCGTGCAGAGATGGCTTGTTTATTACGTGAACAAAATCTGGCAAGAAGCTTTTACGCCAGTCTTGGGCCGTAAAGCACTGTAGTTTAGTTGAAAGATAGTAAATGTCTTTGGAGGGGTCGACGTCAGAATCCCAGTACAAGAAGGCATCAATGATATGCTCAAGCGCGCCTGTAGTGTAGTCCCAGAACTTAATGTGTGCAGTAGAGCCAGAAACCAGAAGTTTGCTGTCAGGTAGGAAAGCGATTGATTGCAATGCCCGGTTCTCTTCCACAGTGTGCTTAAGCGTGCCTGTAGCCATATCCCAAAGATTAATTTCATACCTAGAGCCAATCGCTAGCAGTTGGGAATTAGGTGAAAATGTAATCGATCCTACCGCGCGTACATGGAGCTCTAGGCTGTGCTTGACTGTGCCTGTAGTGAGATCCCAGATGTCAATGATGTGGTTATTGGTGCCAGCGGCAAGCATTTGACCATTAGGTGAGAAAGCTAGCGATGTGACTGAGGACCGCATTCTTAAATCAGCGCTGGGTCCCTTCAAGGTATGTTTGAGTATGCCTGTAGCGGGATCCCAAAGTCTGACAGTCCCTTCCGAAACGCCAGACGCTAGTAGTCGATTATCATGGGAAAAGATCACCAAGGTCGACCATTCTAACTGACCCTCCAGAGCGTTCAGGGTATGTTTGAGCGCGCCTGTAGAGGTTTCCCAGAGCTTAATAGTTCGATCCCGAGAGCAAGATGCAAGTAGTTGGCCATCGGGCGAGAAAGCAACCGAGTAAACCATATCTGCATGGGCATTTAGGATAGGTTCAGGAGCACCCATATCAAGGTCCCAGAGCTTTATCGAGTTACCATCAGCAGATGCCAGAAGTCGACTGTCAGGCGAGAATGCCACTGAGAGTACTAAATATGAAAGGGGCTCTAGGATGTACTTCAGCGTGCATGTGAAAGGGTCCCAAAGTTCTATACTGATATCGTAGCCGATAGCTAGCAGCCCACCATCAGGAGCGAAGCAAACCGAATGCCCAGAGAGTCCCAGGATATTTTTCAACGCACCTGTAACAGGATCCCAGAGCCCGTTACTTCCATCAATATGGCATGAAGCAAGGAGTCGAGCATCTGGCGAGAAAGCCATCCTAAATACAGCGCCCTTATTGGAATAGTCCCACATGGTGTGATTAAGCACGCCTGTAACAGGGTCCCAAAGCTTTATAGTCCCATCACTGGAGCCAGCAGCCAGCAGTCGGCCATCAGGTGAGAAACAGACCGAGTCAACACGGTGTAACTCCCGCGACTTTGTCTGCAAAATGCGCTCAAGCGCACCTGTTGCAGGATCCCAAAATTTGACAGATCCATCATTGGCGCCAGAAGCCAGCAGTTCGCCATCAGGTGAGAAAGCAACCGAGCTTATAGGAGGAGGCCCCGTATGGTGTACAAATGTTGCTCCGTTAGGATTATTAATCTCAAAAAAGGATCTACCGTGTGGATCATCCACAGTGTACTTAAGTGCGCCTGTATCAGAATCCCAGAGCTTAATAGTCCCATCATAAGAGCCAGATACCAGCAGCCGGCCATTAGGTGAGAAGGCGATAGATTCAACGCGCTCTTTATGGCTCTCTAGGGTGTGCTTGAGCGCTCCTGTATCCGGGTCCCAGAGCTTAATAGTTCCATCATAGGAGCTAGAAGCGATCAGTCGGCCATTAGGTGAGAAGGCGACCGAAACCACACTACCTGAATGGCCTTCCAGGGTTTGTAAATCTGGACCCCAACCTTCATCCTGATTTGGCCAATAATGCATCCAGCTAGGACGATCACTTTCAAATGCCTGTCTGATTATTGAATCTCTAGGTGCAAAGATTAATCCAGAAGTATAGATCTGTAGTGGAGCAATATCCGCTATGTGACTATTTCTCAGGATGAATCTCTGTGCATCATCCAAAAATTCAGAAATCTGCAGATTATCATCATCCTATAATCCTCAGCGCAGATATTCTTAAATGGGATAATAGGCGCTTACTTGTAGTGTTGACTTCAAAATGTTGATCCCTCCTATAACTTCTGAGACAAGACCTAGTGTGCACATCACCTCCATCCAATGGAGGAAATGCACTTGGAGAAACGCGTAAACATGGCCAACCTGAATTATGACGTCCAAAATTTTTGTTATATGGTGGATCCAGTAGCGGCATGCGTACTGTAGTTCTGGTGACAAATGTTGACTGATAAGCTGGGCATCAATATCTCGGCGCTGTATTCCATGGCTGGGGAGATTGCATATATTCTTTTTCAGCCGGTTCTTCATGACAGAGAGACAGTAGTTGCTTAACTTAATACTCATTTCTTTCTCATCAACCCAGAAAGGGGTTTTCTCACGAGTGCTTGAGTCAAGGAGGAAGTCTCGGAATGATAAATGGAAGATTCTGATTGGCCGCTCGTTATTATTTGGTATATGCACGACTGAGTGTACTGAACCAAGTCTGGATTTAATTGTATTTATGGTGATCCCCGTGAGGTTTGACAGGGGGACAACTGGGAGCGGGACCTCAAGTAGTATGATTATACCAAGGACCTCCCGAATATCCTGAACTACTTGAATTTGTCTCTTCCCATCGTATCTTGAGACGAGTCGCATCAAGACGGGAAGATATGTCTTTTCCAATCTTGACTCCTCATTCTGATATTCAAGGATCTCTCGGAGAGATTGCTCGGGGTCCAGATTATAATCCTCGAATTGACGGCAGATAGTTGCAGCAAAAATGAATAGTGGGATTGACATAGATAGCAAATCTGTGAAATTTGGTTTCCCTGGCCAGTCGAGGCAAAGATCTCTCTGTTCCCTAATTCTAGCCAGCTTGTATTTGAGGAACAAAGAGATGTCATGTTCAATCACTGTCTCTGAAATTTCATGGAGGATCAAATCCTGATAACTATTCTCAACAGTCTGAAAGCCTAATCGAACAGGCAGCTCAGGTCGGCTGGTAATGAAAAACCGAAGGCAAACAGAGCGTGGCAATTGTTGAATAATAACTCGAATATCATTTTCACCTTCACATTCATCTAGAGCATCAATCACAATCACCAAGGGGGGCCGCTGTCCTTTCAATTGATAAAGGTCAGCAAGTGGTTGCTTAATCAGCCGATCGAACTGCTCCTTGAGCGGTTTAGCTGAAATCCTGGGATGATCCTTGATGACTTGTAGTATAGCATCGCGCACCTCCGGAATTCCTGCAAATAGTTGCCTGGCAATGGTTGGGAAGAACCGAGTTGCGTTGCCACGATCTCCTTCACCTCTCTTGAAAAAGAAGCTCGCACCTAATAACCCTTGCTTCTGAAAGTTCCTTGCCACAGTTCGTGATATTGTTGACTTGCCAGTTCCAGCTAGCCCATTAAGCCAGAATATACACTTTCCTTTGGGTAAGGTAGCCCATTCTCCGACCTTGTGTAGAAGGTCCTCCCTGGTCCCTTGAAAGCATTCTTCTTCATGCTGGTCTACATAGGTTCCGAATTCAGCTCCTTCAGCAATTGGCAACTCGTCAAGCTGAATACCTCGCGCTATATTTTCGATATTTTTAGCCACTCCACTAGTCATTGAGCGGATACTGTCGACAGTTCCGGATACGTTTTCCAAGCAGTTTTTGATGTCTGCCGAACAAGTATTAGAGATAACAAGATATATTGGAATAATTCCAACTAACCATTGAGAGCATCAGTAGCCCTCCTCTCGGAGTCTACCCTCTGAGGGACAATCTGATTCAAGAGATCTCTTGCATACGCAGCTGCCGCCATCGCAGCATAGCCCTGCCATTCCTTACTTTTGTGCGAATCGGCATAGTCGCAAACACCACGGATGACCAAGCAAGGGAAATGGTTTATCAGTCCAGCCGCTTCCATTTCAAAGCAAAGAACATCTTGGGATGTCGCTATCTTGTCACGAAATAGTGCGTCTTTAACCACTCTATTTCCAGATGCGATCAGACCATAATGGATAGCAGGATCAACTTTGATATGTCGCAGAGCTCATCACAGTTTGCTTGGGGATCTGAATGAGCGAACCCGCTTTCGTAAAGCCTGTCACTTTCGAAAGGCGGCCGTTCATATTTTCGCTTCAGTCTTTTATTACCTTCAAGCAAACTTTGAATCCTCTCCTTCAACTGATGGCCCTCTTCCTCATATTGCGCTTGAAGCCCAGCCACAGCCGTGCGCAAGATAGGTGGCGGTTGGTTTAAGAATCCTGTTTGATGGAACTCCTTTCCTTGTAACTCTTTCCCGAAATCGTACTGAAGCAGGCCACCATGCCCATTTCGAGGAGAGCTCACAATAATATCGCCAAGTCGAATATCATGTTTCAAGGGTACTCCACCACCAATCCCAACCATTAACCCGAATCGGATGTTTGGAAAGCTGTGTAGCATGTCCCTAGCCACCTCGGCGGCTGATGAAGTTCCGTACTCTCTATCCGGTACAACAGCAATAACAACCTTGTGACCCCCAATTTCTCCCAAAGTATAATGGTTATTATCGTTTGGCGACAGCTTTTCAGGCCGAGTATGCTTTGTATCAAGGAAGGCTCGGGCAGCTACATATTCTGTCTCCAAGGCACATATCCAACCGACGGTGTACTGATCTGGGTCTGACATTGCGGGCACACATGTGACAGCGGGACCTTGAATATTTCCTTCACGCTAATGTGTTCATCCTAGGATGTGATTTTCTGGGTAAATCAAAGTTCTTGGCGCAAATGAAAATTTAGAAGCGAAAGGGTGATTGGAAGCGCTCGGCCTTGTGGTGCTTGAAAGAGGGGTAAGAGAAGCATGAGGCTGACGGGCTGGATACGTATCATCTGCTATTCACTGGGACCTCGCTTTTCCGTGGCGTCAAATTGCACTGCAACCTTAGCTTCTTGGGGGAATTGCAAGTGGGGAGATGATAGGTATGAAGACAGCGATCTATCATAATTACACCATACTGTTGGTTCTTTAAACGGATTGTAAGCTACTCCTCTATGTTGTCTTGGAATGTAAATAGCCGCATCCAAAATGAATGATTACTATTGATTTCTATCAACACTGTCTCATAATGTATAGAGAGTGAAAATTCATCGTAGTGGCCACAAATGTTATCGTATGTTAACGGCTCTTGCGTAGATAATGATTCGAGACCCCCTCAATAGGCCTATTGACTCACACGCACCACGTAATGTCAAGGTCATCAATAGGTATACGAGGTAGATACCAACTATTTGGTGCACATGTTTTGTTTTTCTTGGTGAATTGCAAATGTTGGCTCTAACGAGTCCAGGCCGGAGGCAAATGCCAGAAAGATCCCGCAGCTGCACTGCAATTTTAGCTCCCTGGAGGAATAGGAAGCGATTGCAACTTCTGTTTCCTTGGAGGGTTGCGGGCTCGGGTGCTTAGAGTGCCCCCCTAGGAATTAGAAAATAGTAGCCATACCGCATCGGGGCCATCCCAGGGTAATGGCAGGGCAAATGTACTGCAATTTTAGCTTGGTAGAAGAGGCTTGTCTCGTGATTTGAGAGAGTCTTCATGCAAGGCTTTGCAAAATTGTCCCAGGTCAGGCTCAGTCTCAAACAGACAATATTCTCACTCTACCTTCCCCCTTTCAATAGTAGACAATTCCATTTTGTAGGCAGTTTTGCGTCCTGTAACCAACACTAAAAACAATGTTTTAAGCGTTCTTATTCTCATTTCTCTTGTGGTAAACCGTTACTACGTACGTGCTTGGTACATGATGCACACCGCTAGTTTGTGCACTGCAATTTTAGCTCCACAGAGGAAGTGGGAGTGGCGATGACAGGAGAGGAACAGTCATGGATTTAAATTGCATTTCGGTGGCTTAGCAGGGCTGCGAGCATGCCTACTATATAACTTTGTCGTACTATTGTAGAAAGTTGGTGTTGTATTTCAATTTGTAGGATATCAACACGATCAAATGAGGGAAATGATGAGAGCAGCAAATGAATTCCAAACATTCAAGAATTGTAGATTCTTTCTCCTACCTAGTCTCTAAGCAGCTAAGTATTTTCAATAATACTAGAGGACCTAGTCTTGCCCCTGTCACTCTTATTGCAGATAATCACATAGCAAACTTGGATACAGTTCGATTTCCAGCGTAATGACACTGATGAGTCGTTAAGTCAGTAGGGGTTAGAGTCATTGTGGGGTGAGGCTCAAAATCTACACTACAATCTTAGCTCCCTGGAGGAATCTAACTCATTGGAGCTATGGATGCACTACAAGCCCGGTTTCTTGGAAGGATTGTAGACTCGGGCAGCTGTGCGAATACGGAGTACGAGTGCTATTTGGATTTGTAGTGCCACGAGCCTGAGTACCTACGTGCTCTTGAAGCTAATAGTCTCCAAACTGACAGCAATCCCACCCCATCTCCTACGTTGCTAAAAACCTTCATATTTTTACACAACCATGCCTTGCTCTTATCTCGTAATTTCCATGGTAAATCACTGTATAGCAAGGCATGCTGTGTTTGGGCCTCTCGCCTGCAAGTCCTGTATTCGGGATGAACCCCAATTTTAGCTCTGTAGAGGAGTTGAAGCTGGGTTGGTTGATGAGCTCAGCCACAAGTCGAAGATGCACTACAATCTTAGCTTACTCGAGGAAATGGGTGTGGCGATGGCGTGGAGAAGAGAAGAATACTTGTGCGTTTGTACAAGCTTGGCTACTATATATCATATGAAAGCTGGTGTCATGTATCAAAATAGATCAATGACTCGGGGGGGGAGGGGGAAGGGGGAAGGGGGAAGGGAGAAGGGAGAAGGAGAAGGGAGAAGGGGGGGCAGGGGGGGGGGGGGGGAGGGGAGGGGGAGGGACGATGATACCTTCAAACAGATTTGAGAATACGTTTAGGATATTACAGTTTCTTACTGGCATATAGTCTATTCTAGTCTACGTCCTGTAACGCGAGAAAACTCATTTTTTATGCAGCTTTGTCCTTGTCGCTCTGTGTAAGTTATGGCTCTCAAACCCGGTATTAGCGAGTGGGGAGTTGAGAGATATGTTGTTAGAGATTGTTGCTGCAGTAAGTAAGGAGTATACCTAGGTATTTATCTGAGTCTCGCAAACTCTTTCAAGGTTGGCTATTCCTCTACTTTGGCTTTGGTCTTTGGTTGTGATACGCATATAGAGACACAGCAAGCATCGTTATTCAAGGAGCTGGCTGCCTCTCTTTATACACAAATCGTCGACGATTAGGGCGAAATCTACCGCTACTTACAGTGTTGAGTGTAGTATAGTAACCTTGTTCAGACTCGTTGGCATTACACGGCCTATTTATATTGAGCCTTTCGGAACTTCATGACGGCTGAAGAGCATGTACCTCCCCGGCTCTCTCCAATTCGAACATAATCAAGGATATTGAGTAGTACATCGAGTCAGTTTTGTACGACAACCACCACACTTGCAACCAAGGAAACTTCGTCAGAAACCGACTTTGTTAGACATGAATGGGAAAGAGGTGGAAATGCATGTGCTTTTCAGTCATCCAAAACTTCCGAAAGGCTCAGTATAATAAACCGTGTCCGCGCCAATGGAGTTGGGAACCATATCGCATTGCCGCAGCTGGTGGTTTCTGGGACCACTCCGCGGAAAAGAGTCCCGTACTTGAGGGTTTTTAACTAAATCATCCTACGCCATGATCCAGAAAAATGAGCGGACTACCTCATTTTTCTGATACAGAGGATGCAAAGGCCCGGGCTGAGGTATTTCGCCGTGACATGAATACACCGAGCTACCGAAGATCATTGGAGACGCCACAAAATTACTAAACCTTCCAGGGTTGATATCTATGTCTGAGAACGAAGAAGATGTTAAGGTTATTCAAGAGCTGGTGGACTCTTATCTCGAGAATTCTCGAACAATTATCCTTACAGTAGTGCCTGCGAGTAGTGATATTAACATTCGGGATATAATTCAACGTGCTCACCCTTTTGATAAGACTAGGCAGCGAACCGTGGGAATCATAATCAAGCCAGATCTACCAGATGTGATCAACGTTGGTACAGAACCCCGTACTGCGCGCTTGTGGGTCCTCGAGGTTTGCAGTCTTATGTTGCTTTGTGTGATGGTTGATGCTAAAAACTACTAGATATACCACAAGACGAGGAGTCGAGAGTTGCCAGGCAATCACAATTACACCTTGTTTGCCGAATTGTCTCATGCTCAATTGCAGAGATACGGGGGATGTCTGTCGTCGTCATTTGAACGCGGTCGTCTCTCTAGTCAATTGCTTTATTCGCTCTGCACTGGTCTTTGTCGTCAAAGGTGCCAAAGTTCGTCAAAGCTTAACACGGGTAATTTGAGACAACGCTGGATCTCAATGCCCAGGAAGCACATCGGGGATTGGATGTATTACTCCTAAATGAGGCACGCCATCCTATCACTAATAGCCATTATTGCACGGACAATATTCAGAAAGCTTGACTTGGTCGCTCCAACAGGGACCTGAAAGTTTCCATGGATCATGCAATTCGTAAGGACTGGAAAGGTAAATTCCATTCCAGCAATTCACAGGCTGCTGTCTGCCCTCTGAGACCGTGTTATCGTAGCCAGCTCATCTGCATAAGACATGTCGAATTACTCTATAGATAAAGTATAATATGGCCAGGCAATCGAACTCATCAGCATGTGTTATCCATCAGGGTGTGTTATCCGGATGAGATGGCTCTAAGGTCCTGCCCAGCATTATTGCCGCTCTTTCTGGTGCCTCGGTATAGGTACCCTATTTATATATTAAGGACAAAATAATCATTATATTGTTTTTATATTTATACTACTATAATTTCATATTTTTATAGTTACAGATTATTGGTTGAGGGATACACTTCTACAGAGAATTCTAACTAATCAGAAAGCGTAACAATACAGAGTAGAGATTTGATTAAAACCAAGTAAAAATAATTATAACAACAATTCTTAAGACATGACGAATTGGACTATAGATAGAGTATAAGACAGTCAGGCAATTGAATTTATCGGCGTGTGTTGTCTGGATGAGATCAGATGGTGCCAAGGTCCTGCTCAGTAAGAGAGGAGATTTGATTATCTAGTAAGTAAAAACAGTGATAATCACAAATTCTTAAGACATAACAAATTTAGACTATAAATAAAGCATAAAGACTGTCAGGCAATTTAATTCGTGAGCGTGTGCTATCCGGATAAGATCATTTGATTCCAAGGTCCTGCTCAGCGTTATTTCCACTCTTTCTGACACCTCGGTATGGGCGCCCTATTCATAACGGTTATTCTCAGCGGCTATTCTATGCCGTCTCAAACCCCGTGTTTAGAACTTTGGATACCAGGCCGTTAAACGAACATAGTTATTGATGCTTGTAGATGATGCTATTCAGCAATAGGATTGTAGCAAGACAGATATATATAAAGGGACCGATGTCCCTTCAATCTTTCTGATCTTAGCGTTAATTAGACCACAGTTTGCTGTTGTTGTCTATCTACAATCTCAAACAAAATGCATCCCTTCTTCGTCATCCTCGCTGTTATTAGCAGCCTCTCTTCCTTGGCCTCTGCCGCTAGCCGCCTATATGTCTTTAATAACTGCACTTTCCCCGTCTATCCCTGGGGGGTCGATCCTGTTCCGCCGAGCGAAAACGCCCACCTTCCGCCATTCCAAGAGGAATTCTACGTTATGTGGCCTCGTCCTATGGGTAATTCCATCAAGGTCACCACTGGCCTTTGGGACGGTGTGCCTCGAATCGCCTTTACCTACGATGGTGGCACCAACGGGATGTTTTACGTTCTAAACAATGAGTTTGGAGACCCCTTTGAATATTTCCCAGTCACGGCCACTCCTTTAAACCCTACGGGTCCTCGTTGCGACCCAATTCATTGGCCTAATGGTTTGAATCCAGGTGGCCACACGCCGGTCAGAACATGCCCACTGAACACCAACTTCCGTCTAACTCTTTGCGGTACCGGATGATTATTTTTTGTTATTAGTGGTTAAAATGTCAACCATCAACAAGTCATTCCTTAATATTTTCGGCATCTGTTATATTCAAAGAATGCATTTAACCCAGTCCACAGAAAAGTTTTCGTTGGCTTAATATGGCGGGCACCTTTTTAACCAGGTACTTGACAAGTTATGTAGGAGCAACTCCTTTTAGCCAGCGGTGTTTTTAATCATTATTTTTCTACGGAGTAATTCTGATGTTCTTGCAATCTCCACTCTCTTGATAATATCCACTCTCTTATAACATCCACTCTCTTATAACATCCACTCTCTTGATAACTTTGTCCTAATGGAATTCGCATTAATATATCCTAGTTGCGTACGGCGCGTCGGGCGTAAAACGTTCAAATTGCACTGCAATCTTAGCTCCTCCATAAAAGAAGAGAAAGTGGAGATGGGGACTAGGTAAATATCGATTACTCGTGTCTTTATTGGCGCACTGCAATCTTAGCTTCCGGGAGGAATGTAATGGTAACTTATGGGGTCTATGTCGGTGGCGCTACAATTTTTGGTTGGTTAGTTATTTGAAGGATGGACTCGATTATCAGTAGTACTACATTTTTAGCTCTTTGGAGGGGTTGCGTCTTTGAGACTGTTATTGCAGGTGACTATACTTACACATGAGCTTCGCTTCCTACGCAAGGCTTTGCAAGTTGTCCTCATTCGAGCAGAATTCCCAGTCGGCCTCGATATCAGGTGACGCTCCAGACTAACAATATTCCAAAGTTTTCATGTTAGTACCATCATTTCCATTTACCATAATAAGATAACGCGACGGTTCTTGTAACTCCAATACAGTGTACTGATTATAGGGACTACTTGTGAAAGATACCATACAACCGGGGGTTCCCTTACACGGACCTCGGAATAATGCTAAAAAACAATACTATGTAAATAGTAGTAGCGCTCTTGGCCTCAGGGGTAACGAGCTGGTCCGTCCCAGGAAACGGCCCTAGTCTTACCGTAGTCAAGACTCAAGTGCAGAGTCACAACAGTGACAACACTAGTTTTCAACCAACCAGAAAAGAGTGGGGGCTCCCAAGAATAGCTTATCACGCCAATGCCTGTGATGATGGCTGGCCATCCATTTACTTGATCATGATAGTAGCGCATCCCCTCGAGCTCAAATCATATCAGGAGGATGGAGATTATCTTTCACAACAGCAACCGGAGCCGAGTAGTCGTTCACAAACATTGATTTTCCGTCATAACGGCAATAAATGGCGGATTACCGGTCAAGTACCCGTCGAAGGAGCAGTCTCGACAGTAAAAAGCTACCAAATATTCTTCCACCAAAGGAAAGCCATATTTCCATATTCATCGCTGTCGTTGACCTCAGCTTCTTTCACTAAGAAGTCTTACTACTGCCTCATAACCATTCTGTGAGGCATGATGAAGTGCTGTAGATCTAGACTCATCACTCATATTGACATCGGCTCCTTTCTCGATAAGAAGTCTTGCCACGGCCTCATAACCATTCCCTAAGGCATAATGAAGTGCTGTAGATCTAGACTCATCAATAATGTTGATATCAGCTCCTTTCTCGATGAGAAGCCTTGCCATGGCCTCATGTCTGTTTTGTAAAGCATGATGCAGTGCTGTAGATCTAGACCCATCACTAATATTGATATTAGCTCCTTTCTCGATAAGAAGCTTTGCCACAGCCTCATGACCGTTCTCGGCAGCCCGTGAAAGTCCTGTCCGCCCTCCACCATCCGACTCATCGATTACCAACCCTGTCTCAAGTAGAAGCGTTACAATGTCCAACCGACCTTCCTGAGCAGCCCAAGATAGTGGCGTTCTATTCTTATACTCCTTTAGGTCTTTCCTATTTTTCAAGCCCTCTGTAATATCTGTCCCATTCATCATGCTTGAAGCCGTGTTCAAAAGAGCAGCCACAGTTTCGTTGTTACCGCTCGCCAAAGCGGCAAATAGTGGGTAGCGATATCGCTCTCGATGTATAGGAATTTGCCATTGCGAATGATCTTTAAGCCATGTACGGACGAGATTGGGATATCCTTTGTCCGCAAGGATGTAGAGAAGACTTGCAGCTAAGGTATATTCACGAATCGTGTGCTTCTCAAAGTGATTGTTCATCTTGATCCAGCTCACGATCGGAAATTCGGAAAGAAACTCATTCTGTACAACCACCTCAGCTGCAGCATTAGCATGGTAGAGAATGCTCTGAGTTGCATACTTTAAAAACGGGAATTTAGTTGAAATATTTTCTCGTGCGTTGGAATTTGGTCCTGGAGGTAAACTTTCAATGGAAGTGGACACCGAGGGCTGATTCAAATAGGATATGCAGCATTGTTTGAGATTCTCATGACTTGAGATCTCCCAGTCGGTTTCCATTCCAGGCCATAGTTCATGTAAACCATTATCTTTGAGAAGGAAGTCTCGAACCGATTCGTGGATAAATTGAACTGTGGGGTGTTGGGATTTTGTGATTTCAGCGAGTCCTTTTGAGTAACTGATGACAACTTTGTCGAGACTATTTTTATCACGGGTGGCAGCTGGTATTTGGCTATCAACCAGTTTACTCAATGATAAACCAGACCAGAGAGCATGACGAAACTCCTCTGGTTGCAATGGCCGCTCTGCGAAAAGAATCCAGCGGATACAAAGTAGGAGAGAATCCATATCTTTAGTATCACGTGTTAAAAGGTCTTTAAACAACTTGCTTAGATCGCTGGGTATTTCTGCAAGTCTTTTTCGTAAGGCTAGTCCACCTCATCGGTCCTCCTCATTCAAAATTTGAACAAACCAGGAAAACCCACATAAAGACGCCAGCCGCTTTGCGTAAAAGTTCAGGAAGCAAATCCTCAATAAGAGATTGATCATTGATCCTGAGGCGGTTTGTAATATAGATCGCTAAGTCTTCTGCGTGGCCTGGCTGATCCTCCAGTGTAAATCTTATTCCATGTTTAAGGACCACGTATGGATAATGTCGACTTGAGAAACAGATCCTGAACTGGATATTATGGTCTTTGGCCTGTTCCCCTAAATCTTCAAAGAATTCAACCATGTCCATAACTTGCTGTTCATCACACTCATCAAGAGCATCAACGAAACAGGTAAACCGGCGTTGACCAAGGACGGAGATTGCGTCACGAAACAGATCCTTGAGAATGTTTAGAGGAGGACAGTCCTCTTGATTCTGGGGGAGTATATCAGGATTATCCAACACTGTTTGGAGGTCGCGGTACTCTTCAAGCAGTTGGAGCAATAGTGATCGATACATCCCTGAGGTTGACCTCTCCAGGGATCCACCCCGAGCATTAAAAAAGGAAGCAGTTTTGACATCGGCACGACATGCTCTTTTCATATTGGAGTATGCAAACTTCATGATGGTCGACTTACCCGCACCAGGCTTGCCACTGATCCACAAAAATCCATGGTGTTGTATAAATCTTGTGGAATCAAGCCATGCTTTATAGCCGGGATGGTTAAGAAGCCATTGACATGTTTTCTTGTAATTGTCATTGATATTGATCCTACGAGAATCCATTTGTTTGAATCCAAGGGACTTCATCAGCAGCTGGCGGCGATTCTCAGGTCTATTCCGATCTAGACATTCGGTGTAAGCAGAGGCAAAGTTGTTCCAACTGCCATTGAGTTCACTCACCAGGGCTAGTTAAATAAGCAACTACTGGTTGCTCTTGAATCACAGGTAGCTCCTCAATCAATTCCCTTGCATATGCAGCCGCGGTCGCTGCCGCATATCTTTGCCATTCTTCGTTCTTATGGGAATCTGAGTAGTCACAGATCCCACGAACTGGGAGGCATGGGATTATATCCATAGTGCCTGCGGCTTCCATTTCAAAACATATAATATCTAGTTCTCGAGCAACATTGTCTCGGGTGATGCCGTGCTTCATAACTTGGTTTCCTGAAGCAATCGCACCGTAATGGATCTTTATGGTGCCGGGGGGGTCGTATACTCCGGGGTATAACCTTTGACTGATCGCAGGAATCACAGTTAGATGTTTGTGAGCGATGTTCATATGTCGCCCGGAAAAGGCGATCTGGAGCATTCGGTCGACCATACTCAATGTAACGTTCTAGCTTTTGCTGTAGAATGGATGGGATTCGACTGGCATTTAGTTCGTGTTTCGCTCGGAGATGGTTCAGAGCTGTCCCCAGCAATGGAGACTGGACTTTGGGAACAGCTGTTCGCTCGAACTTTCCATCTGCGACAATCTTCCCAAGATCGTACTGCATTATTCTTGTTCCAACAACCACATCGCCTAAGCGTATATCCCCCTTGCTTGGCACGCCCCCGCCAATCCCAACCATCAAGGTCATTAATATTTTCGGAAAGGTTCGTTTTAGGTTCGTTGCGACGGTTGCTGCATTGACTATTCCGTACTGGCCTGCTGGTAAACAGGAAATGACGATGTTTCGCCTCTTAATACTTCCCAGCACGTAGCTATTTGTATCATCTGGGTTCCTTGGAAGGGATTCATGAACGTCATCTAGCATCGCATGAGCAGCTGCAAGTTCTATGTGCAGTGCGCAAATCCAGGCGATACTGTAATGTTCATGTTGTAGAATAGTAGTAAGACCGCCCTCGTGGAAAACCTTCTGTCACTTCGAAGCAGAATGCCCTTCAGGCCCATGACTGTCGTCGTCCATTTTTGCCTGGCTTTCAGTAAAAATCAGGACTGTTGGTAAAAGACGAGGATAGATGATCTATGGTTTGGAATTTTTTTCTGGAGGTGTGAGGAGGCACACTATAGACAAGGCTACTCCATGCTCACTGCCCGGGGCTGTGCGCGAGAACAGGTCCTTACTGTCATCCAATAAAATGACAAGTCTCCATGTCCGCTGCATGGTTAGTGGGAAGATCGGAGATCACGCAAATCGCCATAATTTTGCCTTACTAGGCATGAGGATACCAGGTGGATCGCCGTTGCGCGACTATCTTCAATAGAGTAGTTCGGTCTCACTTGGCATAGGGTTTCAGAAACAATCTAAGAGAGACCCTGACACTCCGAGTGTACATTCTTGATACTGGTTCATCAGAAAGAGAACATAAGAAAAGATAGTTTGCAAAGTGCTGTACTGTAGAATTGAACAGAGGCAACCGGAATGCACTCTAACCAGGCAGCAGCCCAACTCCGGCTAGAATGACAAGCAAGCTCGACCTCAACCTTCTCCTAACTCCTCAAGGAAACTTCTTCTCCATCCCGCCGGACAAGCCGACTTGATAATGAAAAAGTATTCGCGTCACTTGGTGGTAGTGTAAGACCAAGGACACAGTGCACCGAAGCATGTGCAAGCACAGAGACTTCAGTGCGCGATCCAAAAATGAGAATAATCAATGTTGTGTTCCTTAGAACACTTTCAGAGATTAAACTGAAAAGAACAGATACTACACTTGATCTAAGCCAAAAGGCAAAGAGAGCTAAGGAAGGAAAGAAGAAAGAAAATGGAAATCAGAGCGGGAGAAAGCTGTTTATATAGGCGCTGGGAAGTGGTCTGTGCGTTGGCTGGAACAAACGGTGCAAACAGACCAAAGTAAGCAAACAACGTATGATGTAGCTTGTGTGACTTGCCGAGCGGGAACGGTCCGCCAATCAACGCCGCCGAAATAGAAAGCCCTAGCCCTATCTCCCACCGAATCGGGAAATCACTGGAATCCACAGTTGAAGCATGCCCGACGGAAACCACAGGGAAATTTCATCTCCACCAGCAAGTACACCACAAACTTCCTCACCCAGGCGCAGGATATTCACCTCTTTGCGTTCTTATCTTTCCAGTCAAGTCAATCGACCAGACAACCAAAAAAACCATCAATCAAAATGGCTCCCACCGCTGTACGTTGAACTACACAAGAAACCGCTTTGCTGTTATCCGAAAGGAATGGATCAGTAGGCTAATCAAAAGTATGAAATCGGCAATAGGCTCGCACCAAGAAGCCTCAGAAGGTTACCAGCAAGGTACGCCCCCCCCCCTTTCCTCTTCCCTTTCCAAACATATATATTCTTGTGGATGATGTGGTGCTAATGGTGAGATGGCGATAGTTCATCATCAACGCTTCCCAGCCGGCTAGCGACAAGATCTTCGACGTCTCCGCTTTCGAGAAGTTCTTGCACGACCGCATCAAGGTCGAGGGACGTGTCGGCAACCTCGGCGACAACGTTCAGATCTCCCAGTCCGGCGATGGAAAGATTGAGGTTGTTGCCCACATCCCTTTCTCCGGAAGATACTTGAAGTACTTGTACGTTTCCCTGAAGTCCTCCCCAAACTCTGAATTTTTTTTTTTTTTTTTTTTTTTTCTTCTTTGGTACTAATTCTGGTCGGGGTAATAGGACGAAGAAGTTCCTCAAGAAGCAGCAGCTCCGTGACTGGCTCCGCGTCGTCTCCACCTCCAAGGGTGTCTACGAGCTCCGCTTCTACAACGTCGTTAGCGACGAGGCTGATGAGGATGACGAGTAAATTATTTCTTTGGTGAAATGATTTGCGCAAACTGCGACGGTGGATGATTCTGGAAGATCGGTCAACAGACATGATTTATGATGGATGGATTCTGCTGGTCGGGGACCCCCCAAAAAAAAGTGATACCCGTGATGTAACTAGTTGTGTTATTGGTGTCATGGCTGCTGGGACTATTATGTCCGAGTGGTAAAAAAATACAATCAAATGGAAATTCTTCCATTAATCAGTCAACTGCACATCATGCGTAGATATATATAAGTATATGCTGTAATTAACTCTTCAACGGCCAAGTGCCCTCCCTCTTCAACGCCTTCGCCTTCTCAGCTACCTTGACCCTGACCAAATCCCCCGTCGCCAACGCATCTTCTTTGGAATCGTGACCCTTGTCGCCGCCCATTTGTATATCCCGCTCCAGATGGAGTTTGGTCAGATGCTTGAGACTGTATCGTATCGGCAGTCCTCTCGGGTGAGGGTAGAGCAGCACTGTATCAATGATGGTTGGATGGATGATGCGAACGACGTTCAGATCATTATCAATCGCGTGCCCAATGAGTGGTGTGGAAGGGTCGATGAGGTCGAAAAGTAACGATCGTGCTGCGGCGGGGGAATCGACGACTTGCATTTTCCCTTCTCCAGGTTCCTTGGGAGGAGGAGGTTTAGCGTAGGGAATGGCACTCGCGAAATGTTCGGGGAAGACGCCGGAGTATCTTGAATTCAGGTCTAGGATTTCTCCGATTGGTTTGACCAATACATCAAGCAGGGTATCACCTTGTGGCCAGCTCAGAGCCGTCAAGCGTATCAATTCCATGCCCAATGTCGTATATCCCATTTCACAATCAAACGTAACCGGACCCCGAGACTGTCCATCGGCATGGCTTGGAGTCTCCTCAAACTGCAGCACAGCAGCCAGCCTCTTCGGGTCCGACACTTTAAAAACATGGTGCTCTGCCTTGGTGCATCCCGCCGACGTCCCAACCGTCTCGTTACAACACGGAAAATACGCCTCTGTTTGACCCCCCGTAATGTGATCCGTAGCCTTTCTAGACGGTCGAAACACTTTCCCGGGGTGATACGTACATTGTCCACCAGAGGCCAGAGTGCCGTCTTCACGACGACCGGGGAAGACTTGAAACCGGCCTGCACAGCGGTCACATTTCTCCCATCCGTCCGCTGCTTGGACTCCCTTTTTGGCTTCGAGGATTTCAGTTTCTGTCGGGATGTGGGTTACGTAGCCATATTGTTCTTTGCCTTTGATTTCAGTGCGGAGCATTAACGCTACGGCGATTTCTTCTTCGTCCGTTAGCTCTGTTGTGTATCGTTTAGGTTCTGTTTCAGCCGGTTTGGCGGGCTCGAGTTTGTAGTATCGCGCATTGAGATGGGCAGCAACTTCTTTCTCCCAATCCTCCACACTCATTCGCGACAGCTTCACGATACGGAGTTTGATGATATTCCCATACACAGACGGATTTTGGGTTGCAGTTTTCTGTTCTTCGTCCAACGCCATGACAATCAACTCATCAGGCGTCAAGACCAAGGAAGCCTTTTCGGGTTTCTTCAGTTTTGCCATTTTCTCATTTAGCGCTTTCATTGTCGCGTGCAGTTTGACTAGAATTGTCGAACGGACTGAATGTGTTGCCGGCGCTTTTTTGAGTAGTCTCGGATTGAGGGATTCTTTGGGTGCTTTTCTTTTCAGACTTAGACCTGTTACCGTCGTCGTCGTCGCGGGGCTTTTGATAGGTTTCTCCTGTGGCCTGACTGGAGGAGGTGACACTTTTCTCCGCACAGAAGGTAGATCTTTGATTTCCTTAGGTGCAGTTTGGCGATGTTGTCCAGGTTGGACTGTGGTTTTTCTAGGCTGGCCGTCATGCTCATGTACGAGTTTCCTCTTCTTCTCCGCCGGTTCACGAACATCCTCCGTCTGGCCCAAGCGCGGAATTTGCTGCACCTGTTCAATTTTCGGATCTTGATGAAGAAATATGCAGTTCAACAGCGCACAGTGCGAACCCTCAGGACAAGCAACAGCCTTGAATAGACCCAAAGAAGCAAACATGATGCCCAAAACCAGATAGTATAGATCACAGCGTTATCAGCATGCAGATCCTAAATAAATAGCCGGTGTGAATCGATGTTGCTTTTGCATTGATAAGACGGCTCAGTGGTACAACCGCCTGTATAGCCAGCCAACCAATAATCCAATAGGCGCAGTCTTAGCGTGACCGCTCCGTCGGTCAAACAGGCTTATCTTGTGTACCAGAGATAAGACTCAGTATTCCAGAGTCTTTGTTGTACGGGGAATGATTTGGTGGAGAACTAAACCAGTGACAGCAATTGGGCACACCGATAAGAATGGGCAGGCTGATCGTTGATAAGGAAGGCGTCCGCATAGATGTGATGTATCTCGCACAGTAAAAAATCGATATATATTGGCTTAGTCTCGTTTCTTATGTTGTTTTAATAGCTTGCGTCTCCCATTCATTTCATGTTCAGGTAGTGTCGCGTGCCAGTCAATTTGGTCAGTTTCATCTTTCTGGGCAGTGGCCGGGTTGTCTTGAGTGTCGAGTGCTTGATTTAACCTGGATTCTTCTCATTTCAAGAATTATTGATTTCAAAAAATATCTTTTTCGAGGACATTAGAACATTGCTAAGTACGAGGTATACTTGAGCTTGTGGTGTATATGTACATCGAACATCGAACTGAGTTTACTGCACTGAAGAACAACGAGACACTCCCTGGTCCAACCAAACAAACAGAACAAACACCCGCCGGCCCAGAAAGCAACGTGATTGGCCCGATCTCACCTCCGCGATAGTCGCTTTACGCTTATCTCCTATATCCGGTTTCTAGGCCCCCGAATTGCGATTAAAGAGACCATGACTCTCCCCTTTGCCTGGTCAAGTATCCTCTCCTATCGGCCCCTTTCACACGATTCGTACTACATCCTCGAAAATATGGTTGACTCTTTTGATGAAAATGTGGACTTTAAGCCCGACCATCTGTGTGTCCTTGTCCATGGGTATGTTTTTTTTTTTTTGAGTTCTGACGTAATGGCTCGGACGAATGCTAACAACTTAATTGGGTGTGTGTAGGTTATGGGGAAATCCATCTCATTTAGACTACGTCGCCAGCGCAATTCGCGAACGACATGGGAAAGACAAGGTGTATATACTTGCAGCTCAACGCAATTCGGGGACATATACATACGACGGCATCGAGCTCGGCGGGGAGCGAGTCGTGCACGAAATTGAAGATACACTAGACCAATTATCCGCCAAGGGCCACTCCATCACAAAACTGAGCGTTGTTGGATACTCCCTTGGAGGGTTAGTGGCTCGCTACGCAATTGGGTTATTAGAAGCAAATGGGACACTCGATAAGCTGGAGCCAGTGAATTTCACGACCTTTGTGTCGCCGCATGTCGGTGTCCGATCTCCGATAAAGGGGTGGCCGAGCCACATGTGGAATGTGCTGGGTGCACGCACAATCTCCATTTCGGGACGCCAGTTGTTTATGATTGATGATTTCCGGGGCACGGGAAAGCCGTTGCTCAGCGTTTTGGCGGATCCCAATAGCATTTTCATAAAGGGGTTGGCCAAGTTTAAAAATCGGAGTGTGTATGCGAATATCGTGAATGATCGATCGACGGTGTTTTATACGACGGCGATCTCGAAAGTTGATCCATTTCCGGAACCGGAGAAAGCAAATATTAACTATGAGGACGGTTATGAACAGGTCATAATCAATCCAGAGAGATACATTCTCCCGACGACGCAGGAAGCCACGGAGGAGCATGCCAGTCGTTCTTCAGGACTGAGCAAGACGTTCAAAAAGCTTTACCGCACGGCATCGACATATATGTTTATCGCGCTGTTCCTACCAATTGCTGCGGTGCTGTTTTTGATCAATTCCGTCATTCAGAATATGCTCAGCCAACAACGCATCAAACTATACGAACAGGGGAAAACAGATTTACTACCGGGGCGATATAGAGTCCCGTTGATAATTCAAGACGTCCGCGGCGCAGTAGAGGATGTCTTTGAGAATATAAACGCCTCGCAGAGCAATGAATACTTGTCCGAGCATGAACGCGACGATGAAGAACACAACACCCAAATCAGACGGCAGTCTCTGAAGCCTGCTGCTGAAAAACAACCACAAAAAACCGGAACAGAGACTCCCGCCAGCGAGGAATATCCCCTTCTGGCTTTGACACCAGCACAATTCGACATAATCGATTCTTTGAACGCAGTCGGAATCAAGAAATATCCCGTTTATATACATAATGCGCGCCACAGTCATGCAGCTATCATTGTGCGGATGCCCAAACCTGGGTTTTCGGAGGGCAAGACTGTGGTGCGGCATTGGTTGGATCATGGGTTTGAAACTTAGACTTTTTTTTGAAAAGATGATGACATTATGGATATATAGAGGTATTGTTTTGGGGGCGTTTTGGCATTTCCTATTGTTATTTAGCGTCTCAAATAATCTGTAGGTAGAGATAAATCTCGGTTGGAATAAGGCGTCAGTCGTATGGCAAAGCTACTTGGATACCTAATTGTTTGAACCCAGTGGTCTAAAAACCTGCATTCTATGCAGCTGTGTGTCATAGTGCTGAAACAGAGCATATATTTCAACATTGAAGAATACTTTATTCTCTGTTTCATACACCAGGAGTAGCATCAATTCTTTCTGGGATACAGCTGTATGAATGCCTGGATACGGCCACACACAGACCTCTGCATAGGCATAAATATATCTACGTGCCCTCCCCTCTAGATATCCTAGAAATCAGTCATCTTTAATATTAGGAATCACACCATATATTGATTGGGCTCACCTGCATAGGCTTTATCCAATCCATGCTTTGTGTTCTTGGGCCACGTGAAACTAGCAGGTATGCACAAATGTGAGTGTCAAATATAGAGAACTATATGTAAGACTAATTGCGTTGCTAGAACTAGATGGAACTGGAACAGATCAGCTCCAAATATCACATCCAAGATGAAAGCAGACAGTGCAGGAAATGAAAGAGCAAATAGGGCAAAGGACACACTTAGCTAAATCAAGCAGGTGTGCTGTTTGAAAGAAAGATGGTCAGTTCCCATCAACATTGGTTCTTGCCCTTCTATCTATAAATTCTGATCAGGGTCATGGTAAAGTTCTTCTTTTCTGCCATCTTTCTCATCATTTAAAAAAGCGCTGCCTAGATGTAAAAAGTCAGATCATCATGGATCAGCCAACACATATCATCGACGAGGATGGCGAAGTGACGATAATCCTCCGCAATGCAAATGCCCCCTTTGCATATACGAGTATGGATGACAACATACAGCTCGAGAAGCTCCCTGAAACTCTCCATGAGATTGGTGAGTATGTGCCAAAACGTACCGAGCAGGTTAACAAACCTTGCGACCATTCTACCAAAATGGTGACTTCTAAAAAGGACAAGAAACCGAAAAGACTTACCAAGCCTACCAACTTGGAACCTATTGATGAGCATGGCGACGGCGAGTCTGCCGGCCAGGAGACTGGGGATGAAGATCCGATGGAACCCGATTTCCGTATCCAGGTATCTGCGAAGCATTTAACGGTTGCCTCCCCGGTTTTCAAGAGCATACTCACTGGCCCTTGGAAAGAGAGTGCGACTTATCTGCAAAAGGGCACTGTCGAAATCCTTGCAGAGGGCTGGGATATTGAGGCCTTCTTAATCCTGCTCAGAGTTATACATTGCCAATTCAATCAGGTACCCCGAAAACTGACTCTTGACATGCTCGCCAAAGTCGCCATCATAGTAGATTACTATCAATGCAAGGAAGCCGTGCGATTCTTTTCAGATACCTGGATCGACAGCCTCGAAGAAAAGATTCCCAGGGGCTATTCTCGGGACTTGATTTTGTGGTTATGGATAGCCTGGTTTTTTCAACTGGAGGACCAGTTTGGAATGGCCACTCTGCGTGCCATCACGTACAGTAACGGCGGGATCATGAATCTTGGACTCCCTATTCCTGAACGAGTCATCCGTAAGACAGACAGCCCGTTTCGATACCAACCAACCAACCAACTAATGAAATGCTTTCTAGATTCAATAAACGCGGGCAGAGAGGAGTCTATCAACGACGTGATCTCACTGCTTAATGATACCCACGCGGCCCTCTCAAGTGGCACTCGAGGCTGTAGCTTTGAGTGTAGCTCCATCATGTGCGGCGCTCTCGCAATGCAAATGACGTCAAACTATTTACTGTCCCCGAAGCCCTTGCCTCCTTTCCCAGGTATAAACTACCACCAGCTAGTGCGAACGGTACAGTCATTTAAATCACCAGAGTGGTATGGTACGCCCTCGTCTTCGCACAGTTCAAGCGTTCATGTCGGAGACATCCATGAATGCAACGATTCCGCTTTTAAACGCCTTTTTGGCGAGTTGTGTGATACTGCCAAATGCCTTGGTCTGACCCGATTCATTGCCAAATAAATGAGGAACTCCGGGAACCTCTCAGATAGTCTAGGTTTGAAATATTTTACTTGGTGTTTAGAATTATGTTGGGTTTCCCGAAGCAAGCCCTAACACAGCCTGCCTGCCTATTCCGATACCTATCGATACCCATGTATTAGGCGTTGGCACAATCAATAAAATCAGACTTCTTATTAATCGCATGGTGCAACTTCATAGCTATCACTGCGTAGAAGCTACAGCTCATCCGAGGACATCTCCGTACTACGTAGTGTTGAGGGCTACGTCAGCGGCTGTCCCGTAGGGCTGATAGAGACAACGAATGCAACCTTGGTCCTGGTTCAACAGCATGTATCTCCTGTTATATATCTCAAAATATTGATATACTGCCTTGAGTGGTGGCACCGCTTTTTCCAGATACGTAGTTATTCATATCCATCAACGTATGTAGTGCGCTAAGCTACGACTACCCTGGGATACCGCACCCTCCGGCAAAGTTCACCCACCCTTAATTCTGTGAAATCGATCATCGCACTAAACTAGTAGCGTACCTAATATACAAAATCCAACCGGGCACGACAGCTTCTGCAAGCCACCTGCAAGCCACCGCTCCTTTCCCCTTGATGGCTGACTATAGTATAGTCTATAAAGAACGGTAGACGTCGGATCATCAGCCTCAAAGTTCGGAGCACGTACCTTGCCGTACCGTAGCCTTACTCAGCAGCGAAGGAAAGGAGGTCGGAGCTTGATCGGCGATGCAGGATGGTGTGCACAGCGTTAATAATGGCATGGAATGGCATGGCACGGCTCGGGGGACATGGAGCCGACGTTTACGACTTTACTCCAGTAGTACGTTCAGGGGATTTTTTGGGGTTAAGGATTAGGGTTGGTGGTACTGTGCAGCCGTGGGTCTAGGTGTACTGTGCTCCGAAGCTGTGTGTGGTGTGCCTGCTTAGGCCAAACCGAAACCAAACCACGTCTAGTTAATTGACCCGGTTATCTGGACTGAGTCAGTCGTATTCGACTAGGCTATAACCCAACCTCTGGTCCCTCCTTCGAGATACAACCCCGATGCATCATGAACGTGAATCCTGTCCAGATGATTTGCATCTGATGATGAAACTCGACATGACCGAACAGCTCCCGGATAATAAGTTACTGGTACTTATATTAGTGATGATATGGTTAATTTCCCGTGCCTACTACTAGTCCACTACGTATAACCTCCGGGGGTTTGATCTGTCTGAGCGTGATATCCGGAGCTGTGTTCCGTCCATAGCATCTTTCACATTTCAGACGCTCTATTTACCGGTAGTCGCTCAGATACGCAAAAAATGGTATCGTCCTTCGATAGACCATCGCAGACATGGGGAAACGGACACGGTGCTATCCAACAGAACCGGGGATGTTCCTCCTCATAGATGACCTCGAGGGTAACTTAGTTACTGGTGCCGGTTCTATCCCTACCGTGGGTCCGTTTGATAGAGATCGTCGGTTCGCAAGCCATCTGGGAACGCCTCAGGCACCAATGCCAAAATAATGCCAAAAAGTGACGTCAGCCGTCCCGAGACAGCCCGATGGTCTGCTCCCAAAACAGCTTAGTGCAGATTTCACATGCCCAGAAAGCAGCTTACTTAATCCAACGACGACAACACAACACTGACGAACAACCAATTAACCTAAGTTAGTTACTGCGCAGTGCTCATCGTATACTCGGTACGCAGCAATACACATCGAGTACATACACCCCCAATTGGTGGCGGCGATAGGAATGACATCGCGCCCCTCTACTGCAGTAGGATGATGGATCCGGACGATCTACCCCTCCATCTCCTTGGTGCATGCGATCTGATTCGACCGCTGTTTTGAGCTTTGTTCGATACTCTCTACTCGTGCAGAGAAAAAAAACATAACTTCATATGCAATCCTTCCAAAGTGGCAATTACCCTGTCCAAAGCAGAAAATTCTCTCATTTTGTCCCTACGTTTAATTCTTAATTCTTAATAGTACGTATGTAGTAAGACGTACGTACTGAACAGGGAATAGGTACGCCCCGGTGTCTGCGAGTAGTTTAGATCTGGACCAATCGTTTTCTCTGGCAGCGATGGTGTTGCATTTGTACCTTGACAAAGTCGTAATTGGACGGTGATTTACTGGGTTTACTCAAAGCAAATTGACGCTATGTTTCAGCTACGAGACTCGAAAAATTGCTCATGAGAGATTTATCGAGTACGTTGCAAGTGCGTTGCAAGTACTGGGTAAGTACTTGCTCTGTAGTAGTAGTAGTAGTAGAAGAAGAAGAAGAAGAAGAAGAAGAAGAAGAAGTGGTCGGTGGTGACCTTGGGTCGTCCAGTTTGTGCACATCGTTGTTGGTATTACTTGTAATGTACGTAGTAGGGTAAGTCACCTCGTCCAGATGTGACTGACGTGTGAGAGCGGCGCAGCCACCACGCGGTAGTATCCTTGTACGATAGTGTATTTTTGATCAGATCAGATCAATCAACATCGCCACTTGAGAAGTACAGAGTATGTTCTTTTTTGATGAAATTGTATCAATGGAAAAATAGATAGAATCATGATTTGAATTTGCTAGCCGAGATTATATATCTGTTCTTTCTTTTCCTCGTAGAGAATATCATCTGCCGTTCGATCCTCGACGATATACTTCGTGTTAAGTTTACATCGTCCCCCGCCACTTTGTCTACGAGCAATAGGCATCATGCACCCTTGCAATTCGGAACTATCAACTACTAGATGCATGCTCGTATGCAAGAAAGCACACCGTCGATGTACTTGACTCGGACAGTTGCAAGTAAGGAGCGCTCATTCAGCTGAATTGCAGGCAGTAAGCATTTTACAATACGTACGCACTACGAGTACATATGTAACTACAAGGCTCCATACTGATACGGCGTGCTCCACTCAACCAACCGCCATCTCTCCGTCAAAGCAACTAAGTTGGTCAACCTCCAAACCCTCGAGCATCAATCCACCAGCCGAGTGAGGAGAGTGGACCTTGCCATGCCATTTCTAGGTTTCATTCTTGGATCGAAATCATGGGTTGGTCTCCACCATATCAACAGCCACTGGAAAGATGCAACATCCAACGGGTCTGTGGTTTTCGCTTATCCCTGCCTCTCTCCGAGAACCTGCGATACCGATCTTTAACAAAACGTTCAAGGGCATGATAACTGGCTGACAGCAGGGGGATTGATTGGTTCCCACGAGCAAGACCAATGCAATTATCGACGTGCCTGAGAGACTTTCGATACCGCCTCCCTGGCGATAGAGAGAGTACATAAATATGGCTCTAGCCCAGCTCCACTGATTGTTAACTATTTGCTAGATACATATTCATACACATCATACCTTTTTTATTTCTTCATTCTATTTATTGATTCTATCTTTCGACTGTGTGTTGACATACCGCCCACTCTACATAACTAATACACCCCACATATCGCCTCACCCATATCGCCTGACACATATCATATATTTACATCTACATACACCTTGACACAACAATTTCAACGAGCACAATGGCGGAAGCAGACAACTACCTCGTGCCCGAGTCCCAACGGACTCGCCGCCTGTCTTCCATATCCGCAACCTGCGCCGACCTCTTTTCGGGGCCTACCGTCCTTGTGCCCCCCAGACATCTCATGGCCAAAAGCGATGCATTTGAAACCGCTCAATCAATCGAACTCGCCAAAAAGCATCTCGAAGAATCCACGACCTCCTCCTCTGAAGAAGCAACCCCGGCTTCGGGGTCACCAGTTCTCAAGGCCGTGCCAACACACAACTCCGCTTCGTCTATAACGGATAAATATGCATTTGCGTTTGATATTGATGGCGTTTTGATTCGAGGTGGGAGGGTTATTCCCGAAGCCGTTGAGGCGATGAAAGTTTTGAACGGTGAGAATGAATTCGGAATCAAAGTGTACACTCTCCTCCTTTTTAAGCTTTGTTTTAACAGATGAATGGAAGCTAACGACAACAGACCATACATCTTTGTCACCAATGGCGGCGGCAAAACCGAGGAAGAGCGCTGCCTCGACCTCAGCCGCCAACTCGAACTGGAAGTCTCCCCCGGCCAATTCATATGCGGCCACACGCCCATGCGCGAAATGGCCGAAAAATACAACACCGTCCTGGTGGTTGGCGGCGTAGGCGAAAAATGCCGCGAAGTCGCCGAGGGATATGGATTCAAAGACGTCGTCACTCCAGGCGATATCATCAAGACCAATGCCGAAACCACACCCTTCCGTAAACTCACCCAAGTAGAATGGAACAACTCCCGGGTTAGGGAGTTTGACAAGCTTAATATCGAGGCCATCTTCGTCTTCGCCGACAGCCGTGACTGGGCCGGCGATCAACAGATTATTCTGGATCTGCTGATGTCCAAGAACGGACGCATCGGAACGCGCTCGGAATCCTTCCAGGAAGGACCGCCAATCTACTTCTCGCACAACGACGTCGTCTGGTCCACCGCCCACGACTACACACGTATCGGCATGGGTGCGCTGCGCGCTTCGCTGGAGGCCCTCTACAAAGCCGTTACGGGCAAGGAACTCACCACCATCGCATTCGGAAAGCCGCAACTCGGCACCTTTGAATTCGCAACCCGCCTGTTGAGGCAATGGCGAAGGGATACCCACGGCATCAACAGAGCACCCGATACTGTATACTTTGTCGGCGATACTCCGGAATCTGATATCCGCGGCACAAATGAATACAACGCTCACGCTGCCTCCGGGGACGCAGAGTGGTTTTCTATCTTGGTGAAAACGGGTGTTTTCCAAGAAGGCACAATCCCACGCTACCCACCTAACAAAATCGCTAATAACGTGCTGGACGCCGTAAAATTCGGTATGCAACGCGAATTCGCAAAAGCGGTCAAGGAGCATGTTATCTCTGAAGCAGACCGGAATCAGATTGTGGATGATGATGATGCTGATTCAGATGAGGCTGTTGTTTTGGAGTAAACTCAGAAATACTCTTTCTTTGTTTTTTTCAGTCTCATATCATGATTTACGACCTTTTTTTGTTGACCTTTTTTGGTTATGGCGTTTTGAATGATTCCCCCCGCCATCCTTGGTATATGGATACGGATATGGATATTTGATACGGTCTTCTCTTCGTCTCTGCTATCTAGAATAGAATAGAGTGACTAGACGATCTTTCTTTTGTGACGATATAAAGTCAGGGCCTTTTTTTTTTTTTTGTTTGTTTCTTTGTTTGTTTGGTATGCTCGGAATATGGCGTCGATAACTTCATTTCTAAACTTTCACTTCAGAAACTATGAATTCTTTGATGAGTTTAGAAGGGATGCTTGCTAAACGACGTCAGTCAAGACCACTACGATCTGTAACGGGCAGGACTGGATCCAGAGTTTGTGTTTAATCTGTGTTTAGCAAAGTACAGTTGACGGCAGAGATAGATGTTCTCCTTGTCTAGCAGGATTGATGAACGGCTCGTTTTCTTCAAAATTAATAACAAATTATATACATTTTTGGTTCCTCTTTGCATACATGCTGGATTTGCTTATACTTGTTATATAAATGGTATATGGTCTATGGTACATTGGATAACCCGTCGCCCACACGAAATCATATCAATGAAGATCAACAACAGAAAACAGAAACGCTAACCTTGACAAAAAAGCACAAACATTTTTATTAATACAGAACATGTAAACAATCAATCCAAAAGCAAAAGCAATCGAACGAACGGCAAGAGCAAAAAAGTTCAAGAAAAGTCGGGCATTCTAAACATCAATAGGAAACCCGCTTTGTCTCGTATCATATCAGTCGTATGCGTATACACCTGAACCATGCAATTCCACTCAATATGAAAAAACGGAAAAAAAAAAAAGAGAGAATAGGGATGAGTAATTATACAAAAAGTGTCATGCCGAATAGAAAGAATGCCTCGGTCAAGTGAAATAGAAAGGATAATCAATCAATCAGTCAATCAGTCAACCCTCAAATAAAGATCCTCCCCCCTCCTCGTAGGCGTGATATTATGTTTCTTCGCTGATGGTGGAGATTGGACTTCTCCACTAGCAGCTGTATTATTAGGCTCGCCATTCATGGCAACGACTACCTTCCGGCTGATGGTCGGCTTCGGCTGAACGCCGCTCCTGAATTGTGCTTCCATTTTGTCCGCTACACCCTCACCGCGCCGTTTCGCGAGGAGGCTGCTATTTACGCTGGGGCTAGGACTGGCGGAGCGCGAGCGTTGGCCGGGCCCGAGTTCGTAGACCATATCCATTGGGTTTGGGAAGTTGTTGTTGTTGTTGTTATTATTGTTGGGAGGTGGTGGGGGTGGCATGCTTGAGGCGCTGTGGCGCCCTTCATAGTATACCTCTGCCACATGCGACTTGCGCATTCCCTGTGCTGTTGCTGGGACGATTGCTGCTGCTGCTGAGCGAGGGATGGCGGGGTATCGTAGAGGCGATTTTGTGGGGAGAGGGATTCGCTCGGATACTGGTGATAATCTCGGTGGCTGTTGCTGCTGCTGCTGCTGCGATTGTCGTCGTACTTGATATGGAATGGAGAGTTTGCTGCGTTCTGTTGTTGTCCAGTCATCTTCGGCCGTGAGGGTCTCGTAGCTTGGATCGGCTGGGGCGACGTCGAATCCGTTCGGATGTCGGGAATAAGGCCGTCTGTATGCGTTTGATTTGGTTGGAGTTGTGAGCGATCGTGGTGCGTTTCCTAGACGAGAAAAGTTTCTTTGTAGTGATGCAGTGTTGTTCCAATTTCCACTGTTGTTGTACTGCTGTGCAGGAGACATGCCGGTCCTCCGGCGAGGTGCATTAGGTATCGGGACTGCCTCTTTGTCCCATTGATACGAATAATATCCTGCACTGCCATTACCATCATACGGGTTCTGTTGTTCCTGTCCTGTCCGCAAGGGAGGAAGCATCGCTCGAGGACCGGCTGGAAGTCCCACGGCCCGCATGGAACTTCTGCCCTCTGCCACAATGCGCTGCTGCGACATACGTCTCGTTCTGTTGAGGGGTGGTCCAAAGATGTCGTTACTATTCAATTGCTGCTCATCTTCATCAAAAACTGTTGCTTCACTAGTTGGTCGAGGAGAAGGACCACCAACGACCCTTACCGTATTAGTTGTAGGGGGCTGACGGATCACTCTTAACGGCTCGGGGACTATTCCTATTCCTATTCCTTGTAGTGACGTGCGTTCGGGTAAAAGACGAGATAACGTTCGTTGCGAGGTTTGGCTTTGCGGTGAACCGTTATAGTCTGTCTCCGGGGACATGGCAGCCTTATTCGCGTACACATTATTTGCATTCGCAGCATCTAGTCGCGTCATAATCACTAGAGGACCCTGTTGCTCTCGAGATAGCGGCTGCGAAGGAAACTGTTGAAAATGAGCACCACCATCGTATTCGTTTTCCATCGTCCCCCCTGGGAATTGTGATGGTTGCGTCGGCGGCCATGGCTGCGGTACAAAAGTCGCAGCAGTAAAGTCCGGCGGTTCGCTCATTGCGCCTCCAATCTCGAAACTTTGTGGAGCAGCTTTTTCTTGCAGTCGTCTGCGTCGTAATTTTCGACCGCAAAATAATATTGCGACGGCCACTAAAAATATAACCGATATACCAGATGCAATTGATACGCCGATTACGGCGGGTGAACTTAGAGATGTAGATTTGGCTGCTGCGCTTGATGCGGTTGGTGCACTCGTTGCCGGAATTCCTGACAGTGTCACCGTGCTGGGAAATGTTGTCAATGCTGTGATAGGCAAAGTAGTAGCTGCCGTCGCCGTCGCCGTAATCCTTGCTGTAGTTACCAACGTACTTCCACTGGGCGTGCTGCTCACAGCCACAGTCGTCAGCGCAGTCGACGCCCCGCTGGTACTCTCGGCAGATACAGACGCCGGCGTTGTAGTAACTAAATGAGTCGTCTCCGTAACAACCGAAACCCTCGTCGCCGTAATAGCTCCATGCGTCTCTGGCAAAGCACCGGACACGTCGTTGCAAATCGCATACCCAACCGACCCCTCAGTCGAGACGATATCTGATGGACACGAGCCTACTATACATGCCAACGACACTTCGCCTATGGTCAGACCACTGGTGGTATTCGTCCGACAGAGACAGTCGAGATCAGTTGAACAGCAAATCCCAGCGGCGTATTGGGTACGGATAAACTCTTGGACGCATGGTAGGGCGCATGGCGGGATAGAATCGCTCAAGTATGCACTGGTGCTACCGGTAGCTGCGCAATCTGCGGCTGTGGCTGTTGTCGTTGACGATGCTATTTGGCCAAATCCCAGGAAGACTGTCAAAGAAATGAAGACACTGCTTCTCCATGGTAGACATGATACCAGCATACTACAAAGGTCAGTATCATAGTGTCTCTGTGCGGGGGAAAGGCGGGCTCACCTGCTCAGTCGATGGTTTGAGGTAGGCTGCTACCCAGAAGAATATGATGATCTATAATGAGACATAGTCAGATTGCTCCAGAAGAAACAAGCAACTGTTTGTCGTATTGTAAACTAATATGAATCGTAATAGAGAAAGAGAATGGATGCTGATATTAGAATTCTATAACGTCAAAAAAACAAGATGAAGAAAGAACACAAAGGAAAGATATGACAAAAGAGAGATGAAGAGAAAGAGGATACTAAACATGAAATATGAAACAGAACGAAATCTCGAAGGAGATTCTTCAGCAAGTCCATCCTGACGATGTTGCAATTGGTTACCTATCTGGGTAAACTCCCTTTCTACGCGCCAGGGGAAATCGCAGCTAGCATTGCCTCGTTTTCTCCTTTTTTTTTCTCCGTCTAGGCGCCATCTTGAAACTGCATGACATCGTTTGATAGGAACGGGTGCAGAGACTTGTTCGGCGCGTAGAGGAGTGGTTGGTCGTGAAGAAAATGGGCGAGAGAGACGAAGAGGAAGTAGGCGCCCAGGGTCGAGGGTTGGCGCTTTGCGAGGGCCAATCAGAGTGTCAAATTGCGGAAAGTCCATCTTGCTCCTTTGGCGCTAAAAAGTAGGCTGTGATGTCATGTGATCTGAGTGCTAGAGCCAGTTAGATGCTCGGCGGGTGTAACCCCAGTCAAAGGGAATCATCGTTCTTCTGTTCCAACTCTGTAATCAGATGAAGCTTGACTCCCACTACTCCGTATACGTAGTATGATCCTAAGAACGTCGAGCGCCAACATGAAACAACAGGTAAGGCGCTTACCGGTTGATGAGTGACCCACGGTTCGACTCACGATTTATGATGAAATCTACGATGATGTCACCGATCTTCCGGACTTTTTACAGAGGTCTTGAATACGACGGATTAATCAATTATCGTCCTATAATCGTAATAATAGTAGACAAGCGCATCGAACGCCATGCGTACTTCGCTCAGCCAGGCACCCATTGAACAACGTGTGCATCGGAGACGCAAAGAAGGTAGTAAAATGTGAAACAGAACTGGTATCATCGAGATAGAGCAAGCAAACAAGCAAGCAGCAAACAGTAATCAAACAATCAAGCAGAATCGTATCGACCGGGAATTTACGTAGTAATTCATCAATCAATTCAATGATCAATCAAATCGATTGAATTGAGCCACAACGCCAAGACTGCCGAGCTAGCCAAGAACAGGGTAGTGTTGTTGCGGTTGAATCGGTTGAACGAGTAGCGCAGTGAACGGAGCAAAGCGTTGTCAGCAAGGAAGGTCCCTTCCGTCGGAACGAAACACAGGTCGCTCGACTAGGCTGCCGGGGTTTCCGTACTCGCAGCGCGACTCATTAATCAACGGGTTTGTCGATTAGTACTTGAGGATGATGTACCTGGAGACAGACAGTCAGTATCGAATGGTGTTTCAAAGAACTCGTGGATAGATAAGCTTACAAAGCGTGGATGATACCGGGAATGTAGCCCAGGATGGTCAAACAGATGTTGATGAGCAAGTCGGCACCGCATCCGCGCTCCAGGAAGACACCCACTGGAGGGAGGATGATGGCGAAGATGATCTTGCAGATATCGCTGCGGGTTTGTTAGTAGTTGAAATTGAATTCAAGAATTGCACGGTCGCATTCGAATTTGACTCATATCGCACGGTCGCAGCCGGCAAAAGTGCCGATTGCACGAAAAGATAAGGTAGACTTACGAAGCGGTGAGAGGCATGTTGATGATTGATTGATCGATTGACTGAATCAGAGAAAGATTCTAGAGGTTTTCGAGGGTAAAGGGGGTATGAATACGGAAAACAATTTATCGCTGGGGATGAAGTTGAGGTAGTAAAAGAACAGGGAGTGGAAGGACGAGGGAAATGGGAGTGACTTAAGTACGTACGTACCAAGCTGAGATTGTTTCCTTCCGTTATTGGGCCAGCTCTGGTCGGAAGTCGCGGAATACGTCATTGCCTGGCCGCACTGTCCTGGCGTTGCCCTTACAGAGTAAGGTTGTACCGCCACACGTGAGGCGCAAGCTACTGCCAGCGGCGCTGTCTGATTGGTGTCTGGGCCTTCCGTTGCGTACTCCGTAGTAACGACGACGTTTGCAGTGCCGGCACGTGCGGCTGATCTTCGACATTCCTCTTGTTCAGGCAATACTCTGTAGGCTAATGGCTGCATCCAACACGAACACTTGAATCCTCGACTCCGTGAATACTGGTATACTCGTTGGTGCCTGAGAAATATTGTGGTTGCCTCGGTTGGCCAGCTATTTTTATCCACCAAGTTTCTAGAACTGAAGCCCACAGCTCCCCGACGTGTTGGTCAATTTCAATTTGTATCACCAGACGTGCTGTCGAAACGCCACATCGGTCATTTTTGGCTGGCGTCATCCAGTCCCAGGCCGCAAAACAACGAATAGTAAGTACTACGTATCTGCATAAACAAAGCAATCTTATTGAAGTCATGTCGAATGGATGATTGAATTAAGGCTGGAAGGAGGAATGTCGGGAAAGCCCCACCTCCGCAGCTTCCGCCATTGGTCGGTCGTCTCACATGGCCCAGACTCAACAACTTCTTTGAGCTCAACTCTGACAACGTAGACGCAGTACGAGCATAAATGTCATGCTCACTTTAACCGGGTACATCCCCAACTCCATCGTGAGAGCTGGTTGCGCGGGAGCCGGTCGACAATGTCTATCAAGGCCCGCCTTGGCCCTCTTGACAGTCCGGAAGTTCAGCTCCAGCCATGTGAATAATCAATGGCAAGCGCTGACTTGGGCTACACAGCAACCTGACCATGTGGTATGCATATATCTAGACTCGAATGTTTGAATACGGCTAAGGTGCAAATAGACACCAGACGATATTACTACCTCCTACACTCACCTCCGTACCTCGTCGAAACAATCCCCTGTTGTGCCAATTCTCTTCGTGTCCCCAGAATTTACGGCGTGGACGGAACCAACGGGCCCTCTTCTTTCACAATGGGCGACCCCGCTATTCAATCAGATCCATGGAGGCGATGCCCCGGATGTTGTCTATACAATTGCGGCTGTAGTCGACAAAATCTCCAGCAACAGTGGCGGGAATACAACAGCTACGGAAGGTTTGTCACTGCTCTTGGCCGATAGCTCTTGCATAACCGCTTCAATTGCGACGCCCACGCGTTTGAAGAGCAACACCTCTGAGGAACCAGCGTTCTTTCTGTCAGCCAAAAACAACGATAGTCACAACAGCGCTCAATATCACGAAATTGGCCTCCGTCTCGCCCAAACCGTATTTCGAAACGGAAGGGACAGAACTCTGCTAGGAATGCGATGGACTCGAGACGACTCGAACAGTTACTTCCTAGATAGCTACCACGACCTTTCGTCTTGCTCTGTGGCAGCTCCAGTCCGTGAGGCACACTGCGCCGTCAACATCCCCTTTCACCCTGTGACACAACGTCGACGAGTCATTTCAAGCATGGGAAACATTGTACGACAAGTCTCCAAATCCACAACCGATGATGGTGATCTTAGTGCAGCTATTCCTGCCTCCTCTGAGTTGGAGAAAGAACTTCCCAGATACGTTAGCGAACGCGGGATTCCACATCAAAGAGTGGCAGTATGGGCGCTAGTCGAGCCACCAACCGCGTCTTCGACCCATACCACTCAGGAGGACATTCAGAGCTCATTATCCAAAGGAAGCAAGATTCATCGTGTGGTTAGCGGAGGTGGCGGCTGGGGTAAGAAGCAAGGCCTACTATCATTAGACCCAGAAGCGACTTTCGCAGCTGGAAGTCGAAATTCTCGCGAAGCATCGCTGGATCTGGTATTCACTTCGTCTTCGGAAACCGAGCCGGCCTTCACAAACGACCTTCCAGACTTTCTTGAGGGGCTTTGCCTTGAAGAGAACATTGCTCAATTAACACAGGTAGCATCACCTGGAGATTATATCCAATTCTTCGTGACCCCCGAAGACGACTTAAAATTTAAGGTTGAGTCTACGCCAGGCGCTCTTAGGTACTCATTTGGAGTAGACGCTCCCGAAGATTTGAAGGAAACATCTTCCACGACTTTGAAAGGCATGGCCGTGATCCACGACCATTTTGGCGCCATCTCAGAATCAGCGATAAGCTATTCGCAGAAAGACTCGTCACAGGCATCAAAATGTGAGACCAAGATTTCTGTGCCAGGGTCGAGGATTGCTTTGTCGGTTGCATGACGCACTTGACTCTTGTATAGTAGATGTATTTTAGGCCAATATATTCAAATAATGTCGCAATGATATCATAAATCCAATGTATTTCGAGGCGTTGAATTTTATACGTGGAGTCGATTAGGACGATCACTGAGCATGTGGGCCTGCTCACGGATAATCATCCAGAATGCCCAAATTCGCCCAAGATTCTACATCCTTCCACTCCTTTTTACCCCCAAAGATTTACGCTCAGGTTTCTAGTATTTATTTTCTTTAGACTCTCTAGATGGAAACCATCTGGCACTTTCACCACGAGTCCTGGGACGAGCCCTGGTCGTCGGATGATTTTCCGGCGGGTGAAAGCAAAAAGGAAACTGATCAAAGACTCCGCCATCAAAGCTCGAAGCCGTGGTGGGAAAACACGAAAAACGAAGTTGTGCGATTCCTACACAAAGAACTCACTTCTCATTGACCGTGGGGGTATACGATTTACTGCACCGTTTACACCCCGGAATGTGACCAGCATTGGGATGCCTTTCTCGAGGCAATTTCCAAGAATACCTACGCAGGCTTAGGCTCAGATCTCCATGACGATGAACCATCCCGGATCTTCAAGGAGGGATACCGCCCTCTAGGTTTCAATGATCCTGCTCAGTTCAACGGTGCAACTCTGGACGAGATCCGTAAGCATTTCAGGGCGTTCCGGGAGAGTGACACCAACGGAAATCAGGACGTTCGATTTCGGTGGTGTCTAGTCATTGATGAAGGCGCTTTACAATCCTTTATCCGCCACCCTAGATGGGTCACGGTGGTAGACCCGAATCACAGAGGAGGCAGCAGTTACAATACGCAATACTACCCGGGATATTTACGCTTATATCTGAGTGATCTCTGGAGCCTTACTCGTATTGGGCGCGCTCTCGGGCTGGATGATGTCTGTGGAACAATGAAAGGAACAGACGACGTTTGATTCTGATATGTATTAGTATGTATATAACACTAAGACTCTTACTAGCAAACAGGAAATATTTTTATCATAAAAACAGATCGATTGAATTTGATATTGATAGCTGGCCGGTTGACGCGTGAAATACGTTATTGATGCCATGGCGATTTGATTATCATGTGCTTCGCCATGGACCTTTGGAGCCCTTGGATGGTTATAAGTATTTTGGGTGCCCTTCTGCGGACGCTACTGATTCTCTAGGTCTGGTAACCCTTGGGTGGTCTAGTTGATGCTGTGCTGTATGATCTTGCCTGCTAGTTATTGTTCCTAGTAGTTAGTAATCTTTATCTGGCCCCTACATGTAGTTGCGTAGTTGTATGTGTTCTATGCCGTTTCTAGTTCTTATCTAATTAGGGTATTAGTAGCCTTGAGTCATTGCTATATGCTAGGGTAATTTAAATAGCTGAAAAATGTGATTATCTGAGAGATATTATTAATTTTAATGCTATAGCTGTATATTAGTATGAAGAGGGGTCTATACAGTCTATTACCATTGAGAAATCAGTGCTGTCATGATTGCCTCGCAAGTTCCTAGGATTCAACCCCCTTAGCTCTGTAGTCAAAAGAACAATAGCTTCCTCAAATTGTTGATCTAAAAATAAGAGCTGGAACTAGATTAATCTATTGTCAGGTCTCTCTATTATGCTTGAGGTGATAAGCACCATACCCGATAGAATGAGCATCTGGAACATGGAACTTATCTAGGTACGGTACCCGCCCATGGATTTATATATTTCTACAATTTTCACAATTCCGGACGTCTTTTCGGTCTACCATATGTACCGTCGATTTGTAGGAATGAATTACTTTCAGGTGATAGTTGGGTGCCGGTAGGTCAACCAAGATGTCAGCTCCATATAAGGATTAGTACCTCGCTCCTCTCAGAGAGGTAATTTCTTCGTCAGGGACAGTACGTATAGGGTAAGATATCTACTGGCTTGTAGGCATGGAGTATCGAATCCATGGACAGTCTGCTCCAGATCACCTCCTATTCTTTGATAATTTATATATGGTAGACATAACGAATAACTCATACGCAACAATCTCAATTAGAAATATTCCAAAAGATATATCGATATAAAAAAGCGCCTCTGCAGGTGGTTGAAGTCAGAGTTGTGATGCACGCCAAGACAATCCACGTGACAGGGGAGCTTGATCAAATCAAGAACCTGCAACCACCAGCATGGGCTTCATCTATCTATCTACCTACCTAGCACACCTCATCCTCCCGCAACATCACACCTCCCGAATATTGAGAAACTATAATTCTCTAAGCTCCGACAGAATAAGAATAATAGAATCAGCTGTTCGCTGTCTATAACGACCGTCAAGATGGCTACTGATCTTTGGTAAGTTGTCCTCGGGGAGCTGACGTCCGCTTGTTTGGTTGTCTGTACTTGGGCTGTTACAGCTCTCTCCAGCTATTTCTCTCGATGAAATTTTGAATATGATGCTGATATTATAATGTCACAGTCCCGTTTACGCGGTTAGTACCTACCCTTCGTTCCCGATCGCTTGATCGCTGACCCGAGTCGATGACACCACAACATCACAACAACAAACTAACATGATCTTGACAGCCCTTCTTCGGCGCTCTCGGCTGCACCTCCGCCATCGTCTTCACCTGCTTCGGCGCCGCCTATGGAACCGCTAAGGCTGGTGTCGGTGTCTGCGGTATGGCCGTTCTCAGACCGGACTTGATCGTCCGAAGTGCGTCCCTCCCCTCTTCTCCCAGTTCAACATCTACTAACAGCGATGGCCAGACATCGTCCCCATCGTCATGGCTGGTATTATTGCTATCTATGGCCTGGTCGTTTCCGTCTTGATTGCAAATGATTTGAATCAGCGTCTGCCTCTGTATACTGGTTTCATTCAGCTTGGTGCTGGTCTTGCCGTTGGTTTGGCTGGTTTGGCTGCTGGGTATGTCTTCTTTCTGTCTCTGCCTCTATTTGTAATAAAGTACTAATTTAATGGCAGTTTCGCTATTGGTATCGTCGGAGATGCTGGTGTCCGTGGATCCGCTCAACAGCCTCGTCTTTATGTTGGAATGATTCTTATTCTTATTTTTGCTGAAGTTTTGGGTCAGTCCCCCCTTCTTCTACGATTCTATGAGTCTAGTTTGTTTGGATTTTGTCTAACTGGATGGGTTAGGTCTGTACGGTCTCATCGTCGCTCTGCTCATGAACTCGCGCTCACGCGGCGAATGCTAAACGACGCACGCACCGAACGGTTGAGCTGCTACGAGGAGGGAATGAATCGAATTGGATATGCACATCTAACCTCGACGCATACATCGCTATTCAATCTCAGCTCAACCGCCATAATCTGCATATGCAACCGACCCAAACGCATATGTGGACCATTTAATAACGAACGATCCCCATTCTTCGACGCAGATATTCTGACCGAAGAATGATGGATATGTATCGCTCTGATCTTACAATCAGACCAGACTACCCTTTCCTACTCTTCTTTTTTTTAGGGAAGTACTTAGTCTGGTCTGATTGTGAATGTAAAGCAAGGGAAAACCACTCTTCATCTTTCTATATCTGTCATTGCTCTCTTTCTTTTTTGTGTTTGTTTCGTGTGTTCTGGTATGTTTACGTTAATGTTCTATATATTTGAATTACATTCATCAATCATCTCATTCCTATTACCCATGTATGGCATGAGGGTGTAGGTGCTCGTCGGGGGGATCCGATCGAATCTTAGAAATTAGACCTGTCGAAAGCATCCAGAATTGAAGTGATACCAGACTTAGCTAAAGCCGGATTTCTATGTAATCTGAAGACACTAGTGGTAAAGTAACTAACTATGCATATTAAAAGAAAAGGCTTCCAATTCGAATCAACCGGAAAACACGCAACAAATGGCCAGCAATAATAGCGGCAGAGATTGTGTATATATATAAAACTCGGAAGCAAACAAGCTCAAACATCTCCTTGTAATGTTTGTTTACAGACTGAAATGATCAAGAAAGAGAAAGAGAAAAAAAAAAAACGCCTTTGAATGTGGATGTGGCTGTGAATATGAATGATACAGAGATTTAACTATGTATATATTGTAATGCCCCTGCCCACCACTACTGAACCACAAAAATGGCGAGAACTGAGTGAGAAGAAGGCGAGGAAGGAGAGGGAGGATTAAGCTTTATCAAGCTTCCTTCGCAACGTCCTCGTCTTGCGCAACAACTTCTTGAACTTGTGCTTCTTCATTTTGAGTTTTCGCTGTCTTCGCACGGAGATGGTGTACATTGTCCTGTTGACTGTACGCTCGATATATGACTTTCCAGCGTCGATGACTGGTTCCTCGATGTTGTGCTCTTCGCTGGGGACCAAGGGCGCAAAGGAGGTTTCGAATGTGCGCTGGCCGTCCGCGTATGCGGTTTCGCGGATTGTGAGCACGGTGGAATAGGTCCTGATATCTGCATCGTCATTACCAGTCGCGGCTTCGGCGGCTTCGAGTACGTCTTCCGGGTTGTATGGCTCCGGAGCAGCGGGGGGCTGGAAGGGGGTTAATCGACTCGCAAACTCGGCGATGGAGGCATGCAATTCCTCCTCCGAGACTTCGTCGAGATGAATTATCCGCGCCCCAGCCTCGCCGTTGCTGACTGATGCTTGCGTGACGGCGTGTCGGAGACTGTTCTGTTGGCTCTGACCGTGCATTGCGTGCTCCATTGATGCAACCGCCGAGGTCAAGGTGTTGAGTACATCTGCGGCACGGTTTCCGCGTCTGGATTTGTTGGCTTCGAAGATGGTATTGAAGGCCTTTTCGGTGCTTGTAGGCGGCACAGGCGCACTGACGGAGATGGGTCTGTGGATGGAGAAGAATGAGGCAACTTTGATATCTATCATAGAATTAAGAACCTTGGGGTTAGTATCTGTGTGAGAGAAAACTTTTTTTTTTCCTTTTGATTCCGGAGACAAACCTTCCACCGGCGTGTCCTGCGTTGAAGGCACGCTAGGCAAATTCAACAGCGCTGCAGAGGATTGTCTCGACTTCGTAACATCTCCAGCAGCACCAGCACCAGCCTTTCGTCCCTGAGACTCCTTCACTTTCCTTCCCGCGGATGGATTGGCAGGCGCTTGTTGCGACGAAGAGGCATCAATCGGTCTCGAGCCATCGTTAGGCGGTACGGGAGGTTTCGACGACGAAGAAGAATAGCGACGCTGATGCTGTTGAGCAGCTCCTCTTCGTCGAGTTGCCCTGCTGCTGGTTGTGATGCTGGTGGTGGTCGGAACGAGCAGGTTCGGGAAAGCGACAATTGCCGCCGACGCAGAGTGAGAAGATGTCGTCGTGCGCATGGCACGGCGGAGGGACGAGGCTAACATGATTGAGCTGTGAAAAACCTCTAAGAATACTCGGAAGAATGAGTATTCGGTCGAGGTTGAACTGTTGGAGACGGGGATTCGGAGAGGCGAAGAGAGTCAGAAGCGTGTGACCGAATTTGGTTGCGGCGATGAGGCGGTCAGATGCTGCAGTATGGTTATGTAAGCGCCAAGACTTGTCCCATCACGAGCTTGACAGGTCTCTCGGTGAGAGAGAGACATCGGAGTCTTAGTTTAGATTATAACTACTAACTTATGGTATATTGACATATTCGAGTATCTGACTAGCTCATCATCATTCTTAGTTATCTATATAACTGGAATACATCTAGACTTAGAATAACCTCGGGATCAATTTCTTCTGAACAAACCCGTCCCATCCTACATGTTGCACAAAAAAAAAAGCAAAACCACAAAGAGAGAAACAAAGCCTGCGGGCTGATGATTAAATATACAATGCTAGAAAAGCGGTATAATAGAAAGAAAGGACGCCTGAACCTGCATGAGAACAAAGCCAAAAAAAAGATTAAGAGAAACGTGACAATGAGGGGTCACATGCTGCTCGAAGCGTAAGAGAGGCGTGGAATCATGACAAGGTATCTTGTAAAGTTCACAACACGATAGGAAAATAAAGGAGAACGTTATCGTTGTCGATGCGATGTTGGTGGTAGTGTCGATAAGATGCAGAGTCAAGGACTAGATTCGATGCACAAATATGGCAATACTGATGTGAGGAGAGGTGAGGTCGGGAATGGAGAGGCTGTTGATAATAAAGTCAAGCCTGGAGGCGCAACCTCTACAGGCTTGAAGCTCACTGTCATAAGATCAGCGTATGCAAATTCTTCTGAATAATCATATCCTGCACCGAATCCATCGTAGCTTTCAGTAGCGTAGTGTCCGTTGCATTGGTATAATGAATATAAATCTCTCGGTCTGGCATTCGATTAATACTTCGGAATCGATCCGCAAAGTATTTTGCTGCCGTGTCAAAGTCAGTCGACGAGCCGCTGTAGTCGGGGAAATGTTTGTTAATGGGTGACAGAGGGAGTTTCGTTCTGAAGAGATCCATTTTGTTTAAAAAGAGCATGATGGGTTTGCGTTTGAACCATTCTCCGTTTGCGAGCGACTCGAAGAGCATCATGGCTTCATGCATTTGGTTCTACGCTAGTCAGAATTGTTTCTTCACCAATTCAAAGGGGACAAGGGCATACTGCGTTTTGGTCTTCAAGCAGACTTTGGTCATATCCAGATAGCGCAACCATAAAAAGAAGACATTGCACGCCTTCAAAGCAGTGAATCCACTTCTTTCGTTCGGACCGTTGTCCTCCAACGTCCATCATGCGGAAATTAAGCTGTCCTAATTCGAATAACGTCTCTGTAATACCGGTTGTACGAAGTCGAGAGTGAAGCATATCTTGGTTGTCGGGTAACCAGCCGGGCGTGAATAGACGGTCGAGCGAGTTGAAGAAGCTGTTTCAGTCATTATTAGCATTTGATACCATTTCCGTCAAGTTGCGACATACTAATGCAAATTATCGTGGAGCGCGAACTCATGGCCGCGCGCAACGGCTTTCTGAACACCACTATCACTCCATAACTCTGTCATCGCTTCCTTAATTTCAAGATCGGCAAACGCCTCGTCGGTATCGACATCCGCTTCGGTTTTGGCGAGAAAGATTCCTAGAGCCTGGACGACGTTTAGCTGCGAACTTCAACAGAGACCAAGGGGAGTTCGAGGCCATACCTGATTGCTCTCCTTTTCAAACTCGATCTTCTGCGTCTGCATAATGTCCATCAACACCTTGAACGCCACCACTAGATTCGAATATATAACCGCGCGGTTCTGTCGACGTTCGTCTTCTGGGAATCCGCCCGAGTGGATGATGCGCATTTGTTTGATGATGGTGGATTTGCCCGATTCACCGGCTCCTACAAATAAATAGTGAGTAGTTGACTCATCGAGAACAGAGGGCTGATAACACACCTAACAGGAGCATTTTGACCGTCCGGTCATATGTCTTTTTATCACTGCGAATCTGCTTATCAATCCCGGCGTTGATCCTGACGGCTTCCTTGTCCTCCGGCTCGACCTTGGAGTTTATGCAACCCATGGCGTAGGTCTAGTTGTGGTGAGGCGACTTTTGATAGATATATCTATATTCCCCCACGCATGTGTCTCCTCTTTCCACCGTCGCAACAATCTGATGTGACGGATTTGATGAAATTGCGCCTCCGGTAGACAATTGATCTGCGCGCTTGATTATCGACGTGGAGCGACGCAGTGGCGCGACCCTGCGAGAGAGGGGTGGTGGAAGTTGAAGCTGTTGCAAAGTAACTATAGTCATTAAACTCGCATTAGTCGCGACCGAGATGACAATTAACTGGTAGGCCCGGAGAATTGCAAAAAGTGAACAAAAGAAATATATGAAAAAATAACATAGCTAGAAAAGCAAAACTCGCCACAAGGCCAAGCGAAGCATTGCGGCGAGTCACGGAAGGAGGGATATGCAAGAGCCAGAATTGATGCAATGGGCGGTAGCACACGTTATGTCATGTAACTCCTGTATGTAGGTAATTCTTTCAGCTCCGCTGGTTGTTACCTCGTCCATGTCTTGTAGCAAGTCCCGCGAGTGAGTGCATTCCGATGGGATAGAAGTGGCAGGGCATCATCGAAGACTTTCTTCTGAACAGCCAAAAACAAACATCTAGAAAATTCCTTTTTCCGGACAATTGTGATTGATTGGGTGAGAGCTGCACGGGATGGATTGAAGAATGGATGAACATAATACGAAGGAGAGATGAAGAGAACCGATCGATTGAATGGAAACGACGTTGACGATCGATTTCGATCATAATAACCTGATCTTACCTGTTATTGTGTTTCTTTGTTGTTGATCTTTCTTTGTTCCCTTCCCTCGGTATCGCCGGTCGTTCCACCCGCCTGCTATAGACAGTGCAGTTGTCTGTATTCAGCACTGCAGTCTGACGAACCTTTGCTGAATATGATTCTGGTTCCAACTAGATGAACAGTAGCGACAGTCGATGAAGTGGTATGAAGGGAGAGAACATTCCATGCAGTAATATTGCAAGTAGAAACAGGTAATAGCGAAGAAGGGAAAGGTTTTGTTGGTGGAGAAGGTCCACCATATGGACTCGGTTAGAGGCAATTGCTCTTGCTAATTGCTAAACAGCTTAACAGCTCAATTAAGATATCTAACTCTGCAAGTCGACTAGTGTTATTGCTTGGGTGAACCCAACTTGTTGACAGGCACGTTAACTTGACTGTTTTGAGAAAGTACCTGGCTGCACGGACGGCGTAGCGAGGATTAGCGTGTTGCTAGCTTACGTACGGAGGAGTATAGTCGGTCTATCAACGCTCCACCACGCGGCAAAGAGTGCTATGCCGAGACTGGAGCCCACGAGGGAACCGGCACTGCTGCTGTATGACTACGATGAATGGACCGTAGTAATACAACATATTTGTGCAACAACCAGATCGACAAGCTGAATAGACGGTATGACAGACTGCCTGCGGTCCTACAGAGCAGTTAACTAAGGCGCAAGGTGGTAGTGACAGGGTTTCCCAGGTCGTGTAATTTACACGTATTACTATTACTGTACGGAGCGTACAGGGTAATCTTACATGAATCTCTGTAGTATAAATTGCTTTTTAAACATCCTCGATCCGGATCAACATATCAACATCCAAGGTTTACCATGTCGAACTTTGTAACATGTTAACCTTATTTAACTACTTCATGTCCGGAGTTATGGCGAGATACGAAGGCTATTCTCCCGTCTCCAAACACACGTACAAGGATCGTCCCTGATTTCCAGACTGCTATTGAGTACTCTAGAGGCTAACTCGCACAGTTCCTCGGCAAGAATTCGTGGCGTAGTAACCTTTATTGTACAGTAAAACCCTATTATAACGAATGTGGATATATGAATCCCCGAGTAAAATTTGGATTCCCCTCTGAAATTTTTAAGGTTACATGTATGATAGTAACATAGGCGGCATACAACGAATCTCGACTTGATAACGAATTTCTAGACAGACTCCCGTTCTGTTCTTTTTTTCATTCGTTAGTTAAGGTACACTACGGGGCACGGTACATACTGCATAAATAGGGTTTCCTGAATCTCGGACATGGGTACAATCATGGCTTAGCCGGGGTGTTGACGGTGTCCGCCTATGGGGTTAGTTGTTGCGAAGTAACTAGTTGACAGTGCCAAGTTGGCGCTCCGTGCTTAGTAGTTGGAGACTTGGAGTTTACCAACCAACACGACCAGATCCACCCGAACGCCGCCCCCTGAAGATCGCCATCCCGGTCAGAAACCAGATCAAGTCAAGACTTGAGTTGAAACTTGACAGCCTGACAGCTAGGGATACGGAGAGAGGTGGATATTTGGAGAGGAATGCAGTGTAGTTGGTTATGGTTTGAGCACGAGTCAGAGGAGAATCTCCTCATCTCAGGAGATAATTCTGACTCCATCCACCGTCGTGACTATGGAGTATGCGGTGCAGCCTCCGTGGCTGCCTATTGTGCCTCCCTATCGAGTAAAACAGTCCGTAGCACCGATCTTTCGCCACGCCGATCTTCGTCCCAGTCTTAAATATGAAGCTTTAAGCATTTCTTTATGTAACATCACATCGTACCAAGTTAACCACGTATATTTCAGCGGTTCGAGTTGCATGGAATGTAAAACAGATGCATTGACCACGACGTTACAAAGATGGAATGCGCAGAGCCATCCAATGCTTTCCTATATTGCCGTATACTCAGAATGGCATGTCGACGAATGCTCAAAATTCAGTCTTCTTCAAATCCCTGCAGAAGTGAAGCCAGGGAGTATGAGATACGAATCTGTATGGGGGCGGAAATTATGTTTTTAATTACACGCCACGTACACAATTTGTTAACTTGACTTACTACGCAGTAGGAGCAACCACCGTATCGACTAAACCGTACTGAGAACTCCGTGCAACATGCATATACAAAGCGTTGGATCGTGCAGAATGGCCCGGTGGGATCAACCTGACCGTTGATGTTTAACCGCCGAGATCTGCTCCTGATTTCTTGTTTTTTTTTTTTTTCTGCAGGCAGAGTAGAAGGAATTTTCTTGATCCTCCTGCAGTCAGCATACGAGTACGAATATGTCGCGTGTAATTACATGGCTACATAACCAGTGCTACATGGTTAGTTGCCATGTCGCTTACTACGTACAGAGTATATACTATAGTAGGTTTGAGAGGCTGAAAGTACATAGCTGAACAGAGCAGAACTCTGTAAATGTTTAAAATCGGCAAATACTTCCGTTGTCAGTCTAGTTAGTACCCATGACTAATGGTTGACAACTGGGGTTCCTTGACTAGGGAGGCGATGCGTGTATTCGGCATCTCCTCCTATCTTGTTTCAAAAGTCGAGGCCATAATTTTCCTCCTCTGGGTCTTGAGTCTTGACACCGTCAGCAATTCCCAAGAAAGCGCTGTCATTGGTATGCCAGAATCGAGTACATTGGAGCCACGTGCCTGCCGCTACAGTTTCGCTGCGGGTCTGCGTAATTATCATAAGTACGTCTGGTTTTGTCTGGAGAGTTCTTTGTTTATGCCATGCCCTCGCTTACAATGATCTGAATCGGCTATGCTAGCATGTAGTCGACATAACCAATAACGACACAATAACGGTTGTCTATGGAAATATTTCTGCTTGATTCTAAATACTACGTACAATCCAAGCCGATAATAGCATAACTATCAACTGGTAGCATGTATCGTGAAATACCTGCCACAGAACAAGCGTGTTTCATCATTCGGGAGCGATGGAGAGTGGCTGAGAAACAACGTTTCGGATTTCGATCTGGACCAATCACTGCCAGTCATAAGGTGGGCCGCCACGGGAACGGCCCATGCTTCAGCTGTAATGTACCAGCAAGGACGTATTTCCATTACGCCTTTCGTACTCAATATGTCTCGGTACGTATTTTTGCATTGCTTGATGTCATGGTTGATAGGATTGATGGTGATATAGATCGATAGACGGCAATGTCATGCCGCAGATATTAATTGTCTTCTAGTATATACGTACACGTACAGCTGAATACTTAAAATAAGAAACAATATGTACATAACCTCAATGCCTACGCTTCCGGTCTCAAACCCAGTTGTCTCCTCGTATGCGCCAAAAAGTCGGATATCTTCCAGTCCGTTACCAACATGTGTCCTGGTTTATGTGACATGACCGTCCCTGCGATGGCGTCTCGTTCGAGCGCTTTTTCAACTGCGAATTGAGGCGTTACGCCGCAGCCCTATCATCTCGTTAGAACATCACTTCTTCAGTTTAGAAGATGAGGTGAAGGGGAGTGATAAGTTACATACCCAGAAAACAGGAACCTCTCCCTCCCTCACAACCTGCGCATCCCCGTAATCCACTTTATCCAAATCATTCACTCCAATGAGTTTCGCGCCATCCCATCCCCAAGCAACCGGTTCCCCGTGCGAAGCCAGATACGGCCTCGTCACGTTCCTGACCTCTTCGATTTCGCCGGGTTTGTATAACCGCATACTAACCACGTACGAACTCCCATGGAATATACCAGCCGGCAACAGCGGGATGCTGGTTTGATACATCGCCACCGTTCTAGAATCTTCTTGATGGCAGATCCTGAGACCCGCTTGGGCGAGGGCTTGCTCGAAAGAGAATGAGCAACCTATCAGAAACGCGATGTGTTGGTCCGTCCAGTCAGAGAGGAGGTCAGATTTCGTCTCTATGACCACTTTCTTCTTCTTCTTCTTCTTCTTCTTCTTCTCATCTCCGTCCCCGTCTTCAATTGTGCGAAAAACATGGTAGTATGGAATATCAGTCCTGATATCAAAGTCTGTATCCTCTGTCTCTGTCTTCTCGATGACGGAGACGTCTGGAGAAGTAGGTATTATCCTCCTTGGATCCCCGACTGGTGTCGAGCCTAGAATCGGACAAGGCACGGGATTACGTGCGCAGAGCATGCGAAAGTCATCTGCGTAGTCTGAGTGTAGGACGATGAGGTTGGCTTGCACGTAGTCGCCTGCGAGGCCTGAGGTGGTTGTTACGAGGTTGTGTCTGCATAAAAGACGCGCCTTGTGGGCGGGGGAGAGGGGGAGGGAGTCGATTTCGGTGCGTGTTGTCATGTTTGATTAGTTTTCTAGTATTTATGAATATAATGATTTCAGTAATTTCTTTTGTGTTCATTTGATTCTATTCCCACTTGCAGTAACTAGGAGAGCAGTGAAGTAGTCTTATATAACCCCCCCAGATCGGGAAGATTGGATCCATGCCGATATGGAGTCAAAGCGTGTTTTCAAGGTTGGGGATACGTTTACGTATGTCCTATCTAGATGTCAGATTGATTGGGCGAATCAGGCTAATAGCACGGATATATTTCCTAGATGCCAGATAACTGGCCAACTGACAAGCGAGGTCTGTATGCCTAGATACCCGGTGGTGGCCATCTGGGGACTCGGATCTTATCTCGGTAAGCCTCGATATCAGAGAGGTGGTTCGGCAGATTCGGGATCGAGCCGAGAAGTATCAACGATCTATCTCACATGCTGAATGGTTGATCTCTCGTCGCTTTTGCGGGGTATAGAAGCAATATAAGATTATGGACTTAACTGAGGATAGCTTGTAAATCTAAGTTATGAAGCCGTATGATATCTAGCCGCCAAGTTTGGATATGACGATAATGCGACTGGATAAATTGAGAGGATGGTACCTGACAAGGCTGAATTTGGTGGCATATATGCATTTTTACTTTTTCCTTGAAGATTAGCTTTATAGTTGGTCGAGATAATGTGTATATCCATACAGAATATTGAGCAGCGAGCATAAACCGTGCTCTCGTTGTTGTACCCGGTTGTACAATCATAGCCAAATCACGACGAACACAATGCGCATGCAGCGCGATTCTAATATAAGAGCAAATTCCCAAAGAACTCAACACATCAAACAGAAGTCATCAGCTGAATCTCACATGACCCAATGAGTTATAATGTGTAGATGCATTTCAAATCTATATAGCATCCCGCCAATCAAACTCCCGTAAACCACTGACTCAGTGTGCGGGGCTCCAGTGCCGCCGCCGAAAACACCCTCCGCGCTTTGTATACGTAGTATGAACGGGACTATACTCCCTTCTCGCCTTCTGATTCGATGGACTCGTCCCTGTATAATGACACTTGAAGGCCAGGATTATGGGAATCCTCCAATCCGGATTTATGGACGGGCGAGATTTCGGCCGATCGACGATTTATTCAAGATGTGAAGAGCAATCCTTACTCATCCATTCATCGATCTGGCTAGCCTGGGTTCGAACCTTCCTAGATTGGTGAGGTAGATGGAGGAGTTAATGCTAAACCCCGGCGGTCTTTTTTTTTCGAGTACCGGTAAGATCCGAAGTCCGGCACTGATTCATTGGTATCTAAACTACGGTGACGAGTTGGAGAGTGCGAGTAAAGGTTGATACTATTTCTAATGATCCCCTTGCTGGCATCTTTTCAGAAGAGTGGTATATAAAAAGAGTGAGGTGCCGTTCAGCCTTTCGTGACACAAACTCTCGAGGTAAGATAGTTGACAGAAGACAGGCCGCAAGTTGCCAAGATGCAGGACCTCGAGAGTCAACGTACTTCAATCGATGAGAAGACCCTGATCGGGACCATCGACCCATCGGTCTCTGAATCGAACAATGCGGCAACAACAGCAGAGGCAGCAGCAGATATCAAAGAGAGTACGCCCGAAGAAGAAGAGGAAGTAGTTCCTACTGCGGAAGTAGGCGTCCTCTACCCCGTAACAGACCTCGACAAAGGCATCGTCGGCTGGGACTCGCAGTCCGATCCCGCCAACCCCCAAAACTTTGCCGAATCACGCAAATGGGGACTATTGGCGCTGATGAGTTCAATGACGCTCGTGTCGCCGTTGGCATCAAGCATGTTTGCGCCGGCACTGACCAGTGCAGCGGCGGATTTCCATGTGACGAATGTGACTCTGCTGTCGTTTAGCGTTACCATATATTTGTTGGGATATACGGTTAGTCTTTTTCTCCATCGCTTGTCGTCAGTTGTTGCCAGTAAAACTTGTGTTAATAGTTGGGAATAGTTTGGACCCCTCGTACTCGCACCCCTGAGCGAAATCTACGGCCGCAGAATCGTACTCAGCTGCGCGAACTGGTTCTTCGTCGTATGGCAGATTGGCTGTGCCCTTTCCCCCAATATTTCAGCGCTCATCGTTTTTCGACTACTTGCCGGTATAGGAGGATCAGGCTGTATCACACTTGGTGCAGGCGTAATCGCAGATTTGTTCCCCATGAGAGAACGGGCCAGGGCAACTGCGCTTTGGAGTATGGGTCCATTACTGGGACCTGTTGCTGGTCCTATATGTGGTGGGTTCATTGGTGAGACGATTGGTTGGAGATGGGTTTATTGGCTGTTGTTGATTGTAGCGGGTGCTTTGTCGGTGGGCATTGAGATATTGAACCGCGAGACATATGCCCGTGTCCTTATTCGGTGGAAGATGGAGAAACTGGCCAAGGAGCTGGGTCGAGATGATTTGCGAAGTGGCTATGAGTCCGAGCAGCAGAGTCGGAATCGTCAGACCCCGGGTCAGGTCCTGATACAGGGGCTCAAGAGACCGGTCATACTGTTCTGCAAATCGCCCATTGTCTTTCTCCTGTGTATATACATGAGTCTGGTTTATGGCCTGCTTTATCTCTTTTTCACCACCATTCCGGCCGTGTTTGAGACCCAATACAATTTCTCGCCCGGTCTGTCGGGTCTCGCCTACATCGGTATTGGCGCTGGCTTCTTTCTCGGACTAATAATCGTTGGCACGACAAACGACCGCATCGTCCTCAAGATGATGAAAAACAATGGCGGCAAATACGAACCCGAAATGCGACTACCAACGATGATCATCTTTTCCGCCATCGCACCCATCAGTTTCTTCTGGTACGGCTGGTCGGCCGACAAACACGTCCACTGGATCGTGCCCATCATCGGCATGTTTCCCTACGGATTGGCCATGATGGGGTTGTTCTTACCCATCCAGACGTACGTGATTGATTCATACCAAACATACGCTGCCTCGGCGGTGGCATGTCTCACTGCCACCCGGTCACTGTTTGGGGCATTGTTGCCGCTGGCTGGGCCTAGCATGTTTAATGCGTTGGGATTGGGATGGGGGAATTCGTTGTTGGGGTTTGTGGCATTGGCGTTTGTGCCGATTCCGATTCTGTTCACGAGGTATGGGAAGATGATTCGGGAGAAGTATCCGGTTGATTTCGACTAGGAAGTAGCATGCATGGGTTATTTGATAGATGGGACTGTAAGATAGACAGATATATAGGCATTCATTAGAGCCGTCTCTTTTTCTCCATACTACGTACATAGTTAGTTACCGTATTCGTATAGCATCAACCAAGAATGTGCGTGGCGATAAGAGTCTCGGATGTTGCGGCACTCCGATCGGAACAAAAATTGCCGATGGTCGTGTGCACTAAGAATTATGCTCACTGACTCAGCAGAGTCCGATTGTTTAATTCGTCGATCTGACGTAGCTTAATCGTATCGGGCTTAGTGCAAGCCGCACCGTGAAATATACTACGTACATAGGGTAGTTAGACTGAATAATCATTGAGAAACTTGAATATCCCTAAGTATCATCAAGCACGACAGCGGTGTAACCAGGCAGAGTCTGACAGAATATGAACATACTCCATAAGGTCTGCTGCCAAAAGCATCATGTCCAGTACCCGTAATACAAGCCTGCTCTCTTCATCAGAGAAGAAGCGGCTGCGGGATAGGAAAGCGCAGCAGACACTGCGCGAAAAACGTCAAAATCGTATGCTGGAACTTGAGACCAGAGTGACTTTTTGTGAAAAGAATCATGGCGGAGATGCCCAAGTTAAACTAGACCCGGTTCAGGATGAGGGTGAAAGTCAAGCTCTGGATATGACGAAGTTGCTTGATACGGTGGAGAGACTACGACTAGAGAATAATCGCTTGCGCGAGAGACAAGAGAGTTTGCGCCGGATGGTTGGATCGTGGGATTCGAGCGATGAGAAGAAAGATCCTGAGCCCGAGGGACAGAAAGAGGAAAAGTGTGGAATTAGGTCTACGTGTGGTCGGCATTCAAATGGAAATCGCTCAGTGTCTGATCTTGATTTTCGGACTTCATCCAGTCCTGCTGTTGATAATCAGTATCAAATGACTACTACCACTGCTCCTGACAGCCCAGAAGCAATGTCGATGAACAAAACAGACCCAGTACCTCTCTTCGGCGTCTCAGCCCCAACACTACCATCTCCTCTATACCAATTCCCAGGGTCAATCTGCTCACCACAAAGCCTCCCTATCAGTCCACATCCAGTTATTCACCTCCCATCTCCACCAGCAGTATCGTCTTCAGTCCCCGTCTGGTGTCGTGTGCCCCGAAACACATACGAAACGAACAACACGCGTGTCTACCCATTAATATCAACGCAATGGTTCTCGCATCCAGAGCTAATAGCTCCCTGCCCCTTGAAACCATCGCCTCTGGATTTGTTACATGGTACACGCAAGAATTACCTAGCAAACTACATTCACGACTCTATCCGACTTCGCTCCCTACGAGATGTCGAATGCCTCGCGTTCGGTAATCTGTTATACAACTACAGCAAATGGCGCGCTGCGCCCACACCGGCAACATTCGCCCGTCTAGCACCCTTCCAACATCCGCTTCCCATCCAACTAGAGCAGGACCATTTTGGCGGCATAGACATGATAGTCTGGCCCCAGATGCGCGTTAATATGATCCGTCACTGGGGTAAAGTCGATCTGCTAGAAGTATTTGACTTTCTATCGGCTTGCATGAAGGTTCGCTGGCCATGGAATAAGGATATGTTGGAGCGGGATGCGGATGACAATTTGCAACTACGGGAAGACTTTAGGCAGATTTTCAGTAGTGAGGCTGGCTGGGGACTGACGGCGGAGTTTATTGATCGGTATCCGATGCTTTTAGAGGGGATGGATGTTGAAGCGTTGAGGTTTGAGATTGCGTTTCCGATGGAGATGTATTCTTATTGACTCCTTTATTCACAAAAAGAAATCATTCAAACTTTTCGTTGCGTATTGAGCCACACAACAACACATGGACTCATATCCCAACAACCAGGAACCCCACAAAGGGTGACTGACCACTGCAACAAACAAAATTCAAATTCTCCGCACTGAAAATCAAACGTATCAGATTTTGAGGTTCTTAAATCTTGATACGTACGGAAAGCGGACATTCGCTTAATACCTAGATCTTACCGAATCCTGCCAATTGGTGTGTTTGGGACATGTCACGCAGCGTCGAGGGAACGCCGAACGCATTATTTCCCGATGTGGTTATGGTGCGATGCAAGGAGGTATTGCCCCCCCGAGAGGCACTTTTCAATCTGTATCAATAAACCAAAAATAAAGTCATCTACCTATAATGGAACTTGATCCGAGCTTTGCTTATGATCTGACAATCAATACCGGTAGATGTGGCAAAACCTAAAACTTTCTCAAAACGCACATCAAACCCATTTATAGTTTCCTCCGATTTTGTTTCTCTTTCAGTCATTCACAGCACGTAATAGAATGTTCAGTTTTTTCCTAGAGCCTCAGACGCGAGCGATGATCCACTTCGGACTCCGGTCTCATGTTGTCTGGGACCCCTAAGGAATTAAAAGAATTGTAACAATATATAATCAAAGGAACCGGCTAATTTTCTGAATGGACTTTTCTTGGTCTCGGTACATGCTAGGTAGAGACCTTGTGGAAGCCTTCCACAGCCTCGATTCAACATGACGGTATACAGGACCCATTTCGACACCGTCTGCAATCTCCTCAGTAGTACCAACACAATCAACAGACCTCAACTTGCCACTTGCCAGGCCGCCAAACGGTCTCTTCTTAACAAGGACTCTGTTATGAGTAATAGTTCTGAGCATTCGGATAATCTGAGTGGTCCTAGTGAGAACAGCACTGTTTCCGGAGATCAGGGGAAACAGCGTGGGGATAAGGCTGGATATCTTTACCTAGGTATCTTCCAGGGTTGTATCCAATAGAATATATAATTTAGGAATTAGGACTCGGAAGAAATACCTAGGTATGTAGCTTGTGAAAATAGAGTCTTTGAGGTGTGCTTCGATATTACTAGGCTATAGTCTCTTTCTAATATGTATCTAGATGGCCTGATATCACTTGTATCACTGTATATATAATGAGATACCTTGGAAGCTGGGTAGTATGTTTGAAAACGAATCCTCCAGAATATCTGTTATATATAACTACCTATACATGAATCAAATATATATTAGGACTCTAGATAAGCCCTTCCAGAGTTATGTGTTGTTCAAGCAGGCATTCGTTCCTCTTACTCCCTCCAAGGTTCAACAGGCAAAGAAAAACCTACTCATTGAAAGATCTAGAGCTAAGCTATGTCATTGATATGTAGAACAGTTTTAAATGTCTTTCTATCCTCCGCCCTGTGACTTTATATAGACAGCTTCCGGTACAGCTGAAGCCAGAATATGGGACAATATGAAACTCCAAATTTAATATTTGCCTAGAAAATTTTCCGTATAAATAAATAAAGCATATACGTCTTGAGTTAGCGTAAGTTAGCTATGAATGATTGAAGATTTTCAACATAAACTGGAAGCTGCATCCTTGATATTTTCATGTTACAACGGTTAATCTACTTAAATCTACACGGCAGTAATAAACGGAAGTAACCAAGGGCAAACGAAATAGTTTGAAGAAACAATCTGACTAGTTACAAAAAGAGTAGACAAGGACTAGTCACTGTATAAAAAGACAAGAAGAATCGAAGAAACGGAAATAACAAGCAAAATTGGCCCGACATATGGCTATGCAAGTCCCCAGATCATGGACGTGAAGGGTCGTCGTCCAAGGAGAGTAAAAGGTTAAATAGTACACATTGACGAATGGAATTGAATTCTTGGTTGGTTTGTTGCTGCTGCTGTGGTTGCGAGGACAAGATGGGAAAAACACGATTGAATAGATTTATGCTGAATCCTTGTGCGTCATAATATTCGTGGGTTCGTGTTTTTTTTTTTTCAGGATTGTCTCTAGGTGATTCCAGCTAGGCAGCCGCTTAAAGGGTGACTGGGATGATAGTGCAACCGAGGTTGAGGTTGACGAGGCCAGTCTGTTTATACAAGTTAGAACGGATTCGAAGGTGTAATGTTCAAGATGGGTCATACCTGGCTGGTGTTCTCGCAGCAGGCAGTGACTGCACCCTGGCAGACGTTGCCATTGATAGCGTCAATGAGAGAGGTGGTGATGGGAGTGCCTTCAGCTAAGTCAGTTCCATGATGTGATACGCAAGTAGATGTGTCAAGACTTACAAGTCAATCCAACCTGACCCTTCTGCTTGGCATCCGAGTGATCGATGCCAGCGGCATTCAACTGGTTCAAAACATTCGAGTTGTCCGTGCTGTCAACAGTGTCACAGCAGTGAACTGAGGTTCCAGCCGAGCATTGCTTGTTGTCGACGCTAGGACCCTGCGCAGCCGGAGGAGGGTTAGACATTGTTGTGGTAACGGGGGGAGGAGGAGAGTAGTATTCAGCAGGCGGCGGAGATGAAACTTCAGGAGCAGGTGCAGTGGTTGCAGGTGCAGGGGCAGGGCAGACATCAGCGCGGACAACAACGACCTTTCGCTCAACTTCGACGGGGACTGCGAGAGCAGCAGCTGCGAAGACGCAGGCGGTGATACAGGCAAAGTTGAAATGCATTTTGATTGTTGTGTGTTAAAAAGGATTAACTGGTAGCGATTGATTAACGAGAGTGTCGAGTTGGTCAACGAGTGAATGGTAATGCAAGAACGAAGAGAAGTGCTTCTGTTTTTTGGTTTGTGATGATGAAGAAAAAATAGTTGGAGTTGAGGTCGACCATGATGATCTTTATATACACTTTCCCAGCCAGCAGGATCCGACTTGAAGACATCAACTCACCAACCATCACTGATGGCGTTTCAAGGAAAGGGGCGTCAATTTTTCCAAAACCAATAGTAAACGCCACCGACAGTAGGATTGAAGCCTACAGTACAGGGAGTGTGCAGTAAGGAGCGAGCTCCTGTACGCATCGACTTGAAACCTGGCATAGAACTCTTCGCTGGTGTGGGCCATGCTAGGATTGTTGCATCAAGCTGTGTCTTGACATATCCCATGTCCAGCACAGTATGTTAAAAGATACATATAACATCGATTTTGATTTGTGAGCAATCAATGAGGGGCCTCATCACCATGAATCACCCGTACTAAATCCTATCAGATGTCAGACTGAGATTTACATGCCAAATATCGATATACGCGCATTAAACTTGGCATAGACAAATGGAAACATGATAAAGTCGCGCGGTCCAATGACTTGTTTCCCTACCATTTTTACTTAGTTGCAGACATATACAAGCTCTATCTCATATTATGTCTAGACAGATCTAGATCTAATACTATGGGTAACTCACATCTGATCTATCATGCATGCTAAAATTGGTACCTGACAGCCCGTCCCCAATCAGGTAATTAGCCCTAAGACATTCGCTGCAAGGGAGGACCAATTATCTCTCCCCCCGCTTTTAGACCTCTTCCTCGGCAATAAGATCTGTCAAATGAATTTCGGTCAAATGATAGAAAATACCGAATCGGAGAAAACGAAATTCAATGGTTTGATCTTAATACTTAAAATTGTTCCAAATATCCGAAATCTCCTTTGTACATTCGTTGATTTGTTCTTACACCGCTATTATGCTTGCTTGGAAGTGGGATTGGGAAGGGTCTAATTCGTAGATAATAACGAGTCAGACTATGATAAATCATTTGGAAAATGATCAGGAAGGCCTGGAAGGGCCACATGACAATTCGAGGAGGCTGCTGGTGTAACGAGTAATAAAATGTTGCTGTGGGTTCGAGGAGCAGTGTCCCCAGTATACAACGACCCCTTGAGAAATCAGACGTATCCTTGCCTGAGTTGTATATTCAACGGATATTCGGCCTAGGTGTAGAGTTGTACGTATACCAGAAGGCCGAGGAAGCGAGCATGCAAGGCCGTGACTGCACATCAAGTCTCATCTCCGTCTGCTGGGCAGATGCCACTTTATGATTTCATAGGGCCTCTTCTCAACCAGTCACAGATATACGTAGGTATCATTTGATTTGTCAATTCGAATCCAACTGATCAATAATTTTATGTTATTCCTCCAAGGGCGTCGCTGTAACCACCTCGCTAGCTTCCGTTATCGAAATCATCCACAACATGGAGGCAGAAACAAGTACCTGTTGACGGGCAGTACTAATGGCCACTTCATTATCCGCCAATTATATACCCCTGGCTACCTTGCTACCATCTAGATCCTTTTACAAGAGTCTCTGTTAACATGTCAACGCCATCCAAGGTATATACAAGGTTCGTCACGATTCTGTTCCTATTCAAGCGGTTCTCAATGATGTCCGCCCCCCCAACGGCATCCTCGTCATTCATATCCTGATTGAAAGGAACTCCAGTGGCGGCTCGGTCCGCTTTGGTTTCCTCGTGAAAATGGATACTCTCGTAAGAACGACGGAACCACTTTGGTCGCTCCGTTCCGTGATAACGATAGAGAGAGAGAGGAACTGCCTTGTTTAAGCCGCGAGACAAAGACTTCCCGCGATCACTAGTCATATATCTTTGATGGCATTTCTCATTTGCTTTTCTTGTTGCTCTACTTTGCCTTCTGGGCATCGATCCACGGTCGAGTAAGACAGCTGTTGCGTTGACCCAATTAGATGGTAGTCGAATACGTTGCACAAAAAACACCACTGCGCCGAAAACGGAAGGAACCCTATAGTAGCCCTAACTTAAATTGTTTTCGAGGGGCTTTAATTGGCACTTTTGTGTACATGTCATGAATTGCCTAGGTACTTGGGTAACACAAGACAACGTCCTTTTCTTTGTTCTCAAGTACTCCTTTGTCTTTATGAACCAATCGATGGTTGTCAACCGGTTACATCAAAGTAAAAGTCCGAGCTCAAAAATATTATTCACCAAGTGCTATCGCAAATACGCTTATAGACATACACATTAAGAGCATAAAGGTTAGAATACAATAGAGAAATCACATGCAAAGAAAGGGGACTTTTGGTCATGAAAAGAAGAATTGAATAGCAGAAGATAACACACCGTGAAAGTTGATGTTGATGTTGATAAGTACAGAAGATCCCAAGATTTGACATGCATCAATCGGACGGGGCGTATATTCCATATGTAGAAAATTATGCTGACAAAAACAACCCACATGCGTAGCTCATTCATGTATCAGACATAACATGATCGAAGTAGTATAGAATCGAGAAAGGCAAAAAATTATTAAACAATATCCATAAAGAAGACGTTACTCCGGCTAGCCCGGCATGAGAGAGAGGGGGCAAGTATGACCAAGGAAACGACATTGTTTCAATCGTCGAGAGCTGGCGATAACTTGTAAACAAACGCAAACGCTAGGGAACCTTGATACAATAACAAGAGAAATTGACCGAACTCAACCAACTCGCGGAACTTTAAAGCTGGAAACCAATGATGGCCATAGCACCAAGGGCAACGGCCATGCCGGACATCTCCAAGCGGCCAGCGGCACCGGTGTAGGAAGGAATCACACCAGTCGAGGGCTGGGATGGGCGGGGAACGGCGCCGGTAGGAGCGATGGCCTTGCCGCTGGCAGCAGCGACAAGAGTGGTTGCAGCAGTGTTTTCGGGGCAGTAGGTCGAGGTGCTGGTTCCAACGACGTAGACGGTGCTAGAAGCGCCAGCGACAGGCACAACGGCGACAGAAGAGGGAGGAGCGGCTTCTGCAATGGAGCTGGAAGACATGACAATAGGTTTGGGAATAGCAATGACAGGGATAGATGGAACAGGACCGCTGATGGTCGAGTAGGAGGTGAAAGTGGGAACGGCAGCGGTGGGAACGGCGACAGCAGGAACAGTCGGGACACCGCGGGCGGGAGCAGGAGCAGGAGCAGGAACAGGAGCAATACCAACTGGTTTGCCAGGGGCGGGGCCTCCCTTGGCCGGCTTGCAGTCGGCTTCTCCCAAGACAGCGAGGCAGAGGTTAATGGGAATGTCAATGAGACCACCGGGAGCGGATGGTTGCAGTTTGCAAGTGACCTCGCCGAGAACAGCAATGCAGATGTTGATGGGCACGCTGATAAGAGCGCCCTTGTCGTCACAGGCCTTGGCCGCCTGTTTGCACTTGGCGTCACCGAGAGCGGCAACACAGGCGGTCACTGGGATATCGATCAATCCACCGGTAGTAGAGGTAGTCAGGTCGCAGGTGGCGTCACCGAGGACACCAGCGCAGAGACCGATGGGGATGCTGATGAGGCTCTCTTGAGCAGCAACGGAGGCTGCAAGGGCAAGGCCGGAGAGGATGATGGAGTGCTTCATTGTGATATTTTTTGATAAAAATATTAACTTTCGAGAATAAAAGTCGTAAATTTGATTAGATCTGCAAAGAGTGGATGCTGGGTATCGCAAAAATGAGTGGTTGTTTTACGCCAGCGAAAGACGAGTTTAGGGTCGAAAGAGTGACTGGAGTGAATGAGCTTGAGTGGTAGAAGAAAGAGAAAGTAGATCAGGAAGTGTGGGAATGAATGCTATTTTGTAGTTGCTGGGTATACTACTGACAACCAAAGAAAGATAGAGCCTGTCCTCCGCCCCTGGAAGAGGAAAGGAGAAAGATTGACCATTCGGGCGTTAAGATTAGGGCTTGTACGAGTCGGGTTCGAAAAGCCTAAAGACTAGTCTGGATTGTGAATAGGTCCGATGGAACTTGATCTAGTGCACCTAGCCAAGTGGTACAGATCAATTACGGAGAACATACGGCCAATCGAGTGTGAGAGACCGAAAGGTAGCTTGATATCGACGACAGAGCAGAGAAAGAATACATGTGTGTACCTGCGTTATCATGTACCCAAGACAAGGTCTAGACTCGTCTGTGAGGGCATGCCACGCCCTGGCCAAGTGTGACTCCGACGATCTATATGGCATATGCACAGTCTATATGTCGCCGTTACGACCGGAAACAGCATGCAAATCAGATGGATCACAAATATTTATTAAGCCTCCCGGGTTACTATTGAAGGAAGTGCGTTCTGAGCCCCCTTCTTGAGTGCTTGACAAACAAAAATACAGGGCAATTTGCATTTTAGATGTTACTCCGAGAAAGACGTGAATTACATGAGGGTTATCGTTTATTGTCTCTATCCTGGCCAAATGGGATCGCCATTTTGGCACACGGCTAGACACGAGCCAGTCCATCCTCTTGCATAATTTGCCCTTTTCTTTTTCGTTGTCTTTGTTGCTATTCGATTTTCGACCAGATCGACGTACCTCAAGAGCCACGAAAAAATACAAACAAAATAAATTGATTGAATGCCCTTTTTTTTTTTTTGTTTCTCTTCGGTAATGCGTTTTCAAGCTGAGGCGTCGAAGCGAATTTCGGATCATCGCAAGCGTTAAACAGGGTGTTACCGGACCTCTGGTTCTGCATTAAAATAAGGGAAAGCCGTACAGGAGTCACAAGTTAGGGCTCTCTAAGCCTAGAATCTTCAGATATCGCTCTAGATTATGGCAATTAAATGATACGTACTCTCTTACTGATTGCCGACGATCGACAGGGACAAGGACCAGATGGGATGGGATAAAGAACTAAGAGGCACCCCGGCTTGATTAAAAACCCGGCGGTGGGTACCGAGCTAGCCACGGCGCTACGCAAGCCCTAAAGGGTCTAGTTATTACTACTTCGAGTTTCTTGGAGCTTGACAGATCAAGAAAGGGGCAGACAATGCACTGACCATGTGGAGAGAGGATCTCCACGGCCATTCAGTAGCTCGGCACTAGTTATACTGCGTACGGAAGACTACCCAATATTGAGTCGGATCTACATGGCAAGTCTCCCGTATTCGGGAACGCGCGCCGGTTCTTTAGATGGCGATTGACTGGAGTTCTTATCATGAAGGTATGTAATTCGTAATTGTATGATTTAAGGTCTAATGGTATGGGATTTCAAAGGAATTGTACAGAGCTTGTAGCTCGTGGTTGTGGATATATAGATAAGTAGAAAACAGAGTGTCTGCGCGCTTGTCATCAACGGAACCAATGTGAATTCTGAAAATTGCAAAAGGTTCGCACATTTTTGGGGTATCTACTAGATACATTACAACCTTCGCAGCCTCCCGAGGCGAGTTGTGAAACCACCGTCGGGTGACCGAGTACCCCTACGGAGTGCTGCTTACCAGCACGCATGGAATCAGTATGTTGCTTTGACATTGCGACTCAATCTGCATACTTGACCAGCCATCCTTTTGACCCACAATCCGGCAGTTCACTAAGTGCAAAGAAAGTTAATGCAACTTGGATCAGGGTTTCTTGCGGGATCTTAGCTTGCTTGCAAGTTTGTTGTTCGGATATCATCCGAACTACTTCTACCTGTTTTGGTGGACGGTGGTGAATATGCTGCACTCCGATTAAAAGTGTTACCTACCTCGGAGTACATAGGGAAAAATACTACGTAGTAGTAGTGAGTACTTTGATTGGATTTTCCGGCATCCTTTATAATCACCCTTTTAAGCGCAGATCTTCGATTGCTGTACGTATTGTCAAATTGTTCTATTTACTTTTCTTTTTGGCTTCATCTGCTTGAACTATCCTGTCAACACAAGCACGAATTACAAATAAACTCAAATATCGCTTCCATTGAAGGCCCCACGACTGGGCGTAGTTCGCTTAGAAATATCTTACATATCGACTGGGAAGAATAAACCTTTTCTTCATCAAACACAACCTCGGGAGTCACGGTTCCGGATAAATTGATTTTAGACCAGTCACTTTTCCATCAGGCGATTGAGTTGTCAACAAGAAGACTCGTGTCCTCGATTTGACTCAAATCCTTGGTAAAATATCGCGCTAGAAGCAACAAAGCTGAAGATTTCGGAGATTAAATCCTTTCGCTTTGTACCGGATCAACCCCTTCATCTGGTCTCTCCAATCCCAATCGACCTGGAAATGAACACAAAGGTGCAAATAACTGATATGGGAAATATTTCATATTTCGCCATCCCCATGCGCTCTAAAAGGAAAAAAAAAATAAAATATTAATTGACTGTTTATTGCATGAGTCTGGATAGTGGTGGTTGTTCCGAGTACCTTGAGATTCTTCCTTTTTTCCCATCGCAGTTCGAGTCGTGCATTTCAAATTTGGGACAATGAAAGATAAGGTACCGGCCCCCTGTCATACTTTTGGAACTATGGCTTTGTTGAAATCAATAGATGAATTCAATTATTGTGTAGCAAGGTGAACAAATATTCAGATAAGGGAATAATAAGACTACACTTTGCAAATGCACTTTCGATGCCTACCAAGGTACGCCAACCTGCCATATTGCATCATAGCAATAGTTATGCCTTGGTTGAAGTGTCCGAGGTGATATCAATACCTACACACGAGGCATCCGGTCTCAACATTGCTCTATTTGAGCATGAGCCATTAAATTCAAGAATACCATTGGCTACTTTCTCTCGTCATTTGTCCAAGGGGCCAGTAGGGCAGTATTCTACGACGTTATTTCAAGTACGAAGGGTTGGCTAGAAGTGAATTCGCAACATGGCGTACCACGCACGCGTTGGTGGCAGAGAACGTGAGCGCGTTTGAAAAAGATCAAAACTCGCGACGTGGTCACTGAAACATAACTAATGGGCCATGTCTATTCGCATATGTTACCGTTCAACATCGATTTCTGGTCTACTGCACGCATGCTCGAAGCCAACCCAGAAATAGCCATTGAATGGATGGATTCTAACCCATCAACGTCACGACACTGAAGAACCAGCTTCCTTCCGGACGAGTTATTAAGAATTTTCACCATTGAAAAGGAGTCTGGAAGTAATATTTTGGACGCCTGTGCGTAATATTCATGTAATACGCTAACGAAAACGTTTCCTATGCACAGGATTACATCCATACTGTAAATACAAAAGATGCCAAACATATTCTTAAGGATTGACTTTGATGGTTGACATGTTTGACTGCCATTTTGTTTTTTTTTTTTGTTTTTAAAAAAACAATGATCATCACTCAGGGTTGGCCCGGTGGGGAACCGCAAAGATTCAAATGGAGATCAGTGTTCTCTCCGCACATAGTGGCTGGGGTTTGGCCACCTGGTGGCAACCCATTAGGCCATCGAAGCACGTCGCAAGAATGGCCAGTAGGGTTTATAGGAATGACCGCGACTTCATCACCCTCAAAGGGGTCTCCAAAGAGATCGCAGAGACCGTACCAGACCTCGCCGTAGTTCATATCGTAGGTAAAGATCAGTCGAGGTGAGTTGCTGAAGAGACCGTGTGGGATCTCGGTGATCTTGAATTCTATACCACCAGGAGAAGGACGTATCATTTCAATGTAGCTGCTGTGTGGCTCAAGGATAATTTCTTGACCCACAGCAGGGTCTATAACCCAGAGGTAGACAGAGCGGTCGCAGTTGTTGATGACAGCTGCGTTGCCAATGGCAGAGGCCAAGGAAGAAAGGCCGCTGATGACAGCAAGGATGGCAAATAAGATATGCATCTCTGTTTGAGATTATAGTCAGACAACAACAGCAACATTGAACTATGGTCTACATAGTCATGGACGCTAAGATCAAGAACATTGGCCCCTTTTATATCTGTCTCGCTACGTACTATACAATAGATTGCTGGATATCATCATCTACAAGTATCAACAACTATTCTGTACATACGTTCAGTATCCAAGGTTCTAAAAAGCTTAGAACAGCCGCCGAGGATAACCGCCATGAATGGTGCAGCTATACCGTGTACATAGGTATCGGAAAGAGCGGAAATAATGTTTGGAACCGTTTCATTTGGAACGTTTCATCCAGATAACAAACAACCATGAATTCAATTGCTGGACCGGTCCGTCTCTCGACATGACGAATTAGACTATAGATAAAGTATACTCATAGTATAATACACATTTTGACAAATGCTCCGGTTTTGGCAATTTCTTGCTTCTACTCTCATAATATGAAGAAATGTGGAAATACTCATAGTAAACGTCATAAACGTCATATACATAACGATGCAGCTCTAACTACTATGTTTTGTATAGCGGTAGTTAATAAGTTCCACAGCTGGAAGAGTGTGCACGGGCGTGGTAGTATGGTAAAGGAGTGGTTCGGATACGATTCCTAGCGAGAGCGTGTAGACACATGTGTATTGCTCGCAGCTAGCCTTGATGCGTTGAAGCTTGTACTCAATTTGAGACCTAAATTCGTTGTGGTTGTATGGTGAAAAGGACTTGTTGATATTGGACAGTCGCTTGTGTGCATTATATGGATAGATATCAAGTACGCTTTGATAGCAGGCAAAAGTTATATCGTTGAAGTATCATGTCAGATACTGGCCGATTCAGTAGAGATTTATGCCACCCCTAAGAACTTATCGTGGATAACTTCATTTTCCTGGCCACTATAATATCCCCATATACGTGTCATGTAGTTGGTGATGGACAGCCTGTGCCCAAGTCCATCCTTTCGTTCCATTGCTCTGAGAAATTCCAAGCCAAGGTACTGCCAGTCAAGCCCCGTTTCCTGCTTATCCGCGTGAACCTCAAATACACACCTGGGAATGATTTCACTCCAGTAAGGCCTTGGTAGCTTCCAGCGAGCAGCCAATACGAGATTGCGAAACTCCCTTCCGTCGCAGTAGGCAAGAATCATCACGGCAGTGTCAAGCGGTAATTTAGAGAAGGCGCCAGGGGAGATGTAAAATCCACCTAGGGTCCGGACCCCTTTGTATCCATAGCTCGGGTCATAGGTGAGCCTTTTTTTGCTTTTCTGGTGCCTTTCCATCGAAGCTTGGATTATCTGGTAATAGTTTGTGATAAAGAGAGGATCTTGTTGGACCATTTTCTTGGCGCCGGAGTCCTCAGGTGGCTCACCATAGATGTGGTAATCTTGGAATTTGGTATGAAATTCCATCAGGAGAGCCAGCATAAAAGTAGGAATATCATTTTTTATTCCTTTCTCTCCATAGCTCCTCATCAACAAATTATAGCAGCACTCATGCATTGGCCAACCTACATTCTGGGGGCTCGGGTCATTCGTGTAAATGGCGCATCTTGCGAACCACGCAATTTCACCTGGGGGGTGAATAGCGCCTCTGATGAGCCAGGCATCACTATCCCCAACTGGAGCGCCTATATAGTAACCGTTTCTTTTGCTAAATCCAGAATGCCGATAAGACACGCCGGTAATGAAAGGCGCTGGACGGTCATGTAATTTGACGACTATTTGAAGGTATTACACATATTAAAGAGGATAACAGAAATATAAATCACCAATAAAGGGAAGGGAAGAAGGAAGTATGGGGTGCAGACTCACCAGCTCTGTATGTTGATCTCCAATCACACTGACCGGCTGCAAGGAATTTATGCATTTGGAGAACGGTTAGCTTGATATAATGTCGGTGTCCAGAAGCTGTGTTAAAATCACCAACCTGATTGAAGAATTGACGGGCGTGCGGATCTGCTAAAATTAATTGACCACAGATTGCACAGCTAGGATGCTCTGGATAGATCCAAAGACTATCCTTAAAGCCATAAAAGTTACCAGCAGTGTCAGAGCGTACCAGATATTGGGATCTTGCCATTGCAAAGATTGAATAAAGGTATGTGAGACTTTTCTGATTAATATATTTGCGCCGAGGTATCTACCCAGGCAGGCATGTAAAAATTCACAGGAAAGCCATTCACTTATATACTACGACTACCACTAATCGGTTTATGGATAGCTTACTTCCTTTATTCTGAAGCTTTGTATATTACTGGATAACAATGGCTCTCTTGCAATTCCTTCTGGACATAAAAAGATTGAAAAAATCGTTTGTATTCAAGAAGAAGGCAAAGCTTTACTCAAGAGTCTTTGTTCAAAAACAAGGCTGTCTCATACTTGAAAAGGGAGGATTCTTCTTTTCCAAAGTTGTGACAGAAAGACGAAAGAAACGATCGAGTTATGCTTGAAAAATGACTATTCTGGTTTTGTACACAAGAACACAGGCTTTTCAGCTGCTGGAGTATTATAGACAAGCAATCTTTGACGCACGCTTTCGTCTGGGCTTTTCCGGGACTATGTATTCTAATAAGTATGACTATTAGTCATTTGGACTCCAACATACGGGGGATATGATCGAATTATTAATAATCATGAAAGCAAACACACCTGCATTGAAAGATTCAGCTATCGTGCCTGTCGACAAATTCAATATACAACCGCTCTTCCTCTTTAGCGGTAACTGGCATGCAATAGAGCATGGAACCATGGCGGTCTAAAGGATGTCTCAGCCCGAGAGCACACCAGGCCATTAGCAGAGCTTAGTTTGACAAATGATTCCTATAGAATTTCTTGATTACAGCCTAAGCCTCTGACCCGATGTTCCTAGGAGCTAAGCCAATGAGATTTGTATGGGAACTCAACGCAGTCTAGCTATGCATATTCTGGTCCTTTGGTCAGATTCTAGTTGCTTGTAGTCATTCCTGTTTCCCTCTAGTTTAGTCCCTCCCGGTTGAAAGCAGAAGCAATCAACTAGCTATTCTTGCACAGTTTGCAAAGTGTCATTACCTACTGTGACCATCCTATACATCACCCATATGGTATTTAAGTCATTGCTTTGCTCTGTCTACCACATACGACCATAGGGTGTGGAAAACAGGGCTTCCCGTCCGCTCAGCCGTACTTAAGCCACACGCCGGTTGGTTAGTAGTTGGGTGGGTGACCACCAGCGAATCCCAACTGTTGTATGTTTTTATTTTTCACCTTTTTTCACTTCTTTTTGCTTCTCGAACCATTCCTCCTTGTTGCCGCTTTATGCCAGCCTGGCCAGGAACTTCTGCTGTGGCTGGAATGTCGGCAGCCATTGGCATACGGGCTAAACCTTCCCTCCTCTATTACCCCTGTTTTACCAGCCCCCTATGGTAATTGTTTCGTCTTTTGCCTTTTATTGTATGCTTCTATTACTTTTGATATCCATATCGTGGAAGTATTTAGCTATCTTTTTCACTTTGTGCGTTGAAAATGTGGTCGGTTAGAAGTCATCAGATACTGGTAAAAGGCGCAACGCGGTTCCCGCTAGGTCATTGGTACCTATCAGTGAAGAAAAGTTATTCACAGCCAGCCCAAGTCAAGCATCATTCGCAGCGTTTACGTTTGATGTTGAACCGTTTCTCAACCTGGTGCAGGCATTGCGCAACTCGTCTCATGCACCGAGTTTTGATCATCACATTAAAGACCCTGTCGAAACTAATATTACAGTGCACCAGAGTCATACATTGGGATTATTAAAGGGTTGTATCTCATATTCAACCGTGGATTATTCAAGTCAGCTGATCAGTTATTGGACAAGTTGTGGTATATAAGAACCAATCGAGATCTTGCAACTTGTTAAACTCATGCTTTCTCGAGGATCGTTGCTGATGATAGTGAGGGGAAAGTGTCGTCTGTTCAGGAGCTCATTGACGGTAATGTCAGGTGAGATTGAGGTTGGCACATCGAAAGGAATAATCCTAGTTAAGTAGGCAGTTGTTGATTCATAACCTGAAACACTGGAACTTACTTCTCTATTTTTTTGTGCACTGCCGAGGTTCGTACAGGAATGGACAGGGACCCATTGATTACATTATCCTAAGATGACAGCGCCTATAAAAAGCTAAGAATAAGCGGAGGTATCATATATTTTGTTTCTCTCTTTATACACACCGAACACCGTGGAAACCACGCAAGTGTAACAAAACTTGAAAATAAGAAGAAAAGACAAGATGCCTACCACAAGCACCGCACCAGAGTCCTACACGGCCCTTCCGTTTAAAACAATACGTATTTCTCATATTCCAGAAACCTCTTCCATACCTACCAAGGTAGTCCTACTTAAGCTTAATCGCCCACGTCAGTTCAACGCCGTCACAAATGAGATGATCGAGGAGTTGATCACTGCATACAAATACTTCGAAGCCGACGACCGGATCAAAGTAGTAGTTGTCACAGGGTCGGGACCAGCATTCTGTGCGGGCGCTGATCTGCGAGTTGGATTTTCTACGTTACTTGATGATGTCAAGAAAGACCCTTCCAAGATCGAGTCGCACAGGGACGGGTATGTGCCCTCGGGATCCATGATGTTTGTCGCATGTTTGGAACTTAATGCTGATAGTTTTAATCACAACAGAGGCGGCCGAGTTGCTCTTGCCATCCACAACTGCTCAAAGCCCACCATAATGGCCATCAATGGACCAGCGGTTGGGTTCGGAATCACACTAACTCTACCAGCGACAATCCGAGTAGCGTGCGCCAGCTCCAAGATTAGCTTTGCCTTCTCGCGCCGCGGCCTATCCATGGAGGCCTGCAGCTCGTTTTTCCTCCCAAAGCTGGTGGGAACGTCGCGCGCGTTGCATCTGTTGACAACTGGAGCAACTTATCTCGCATCTGATCCGTTGCTCAGCAATCTTTTCTCGGATATATTGCCGACTCCGCAAGAGACAGTTGCTTCAGCGCTCAAGATTGCGGAAGATATTGCAGCAAACACATCTACAGTGAGTACGAAGGTGATGCGCGATTTGATATATAGGGCTCCGAGGAGCGTTGAGGAGGCACACCTATTGGAATCGAAGTTGTTTCTTAGGATGCTGATATCCAAGGATAGTGCGGAGGGTATGAAGAGCTTTTTGCAAAAGCGAAATGTAGATTTTAGAGGGAATATGAAGAGAGATGCGCCGGTCGGTTGGCCGTGGTGGGAGGCAGTTGATGGGGCATTAAAGACTAAACTATAGTCGGTTGAGACTGATACCAGACTGTACATCTTTTGATTTTGATATCGAGAGGGTTTAATTGCTCCTCTGGATGTCTTATAACAAGTCGAAGTGTGCTTTTGTCATAAAGTTTTCCATTGTGTCCATTAGAACACTCTGTCAGAAATATGATACAACCAGAAAATCATCCATCATTCAACTAATAGTAGAGCAGCATAGCATACTAGACCATGGAATGTAGGAATTCATTGTCTAACCAGCGTATCTGCACCCTCAATGCGGACTTGAAAGCATTCGTAACGTCCGTCCTTCTGAAGGCCGGCGCCCGGCCAAGGATAACAACTCCGTGTAGCAACCCTGGAATTTGTTAGACATAGTATTTGGTAGAAGGCGATAGTATGGAGCAACATACGGCTAAGGAACTGTTCGATGTCGATGATGCAGCTTTTGGATGGTTCAGGCAATGTCACGATATCGTCACCTAGAGAATATTAGTTTGTTGGCTGTACTTTCACGTATCTGTTGAGACGGTAGGTTGCAACAAACAAGGTGCATTTAAACTATACTCCCCGTGGGCCTCAGACACCTGTATTTCCTGACAGGCCTGATGGCACTGCACGGGAGGAAATGAAGCAGAATCTTCTAAATCTACCCCTTGTTCTCGCAGATAGCCTTCCACATCTCGACAATCAAACCACTCGCCGGCATATCCATAGACCTCTAAAAGCTTCTGATAGTCATTTTCTTGGTCATGCTCCTTCATTGCCCCAGGTTTCCCGAAGAGTCCCAGGATCCGTTTTGGGGTTCTCGAATTTGCCGGATAGACAGGGTTTCCCAAAACATCCATCTTTGGGTAATGCGTCCCCGCGCCACCGATGGAGTAAAACGGGAGATTTGATATCTCTAACGCATCTTTTATACCTGAGGTCACGAGTTTTCGAAAGAGAGGGTACATTTTAGTTCTATCCTGAATGCATGGGACCAATCTGAAAACTCTGTAAACATCAAGTGGGTTAGAACATGAGTCGGAGAATAAGCGAAAGGCGTATTCGAGACAGTATCGTTGCAGCCTCCGGTGAAACTCTGTTTCTTGGAATGAATACGTGTAGGGAGCGTTTTTGTCCTGCATTTGTGTTATATCATATATGCGGACAGGGCTAGTCGATTCTCGTTCTGAGTCGTCAATTAAAGAGCTATTTTGAGCTCTTTCCCTTGAATGGGTTGCTAAAAGCTCCGTTGACTTCTTGATTCGATAACCGTCAAGACAATCACAATCCAAGCCACTTGTACCGGCGGCTAGTTGGCCATTAGACATCGCATTTTGCTGGGATGGTAGAATATGCTTTTCAGAGGTAAAACTATAACGATTGCTTCCTTGTGGCGCGAGTTGTGTTACAGGCTCACAATCTAAGTTCGTAAGGTCGGCCATGCAATCTAGGTGGCCCAAAAGCGCGGGGTGACTATTTCTTAGGTCTGGCGGAATTGAAGCTTTATACTCATCAATTGCCGCAGCGGTTCTGTTAAGCCTATCTTCCAGATTTGCCGCATGTTCCTTGGCCTTCTCCAGTGTGGCTTCTTTCTTCAACCTATAAGTTCGCTGGGCGCGTCGAATTTGATCTCGACGGTACTATATCGAGATTAAGCTTACATAAAAACTTCAAATTAAAAGGTCTCGAGCCTCACCTCAGACAGAATAGCCTCACCAGCAGCCTCCAATCTAGGCCGCCCCGCACTCCTGCGCATGTGGCGTCGGGAACGAAGTACAGGCATATGCTCTGGGGGTGTTTCTTCGCGAACCTCCTTTGTTGGGGTCGATGGTGCGCTCGGAGCTATGGATGACGAGATGGTTTTCGCTCGCACTCTATTAGAAGCTATAGTATCAGTTGACACAGAATCGTCTTGGTTGGCTGTAGTATACCGGCGTGCCGAAAGTATATCCTGCAAGTGAGTGCTAGGGTGGATTTGGTGTGGTTTTGGCATCTGAGCTCGAGGATCGGTATGATCGGCTAATGAATTGAAATGCGATTATGATACTTTAAAGTTACCAGTGTTAGTTTATCATTAAGCCCGGCCACCGACTGGAGATGAAGTCCGGTTCAGTTCGGTATGTCAAATGTAAGAAAATGAAAGTTGAGAGATGCTTCGCCTTGAGAATGATTATATTTTCGGACTGCATAGATAATGTAATCTGAGATTGCCTCGGCTTCAAACTGGCCAACAGTTGGGACGGAACCCGTCCCAGCCCTAACTCAATCAATGGCAAGGATCTCCACTTCACACAACTTCCACCTTCATTAGTTCAACCAGATGGTAAATTGTACTCAAAGTACACAGTAGGTGGATCTTGAATAACCCATCAAATATACTGTTTATTTTTTCTTCTACCATCAAATTGTATGATCATGGACGATTCCCTGGGATACATGATCAACACAGCATAGCATATCCCACTAGTATAGTCATCGCCACAGTAACTCTGTACTGTGACCGAAAACGTTAGTACTATCTCCATCGATGCCATATGCACATCCAACCGTCTGATTCCGGCCTCCAAATCGCTCATTCTTCGCTTCTGAACAGCTTTCCTTATCCCGGCTCCCTTTCCCCTAATGTATCATTATTAAAGGGCAGAAGAGTTAGAATTCAATCAACATCTCCCTCCCATGAACTCTAGAAAGCGGCTAAGCATGGAAAGGGCAGCCAGAGGCATAGCCTGTTTCTTTCAAATTTTGAAATATAGCCTCCATTTCATCCTGTCCCCTCTTCTCCTGCGCTGCTGGACCAATAGCGCGCAAATCATATCCCGACTCTTTGTAGAAGTCATTTTCCGAAGGAAGAGCGCCATTCCCGAAAATCCGGACAAAGAGAGCTTTTAAACCCCACCTGTTCTTATAAGTAGGTTTGATATACCAAGGATGCTCGATCCATATGTTCCACGTATACAGCCCCGTGGATGGGTCTGGAGACTCGTTCAATACTCGGACTCTCTTAGAATCCGGTCTCGGCAAGGCAAGGTAACGTAGGATGAATTTGCGCGCTGTTAATATGCTCCGGGCAAGTGCAGTAACCAGAGGACCTGGCTTCTCGAAACTATGTCTCAAGAGTTAGATATCGTAGTAAGAAAGCCACACTTGGGGGGCAACGTACCCCATGCTTATGCGGGTCTCCTCCTCCAGTTTTGTGATGACAATGCTCTCAACGAGTGGCTTAAGTGATGCTGGTATATTGCATTTGGCGAGTTCCATCAGTCTCCGGCCAATATATCGTGTCGAATCAGTTGGTTGGGCTGCCACTTTCTCATAGGCCAGCGTCCATTCATAGAATTCCTGAGAAAAATGAATGCCATCCCTCCAGCCAGTTTTGTGCGAGGGAAGGAAACTGAATGGGATTTCCATGGCATCTCCTAATGCCCTATGAAACACACCGATAGCGCATCTCTCAACATCACTTAGGCGGCGCCACTCATTCCTGTCAACGCCTTGGATGATATCCACAACAGCGGAACCGAGGGTGTGCAGCATGTCTTCATCCAGAATTTTGCCTGCCTTTCGATACCGGGCATGCAAGTAATTCATGCGTGCAATTCCCATAAGATGAGAGTCAGATCCTGGTTCCCGGTCGTGGACTTCGTTGAGAATAACTTCAGTATCTGCTGCCCGCTTAGAAGCATTCTTCTCGTTGAGCTGGCGAGTTGCAACAAAGAGTTTGGCCATAGTTGGAATGGCCGCAGTCTTAAACCATGAAATTAGCTCACATAGGATGCTGAAACCATCATGCTAGAGATGGAAAGCTCACCTTCAGCAGCGAAAGCTTCATTGCGCTGTGGAGCGTGTACGGAAATTCAAGTTCACGCAGTTCGCGGAAGATCTCATGGGCTTCTCTCACAGTCATGGTGGACAGCGGGCGTCCGTTGAATTTCGACTCAATCTTACGGGCGCGCCGAAAGCGAAGGCTTCGAACTAAAAAGAGATATATCGGTAGAACCAATATTGTTCCCACAATAAAGAGGCGCTCAGGCAGTATGTTGATGTCAGGCATATTGGTAGAGACTAGCGGAGTTTCAGTATGTTTACTTTTGAAGTCGGTAGATTGTGTTCTGGGTCGCTCGAGCGTTGAAGTTGCACGAAACCTTTCGTTTTATATGGAGCCATGGATAAGAAATTGTTGAGCGATTTTCGATTGATATTCTCACCGGCCCGTCGAGATATTGTAATCCGTCCCGGGATATGGATTGTTGAAGATGAAGCGCCGGCAAAGCATCGGGTTTCGGGGATGAATTCTTTTGAATATTGATAACATCAAAGCAAGTATGTCGTCTGTTCAGGAAGTTATTGATTGAAATGTTAGGCGAGGTTGGGATAAGTTAGTAGCTAGACCATATAACATGGATGATTGTGCCGATTTGTATTATCACCCTGACGATTTAGACATTCCCGATATATCAAAGTGCCTACCTAGGTAACAAGACGCTGCTTTCTGAATTACTGAAAGTAACACGCCTATGAAATCTTTATAACTCTCCATTGCTTGTGTTGTTAAAAATGATCCACATTCAATTACTCCCAGGTCTTACACATGCACAAGTTCGATACGATAGGATTAGCTCAAAGGTTCAATATTGAATGGAAAACATAAACTTCATTATATATACCTTTAAAAACTATACCCTGATATTTGACATATACTTATATATATACTCGTACTGCGTCTGACGGAAGTCATCCGTTATTGTCGCAGCACTATTAGCGTTGAAATTTATCAACTTATTCCCTGTACTCCACCGCGGCCAGGCCGGGTATGTCGTATTTGCATTGGGATCAAGGTTATATATGAATGAAAGGTAGTATGACCAGATCGCTGCAGAGGCATAATCCGGCACAATGCCGTAGAAGACTTGCAGGATATCTGTTCCATGGCCGGTGCCGATAATGGGGGTACCGTAGTCATAAGAGGAAAGGTATGACCAGCTTGGTATACTTGGATTGGCGGCGTTGGCTAGGTTCAGAAATGCGCGACGTGTGAGTGTAAAGACCGCATCACCAAGGATGGCGGCCAGGCGCTTGTATTGAGGGTACCAGTTATTCCGCGTGCCGGTTCTGAAGGGCGAGCCAAAGGTGGCGTCATCTGGGTAGGCTTTGACGAGTCCTTCAACGATGGTCTTGTTTCCGTCGTACGAGAAAAAGACGTTTTGGAGATAGTCGATGACTTGCTGCGTGGTGGTGAGGTTGGACTGGAAAAGGGCAAATAATGTGCCTTCATCCTCTTGGTCTCCAATGATCATAGGAACCGGTGCGTATTTTCCGTTTTTAACTAGTATTTCCGGGCTGTCGGTAAGGATTTTCCCATCCGGTCGTGGTAGATAGGATAGAGCAACTGAGTTGTAACTGAGGATACCAGGTACAGAGTTGGCTGCGTTAAGATAGGTGGTATAGTCGAGTCCCCGAAGACAATTCAAGGTATCACTTGCACGTGAGCAGCCTGCAGCTGAGACGACGGAGTCATAGACCTTTTGCGCGGCACCACCATCTACTGGGTTTGTAGGGACGATGCTGCCCGAGTCCATGATTGCACCACGGAAGAGGGGCTGGCCCTTGTATGTATTATCTCCATCATACAAAAGCATTTGATCCAAGACTGAGATGGACCCTGCCGATTCACCCCAGATGGTAACTTTGGTGGGGTCTCCACCAAATTGTGCAATATTATCAGCAACCCATTGAAGACCGAGTCTCTGGTCGAGAAGACCAAGATTGCTAGATCCGTCTGCTAGAATCTCCTTGCCAGCCAAGAACCCAAATCCACCAACGCGGTAGTTGACGGCAACAAAGATAATGGGTGTTCCCTTGGCAATGGCATTTTCAACAATCGATGTACCATCATAGGTAGAAGTCCCACCGAGTTCGAATCCACCGCCAAAAATCCAGAACAGAACTGGTAACTTGGACGTAGGGCCAGCACCCTTGGGTCGGATGACGTTGACGGTTAGGCAATCCTCCCCGGCGTCAGTGATGTCTTGAAGTAGGGGCAAATTAATAAGCGTTCCAAGTATGCCAGTCAGACTGTTCAAAGAGTCTGAGAAGAACATTTGAGGACAAGACTGTGCTATGCCTGTGGCAGTCACTTTTCCCAGTCCGGACGTTAGGGCTACTGGGGGTTTGAGTCGTAAGGGGCCAGTTGGCGGCTTAGCAAAGGGGATGCCATTGAAGACATCAACGGTGCCAGAGCTGGCACCGACAATGGTAGCAGCTGGAGCTGCAATGGTGACTGTGGGTGTGATTTGTCGCTTCACTTCCTCTACTGGAGCGGCCTCTGTAGCATACGGTACCAAACCCAGGGCCAGAAGTGTAAGTGGCCACTTCATGTTAGAAGTATTAGAAGAGTCACCAACTTGTAGATAGACTTTTTACACTCCAATGATTGCGATTTCTGAAGTTAGGGCTGCTACTGCTGCTGTGGTGGTTGCCTGTCTTCTTATCCCTTGTTTCGCAGATCCAGGACTTTTGATCCACCCAAACACGCGGTATATAAATATTTGTTCCTTTTCCCTTTGACGCGCATCTCGAATTGCACATGTGTATAATTCATGGCCTCGGTTATTCAAATTCATAAATGAATTTTAGTCCAGGTGACCTGAAAAAAGTTGAGGTGGTGTGGATACTACTAAGACTACATTTTAAAAGCGGGCTTCCAGCCTTACCGGAGTAATTTCGCAACTTTATTGCTGCGAAGTTTGATTTCTAAAAGCTTCAAAGTAGAGGTGAGCAGAAAAACATTGAATAAATCACGGATTAAGGGCGATGTGATATGCTTAACGTCACGCGCTGTAGCATGTGCAAGAAAGATGTACCAATAAGCGCCATCTCGAGGAATGCTGCGCGATCCGTGTATTTTACAAGGTCAGCTGGCACCAATCGAGCTGACGAGCGACTACTACGTACTGACATCAATCTTATATTATATAGTTGTATAAAAGTCAATTAAGGAGGCGGATCTTTAGGGTTTCTATAGTGTACTCGCTTCAACGAGTACGCACGTTATACGTAGCAACGAGAAGGAAGAGACATTGACTTTGAGGAGCGATGTGGTTGAGAAACGAAATACGTCAGTCATTAGAGAAATGCTGCATTCTAGAGACTGATTATCTAAGTAGATTTTTATTTCATTCTCCGGAATATCCATAATTCAAACTCGATCTAGAAAAACCAAGACCTGCAGGATCGGATGTCTTGCCCTAAGTGGAAGTTAGGTGGAATTCATACTTTGGGCTGACCGCAAGAATTTCATGGACAAGCTCATGCACTGACAGACGCCCACAAGTTGGAAGAGCATGAGTTTGGTGTCTTAAAGGGGTCGAAGCAGTGAATCGTATTGTCCTCGAAAAATCGGTGTTTGTGCAATGAGATGATAGAGAAAAAAGAATGTTGAAGAAGCTCATCAAGACCCAACAGTAGGGCACGTCTTTGATTAATCACAGAAAAAGTTCGATCTATGATCGGATCCATCTTACAAAACCCGGCAGTTGCAAATAGCCTGAAGAAAAAACCCTGGTCAGACCTCGGGATCGTTCGTGCCACAATGCGGGGTTACGGGGGTAACTTATACAATACATACCTACGGCGTTAAAAATCCCTGTTATACCCACACTCCGCAAAAAAGAAGACTCCATACATAGCAGGTAAACCCACAGATCTGCCTATCAATACGCTTTTTAGTTTTGAATTTTCACAAATAAATCCCGATCATGGCTCCAAATCCCCGCAGTTTGCAACTATCGTAGTCCATCCAAAGCGCCGCCAGAGATCCCCTCGAGTCCCAAATAAGTAACAACGACCGTGTCAGATGATTCAGGGTTACATGGCAAAACTACTTTACTCGAGCTTTAGGTGCTAAATCTGCCCTTCCGTTGCACGAGTCATAAATTAGAGGACAACGCTGACGTACGTCATGCCACAAGGGCTTTGAATTTGAATCAATGTTTCTCATCGGATTTCAGTCCGAAAGGAGGAAGTGAGAGGGGATATCGACTATGATATATGAATCTGGAGGCCTAGATGAGACCCCCACTATAGGGCGCCCTTAAAAGGAGGGGAAGAAAAAGTCTATTAGGGGGTGCTCGTTGTTGCCTCGGAGCTCAGATGTGCTCGAATGCGATAAAGAGGATATGGAGCCTCGTCTTGACAGCTGGAAGCATAGATGATGATGGTGGAAGTGGAAGTGGAAATGAAGCATATGCGTTTTCAGGTACCCTACATAATATCACATCCCAATTACTTCAAAAGTCATCCGAAGCATAGAGCATCTTTGCCAAGGACCACCTATATCAGGAACACCAGGTCAAGATCTACCTGACTATGCTTTCGAAACTTGGCGTGTCGCAAATATATTTTGTTATTAGGTATTGAGGTAGCTAGTATAGGGAAACAGTTGCCTACTTCCCTAGCGAAGACATTTAACACAAAATCTTAGATGACTACTAATCAGATTCTAATCCTATGTCGATATCATCAAAACCGTTGGAGAGAAGAGATTAAACCTCGCGAACACGCGAAGGCTTGTCATGGATTATAATACTCTTGTATGAGATGCAGCCAAAACGACGAAATGAAAAAAAAAAAAAAAAATCTTTTCACGCTTGCAAGGAAAAACAGACACAACGAACGAAATCAAAACAAAGTTGGCCAAAACAAAAAAACAAAAAACGATCTAAATATCCGGTCTATCCAAGAAGCCAAAACAAAAAAAGGAAAAAAGAAAAAAAGAAAAAATTCCAGAAAATCCGAATGTATATAACCCAGAGTCCCGGAAACATAACACAAAACAAGCACAGGGAGAAAAGAAAGATGAACGAAGCTGATAACCGAAGAACGCCAAAGTTAACGAGTCTATCAATTAGCGAGATTAAAATGGGGTCGTAAAATGAGTTTTTGTGTCGTCTCTTCGTTAAAGGGGTAAAAAAAAAGAGTCCAAAGTTATTTTGAGATTGGAATGGTGGTTGTGTTTTGAGGGCTGACTGGAATGGGTTGTTCGCCTAGAGCGCAAAGTCGGAAGATGTGGCGCGGTTTTGCGCCGTGGTCTTCGTCGAGGTAATCAACGATAGCGGAGTCTATACTCATTGTTAGATCGGATCAGATTGTTTTCATGGATAGGTTATAAAAAAAAAAAAAGGAAAACTTACGTATTGTTGACCGGTTGTCAAACATGACTACAGTACGAGGCTGCCATCGCACGCGAGCCTGGAAGTCATGACCAGTGATGAGATGTTGCATGAGGAAATCTTGCAGGACGCGGAACTCAGGTTCCTTCAGTCCCTGAATCTTGGTGATGAATTCGCCATTGATAAAGAGACATTTTTCGCCGGTCACGGGGTGCACGCGGACAAGAGGGTGGACGCTCTCCACCGGGTCCTTGCGCACCAAGCCGCCAGTTAGCCTGGCGTGGGCGATCATTTTAGCAGAGGTGTGGACTGCCTTGAGATTGTCGATAAAGGATTGGAAAGTGGGGGATAGTCTCCTACAACAAGTTGGTTAGCCTCGATCTGACCCAAAGCGGCTCGGCAGGTTCCGAAGACTCACTTGTATGCAGCGTCTGTAGCGGCAAAGACGGTGTCTCCACCGACGTCGGGCCCCTGGAGCAAGCCTAGCATGACATAGGCAGGAGGCTGAATCTCGTAGCTGACGTCCTGATGCCATAAAGTGGTGGTTGTGCGTTGCTCCAGGAAGCGGTTGATCTCATCCACATTCCCGTCTCGGTGAATGATATGGAAACCTGGGTAGCCTTTCATCGACCCGGAGATGGGCTGATAGTTCGGCTTGCCGAAATGGCGCATAAAGCTGTACTGCTCTTCGGGGCCAGCATCGATAAGGTCCTGGTCGGGAAAGGCCACGACCTTGCGCTCGGCAATCAGCAATGCAAGTTCATCTTTGGCGGCATCGGAAAGCTTGTTCAATTGCACCCCCTCGACAATACTGCCAATGCAGGGTTGGATGTGTGATATTCTGGCGGTAGACGACAACAAATTCGGCTTAGACTTGTCCTTTACCCGCAGAGCGGGGTCCTGGTAGTCGAATGAAGGCAGCGGGTCAAACCAGACCTTGTCCCAGGTTGGTAGGTAATGGGAATATTTGACATTCTTTTTGGTCTCCTCGGAGACACTGACGTAAGGAATATTGATATCGTAGCTTATCGGCTTTTCAGCCTTTGTCGCTGTGAGCGTGAGTGTTTGAGACATTGCAAGACAAGAAAGCAAGAAAGGCTATTGGCCGTGATGGATGTGGTCGAGCCCAGAGGGGAAGGCACGGTAGTGAGGGATTTCTCCTTTGGAAAGGAAAAAAAAAATAATAACAATAAAAGAGCAGGCGAGTTTACCGCGCGAAAATAAAATTTTTTCGAGGAACAAAAGTTGGAGCGAGTCTTGTGACGTCCCTATGGGACTATAAATCCCCCTTCGAGTCCTCGAGCGGATCTAAATTGTGAAACACAGAGGAATTGGTGATTATACTATCTGTTAGGATCCAGTATAAAGGCCCACCATCAGCAGGAGAAGAACTAGGCTTGCATTTGAGTTGGGTCATTATGCCGGAAACGATGCAGTTGGGTGCCCGCTTTCGAGGAGAGAATTCCCGTTTGACTCGGCCCAGATAAACAATCTGGTGCTTGGGAAGGGCTCCATCAATGGGAAAGCAAAGGCCTGTACGGAGCGAGATGTCATCGATATCACATGTCGAACCGTCGCCTAAAAAAAAAGAAATGGGTTTTCCGATCCGGATTGACGAGAGTGGCGGTCAAGGATGCTTCGAAATCCAAAAGAATTAACTTGCGAAAAGTCTTAGCGGGCGCGCGCAGTTAATTGAGTTGTTGGGAGGGGGACCACAAAGCGGGTAAATTGCGAATTCAATACGAATCCTTGCAATCTCTCGAGCTGCCGGGGGGCGTGCTAGATTCAGTGGCTACAACAAAAGATGACTAGCAAAGATTACGGCAAGAAATCGACTGATGTGAGTCGTGCGTGAGCCTGGCTCCGTTATCGTTGCGCGGTGGTGAAATCCATGACTGGACAAAAGCGATGGGGGGGGAGATAACGATATCGGCAAACGTCAGAACATGCATCGAACGTTCTCTGCGACTGGTGGACGAAGGGAGATATCCCTGTCGGGGGTTGCATATTGAGCGCAGTCGAGTGATAGGCCCGAATCCAGCGTTATCAGAGGACAATAAGGGCACTGGCGGCATCCCTGCACGGGTTGCCTCATCGCCGTTGGAAGGAGACTCGAAGAGTCGAAGGGGGCTTTGTGATTGTGGAAAATTTAACTCCAGGCTAAGGAAATTTAGCACGTTTAGTTTCGCGTTGGAAGTTTGGAACAGCCGGGGTATCGCTCATTTATCGGATTCAACCAAAACAACAGCCAGACATCCCCTGTTTACGACCGTTGGATCCTGGATCTCGATTTCATATAACCAGGCCTGCATAAATAATTTTCCCGGTGAAGACTCGGATGTTGTGAGGGATACGCTGGCCTGGATTTGATAAGCTTACTCGGTAGTATGCCGAGCTAGGCCACTTGAGTGCAGCGTTTCCCGACGGTGGCTGCTCCACACTGCTGTACGTGTACGTAGGACGTATTCAGCATGGCCACGAAAGGACGGCCGGATTGAAAGGAATTGATCGACTGTCCGTTCGTATGATAAAGGTACGTCCGTATGCACGTACGTTCAAGAGTAGTCCCGTAGCGACGACGATGCCGAGTGTGGTAAACTCACCGCTGCCAGAAAAATACAGCGAACTCCATTTTACCCTACCCAGTACGTATGAGGTTCTCATTTCTAAGCATCCCGCCAACCCGGCGTTGATAAGGCAATTTGGAAGCTCGACCGTTAGTAGTCTAAGTGGGGCATTGAGATGGAGGCCATTTGAGGACCTACAGGCTACATACAGCCCGCGAGGTTAGGCAAGGGCGCCATTGAAGAGGAAGGTGTACCGTAGGTTCTGTTGATCTCGTTGATCTTGAATCATTGAGCATGATATTAATGTATAAAGTACGTGCTACATACTACGTACTTACGTCCTATGTCATTGGTGTACTTCCACAAATGGCCGCCGCTGAGTGCGTGATTGGCTATGGAGCAGATTGTCAATCGAACACCCTTGCATTGTATTGGTAAGAGAAACCACCAGCGCGAGTCTCAAGCCAGGCCCTTGGTGTCCAATCCGAGGTAAGCTTTTTTGTTTCATAGTTCGGTTTTTTTCCGGAGTTATGCAGAAACATCCGTTGGTTAACAACAACGTGCGAGCAAGCTCGATTATTTTCATTAGCAAATTCGAATTCCTAACATAACTAATGATATTAATGCTATCGTTTGTATACTACAGTAACATGTATACTCACCGCTCCGTTGATCAACAATGATGGTCAGCCATAGCTTCCGGGTACATATCACATCTGGAGCAGCTTGAAATGCACCAAATCTCGCCGCGGCTTTCGCAATCTCCACCGGAAAACACGCCAGCGGATTAGTTATTAGCTTAGGGATGTGTATACGTACGTAGAATTTCCAACTCGGGATGCAACACTGATGACAGCACCGGAAGGCATCCCCACCACGGCACAACGGGTTTTAACCTGCCGATCCCCGGTGTACTCTTTTTTCTATTGTTCGACTTGTATATCGTAAGCAATAAAACGAAGATAAGTTAACTAACTAGTTAACTTAGATGAAGAACGAACGCTAGTGCGGTTGGATTTTGAATTCGACGGACTGACGACCCGACAATGCATTGGACCAATTAGAGACGCGAACCGACTCATCGGTGATGGCACCAGTGCGATCGTCAAAGAATACGTACTACTGTAGTACGTAGTATGTATACTGGAATTCGTCTAGTCGGTCAGTTCGGTGGGTATTGGACTGTGCGACCTGCATTGATCTGAAAAAAAAAAAAAAAAAACTCGGAATCTGGAACCACGATGTCGGTAGTTGCTCGCTTCATCATGACTGACTCGCGAGTCTCGTTGCACATGGAGCTACCTATGCAACTTAGGAAGTATAGCATATATAAAGTTCGTATATAGAGTTCGTTGATCATGTCATATATTCAGGGGCGTCTCGGATGCAAGCCTCTATTCCGCAAGGACCTGGCAAGTGCTAAGCCGTGAGTAGATAAAGCTACCTAGCTTGATGGTTCGCCTTATCTTTGCTGCGGGTACAAACAACAAAGCCCGGGCAGTTTCACGACATCTGTCGCAGTGTCGCACAGTGTATGTACTATGTACGCTGTAGTAGGTAGTTAGTAGTAGTAGGACACCAGTACTACTATGCACTGTCTCGATTTAGCCGGCGGTTTTCGAACAAGTGAGATTGATAAGGATTCCGAAGTCGGGGGTCGTTATCTCCTGTACACCACACGTCAGAAAGTGCTGTGGATGTTGTTCTCTGTACGTGGACAACACCAAACCCATATTGACAGGGGTGCTCATGCATCCCTGAAGTCGTGATAGCAACTCATTTGTACCCGAGTAAACGTATGGACTAGAGGTTTGTTCCTGAATCGTCCATCCCGGTTGTTGGAGATCATCAGATCATGGAATGATGCATGTTCCTTGCAGAGGTGATAGAGCCAGAGCTTGTCGACTGTTGGTCGTGACTCCTCCCCAGGGTCGCTCGTTGATGCTCATGACCATGGTTCGAGGTCACATGACGGCAAGTTCTCCCATCTGAGTCTTTTCATAGTTGCAATTATCCCTGAAATGGTAAGACGTCGAAGACACCGTGAATTTGGTGCGGGGTTGATACTCTTTTCAATTCTCTTTCCGTCAAGTCTAGTCATTTCACGAATCTTTGATAAGCACCATTTCCTGAGCCAATGAATACTTTCACTCTCTTCTATTTTCCTGTCAAAATTGCTCCATGTTTTGTAACTAAGGTTGGGTGCCTAAACACACAGGCATGCATTCCGGATAAACGGCAAAAGTTCGCCCAGGACATCCATGGATGTTGCTACAAGTATAGCCAATCACTCGAGAGAAACGGTTTGATGTCATTTATCCAAGATATTCTACAATCGCACGCGAGCAGATCTCGTTGTCATCAGCGCATTTCTCACCGGTATTTGCGAGAAGAGGCAGTAGATGACGACCGTTACGGAGAAGGCTTTGTCTGAGGTTAAATCTGATCACAATGTATCTGATGAAGTGTATACACAGTCACCGGGACGATAAGATTCCTCCACCCACTTGAAAAACAGCGTAGATAGGCATTCAAGTGATGGGCATTAACCAGTTAGTATTTACAGATTGTGCTCTCCAATCGTTCGGGAGTTCTCAGCCTCGGCGTGTACATCCTCAGTTCCGTCAGTGACTATATTCGCGACAAGAAACCAGGCATAAACAGAAAACGGACATTCAATCTTGAAATAAACACAATAAATACAGAACGGTCAACAGTATGTACATATTCACAATCTCAAGTCTAGATATACCAACACAATTCAGATCATACTACGGAGTCATCAATTAGACTCGCATCCAACCCTCTCTTCCCCATTCTTCTCGAGAGGCAATTTACTCTTCAGGATTAACACCCATATCCTCCAACGCGCTTCTAGCATGCTGTCGTCCCTGGTCTGTGTTGGCTTTGTTATGCGCCGCCCTATAAAAAACACCCGTTAGCTCTTTGCTTCTCTCGTCAACCCCGCCCCCCCCCCCCTTTTTCTTCTTTTTTCAAACTCACGCTTTATACCCCCTAACAACATTAGTCCTGTTCCTCTGATCGCCACGACTGGTAGTCACATTCTCCGATCCATACTTTCCAGGTCCACCCCCACTGGGAGCACCGGGCTCGGCTTGAGTAGGCGCAGCTTCGCCGCCGGGGACGTTGACTTGTTCAATTACATCGCCGAATTGGTCCTCGAGGACGTGCCGGGCGTGCTCTTTGGCGCTGGCGGAGACGTTGGGGTTGTTCAGGGTCCTATCCCAGAAGTTAATCTGTTTTCTTCTTCTTTTTGAGTTGGGGGTAGGGCAATGAGCATACGCTTTAAATCCAGCCTCCTGTCGAGTTGGATTTGGGGATTGTGAGCGAGGCATGTTTTTTTTTTTTTTTTTTCTCTCTCTCTATTCTTCTTTTATTCTGTAAACAGAATTGGGTTGACTTTCGTCTTTTGATTTTTCGATAAAGATTCAAGAAGACACAAAGGAAGTGGATGCCGGGATTGAACCGGGTGTATAAATCCTGAGTTGTGGCGGGTGACGTCACATCCACCACCACCACTTGAATAATCCCAAGACCATGTAATACTTTCAGAGAGTGATGACTTGTTGGTGTGTGATGACAATGGCAATATTGGATTGTGTTGATTTGAAGTGTTGATAACGTTTTATTTGGTGGCGTTGAGGCGGGATTTCGGAGATGATTTCCTTCCATCTCTTACCTACCGTATCGTATCTGTGATAAGGGGTTAGTGGAGGCGAACCAACCTCCTGTGATAGAATTGATGCTTTGTTTAATTTTACTGGTATGGCTTATTAGCTATTAAATGTCCCTTTGTTGATCAGGTGCTCGGTGGTCAGATGTGTATTATTCTGAGTCATTAGGTACCTAGTGATGCATAAGTAGAAAGTAAAAGTACATGATTAATAAACAATTAAGGTACTAGCATCATAGACGGAGAGAACCGATTCCCTGCTCGCTCAAATAAGAGGCTTCATGGAATCCCATTAGTCGAATTAAACTAATCAAACCCCCTTTCAGTTCCAAGTTCCAAAGGATTAAGCCAATGCCCCAAACAAAGTCGAACAAATCAACAACGCAATAACACTCACGCCCCCCGTTGAAACTTTCATCGTCTTGACAGCAGCACCAGGCGAACTTGTACTCGACGCACTCGACCCTGTCGCCGTCCCTGTCCTTGTACCCGTTGAACTGGCCCCCGTACTGGAAGCACTGCTAACCGCGGCGGTGGCGGTAGCATTGAATAGAGCATTACAGAACGGATCTCCGCCATTATTTATAAAACACGATTGCAGGGACGAGATAGTCTGCCTCTGGGCGAGACAGTAGGCTGCGCAGCCGCCGGCGTAGGTAACTACTGATGCGACGCCACAGCAAAGGGAAAGCACCTCAGTGGCATTTGAGAGCCGGGTTGGGTGGATGCCGCAGGCGGCGTCGTCGGTGGGAATTTCGAAGATGGGTATCGCGCAGGATGACATGCCCGTTGAGAGTGTGGAGGGGGAGTAGCCGGTTGGTATAGCGGACATTTCGATGTCGAGAGGAGTATGAGGATGTTAACAGATGTGTGTTCGATTTGGTGCTGTCTATGTCGGTGATGAGCATAGAGAGACGAAACAACGCAAGAGAGGTTGCTCAGCTACTACATACCTAGTACGTATGTATATACAGAGTATCAGGTAAGGCCAAGGACATGTCTCAGTTTCGTCACTGGCTGATTGCAGGTGAGGCTATATGATTTCTATCTTTGGCTACGACTCCGAATGCGCCAATCAGAGCGCCAACAGCTACCGTTGGCTACCGTAGGGGGAGCTGTGAAACATGCCTAAAAAAAGAAAATCCGGGGAAATCTCTTCTTCTCTTCTTCTCTGGACGGTCTCGTGGTTTTTTACACTTACACGTCAGGATGTGCCAATAAACTCAACCCTCCTGACTAGGACATCCAACTCGCAAAGACATGACCACTGGTCCCTGATTCACGAGAACCAGAGCTGTACAACCTGGAATGTGATTGGTTCTTCCCGCCGATCATACAAACCAATGACCGATATGTTCGTTAAGGGGTATACAGCTTGATTACTACGTATCTATGGAGTATTGAATTCAAGGTGGGACATATCAAATGGCCTCCTGATCGAGTCAGCCTTATCAAATGCGTTGGTTGCCAAACGTCCAGAGAGTGTGCCGTAGAGTGGAGTTGTTGATAATCTCCGCGCGGACTACTAACCCTATTACTAACCCTAACGGCGTACCTTGTCAATGACGGAATTATTAACTATACATGTGGGACGTATAAACTCGAGCTTGAGGTACACCAAAATCTACCCATCTTTTCACCTCCATGCTCAATTGAATCCTGAAACTAACAATGGAAAAGAAAATCGGTATTTTCCCTGCCGCGGGCGCACTCGGCGGCAGCATCGTCAAGCACCTATCTTCCCTCATCCCAGCATCCAGCTTGATCCTCGTTGCGCGGAGACCTGATACTCTAGCTGAGTATAGTCGACAAGGTGCTGTGGTTCGGCACGCAGATTATGATGAAGATGCCTCACTGAATCGCGCCTTTGATGGTGTCGGGGTTTTGTTTTTGATTTCGTATGCGTCGTGTGAACACGAGCATCGATCGAGGGTATCTATGCCGCCAACGCCCTCCCTTTCTAGTCGTACATTCCGCTAATATTAATGGGTAGGCACACCGCAAAGCAATCGACGCCGCCCTGCACAGCGGCGTAAAACACATTTTTTACTCTTCGCTCGCCTTCGCCGGAAACCTCTCCAAATCCAGCGACGCACTCGTCATGCGCGCCCATCTCGATACAGAGGCATACCTGCAAGAACTCGGTCGTACCCGCGCACCCGATTTTACATTCACCATCCTCCGAGAAGGTCTCTACCACGAATCATTCCCGATTTATACATCCTTTTTCCGGCCTCAGGAGGTTATCGATGTCATTACCGATGAGAACACTCGACGACAAAGCGGTGGCGGGGATCACGGCGAGATTCAAATCAAGATTCCGCACGACGGGTCTGCGCCGGGAGTAGCGTGGGCGAATCGCGATGATTTGGGTGAAGCTAGCGCCAAGATTGTTAAGCTTTACATGCAAAACCCGTTGGGATTCCCGTTTACAAATAGCACGTTATTGCTGTCAGGCCCAAAAGTGCTTACATTAAACGAAGTGGTTGCGGTTTTGGAGAAGCTCATCCGCGAAAGAACGGGTAGGGATATTAGTGTTAAGATTAAGCAAGTCTCGGTTGAGGAGTATGCGAATCAGCCTCATGTGCCGCCATTGTTGACGTATCATGGCGTCGATCTCAGTCGCGAATGGGCGACGGCGTGGCAAGCTATACGCAACGGTGAATGCGCGGTTGTCTCCCCTGTGCTGAAAGAGATTCTGGGCCGGGAGCCAGAGGAATTCGAGACGACGCTTAGAAAGGATTTGACTAGAAAGTACGGTTCATAGATAGATGCAATAACAATTTTTAACTTCCCCCCCCCCCCGAGGCAATCTATTTCTTAATCAAATGCCTATTAACAGCGGTCAATGGCTCCTGTCCCAAGATCACCCTCTCACAATTCTCCATGGCGAGTCGTTCGAATCCCAACACCGTATCCATCGCACCACCAGCCGTGTGGCACGTTAACGCTACATTGCGCATGGTAGCCATTTTGGGATGAACATGGGGTTCGTTGTATTGAACGTCAAGCCCGACCGCATGCAGCTTTCCAGACTCCAACGCGGCAATGACGGCCTCTTCATCCACCAATTTTCCACGCGCAATATTAATGAATCGAGACCCATCACGGAAATGTGATAGCAACTCTGCATCAATAATCTCCTTTCCACCAAAGGGCATGGCGAGCACGACGCAGTCTACTTGAGACACCAGCTCCTCATTGGAAGCGCAATATGTCGCTTCAATAGCCCTTTCTTGTTCAGCCGACTTGCGGTATGGGTCGTGATAGAGGATCTTCATGCCAAACGCGCGATATGCCTTTTCAGCGATTGTGTAGCCGATGTTTCCGAGACCGATCATGCCCAGGGTTTTGCCGCGCGGGTTCCAGGCTGTGAGTTGAGTGTTTTTGTGTGCTTCTTGCCATTGTTCGGCGGACCCGGAGTGCGCGGCTACCAGAGACCATTTGAGGTTGCGGAAGACATTCAAGATGTGGTAGATGGCGGTGTCGGCGACGGCTTCGGAGGATGCTGCTGCGCCGTTGCAATACAGAATTCCTTGCCTCTGCATTAGTTTTGCCTGTATATAACTACATAACTAGTAGGAAGAAGAGAGAGAAATACCATGATCGGCCAAAACATCCACATCCGCCCAATCATAACCCGCACCTGCACTCGCAAATACTTTTACACTTTCTGGCAGTAAAGGGACTAACTCCTTATCCCAACGGCCCATTTCGCCTCCAGAGTTCCAGAAGGGCCGGCATATGGCCTGGAAATCGCCCCATTTCTTGTCTTTTAGGGCTTGCATGAATGCATCGCGTTGTCGTTCTTCGAGCGATGGTCTGATAATGGTGAATTGGGAGGAGAGGCGGTCGAGGATTTCAATGTTGTATTTGATGGGGTCGCCGATGTGAAGGATTATTGGTTTCGACATTTTGACTTCGTTTTTTATCTTCTCTTATGAATTTCTTTGGGTGTTTTTTTTTTCCCCAATGCCTTCCCTCATCTAAAGCTTTATTTGCGAGGGGTATGTAGAACGTCGCTGGGCTTTATACTCAGCACAAAAAGTTCAAGGCCCCATGCAAAGTGGGGAGGTATGTTTGTTCCGAAATAGGAAATTAGCCGACCTACAGTACCTAGTTACTGCTCCAGGGTTCAGTTACTTCAAATTCGCTCAATGCGAACTCGTGATGCTTCATGACAAAAAGACCGACAAGGAGCTATCAAGATGAACGTGCAATGGGCGAGTTGTGTACTGATCTCGTAGTATGTAGAGCTCTTCCAGCACTTATAGTTAGCTAGTGCTTCTACCCCCATTACATCAATCATGATCAATGGACCCCAAGGAGAACAAATATCTCATGATCAAGTCTATATATAGGAACTTGACGATACTTACACTATATATGCTTCGTCAGTGGTTGATTCCCCTCGCTCGGCATCATCCCCTCGATTCTCAGCATCGGCTCGTCTCCGACTCTCCAAATTAGGCGACGGGCTCGCATGACTCATGATTCGCAGAACGGTCTTCTCGCCGTATCCACTTTTGCATCAATACGCGCTGTGGGGTTAACTCCGGGGTATCTCCGCACATCGTCGCTCCAGTTCGTGAGTCGTGCAGAAAGTCGACTATGGTAGGCAGGAATGTTGTACATCTATATGCAATTGTCTGGATCGCGATTCAGCTATTAGAGTGCAGGTTGAGACTAGATTCCTGTCATGTAGCGCTTTCAGTGTGTTTGGTCAGAGAAACTAACAGAACATGAACTCGTTTTGTAAAGCGATGTCGAAGCACCCTTCACAACCTATCTCCAACCAAATGTAGAGAACCTACTACATTTACGATTCACCTTCTTGCTTCATCCGAAACCTATCATAATACACGACCGCCTCTAACAACGCTTGAGTCCCAATCGCACTGAAACCACACATCAGCTCAAACCCTCATCGCATCCGTTTAGAGTGGGAAAACATACCAATCTTCCAGCGAACAATACTCCTCCGGATTATGACTAACGCCATCGCGACACGGCACAAAAATCATTGTTGTTGGGCACCGTCGACTGGTATACACGCCGTCATGACCCGCACCACTGGTAATGTCCATATACTTACCCGGTCCTACGAGATTATGTGCTGCGGCTCTCACCGCATTAATACAGTTTTCATCAAACCGAACCGCGGCGGAATCAGTGTCGATTTGCCATGCAAACGAGACACCCTTTCCGTCCTGCGCGGCGATCTTGTTGAATGATTCAAGACATTCTGCTTGCACTGTATCAACCACGGTATCATCTGGATGACGAATGTCGAGTGTGAATGTCACTTCTGAAGCGATTGTATTTGTTGACGCGTTAGAGGGGATTTTGAATATCCCAGTTGACGCTAATGCGCCGTATCGCTGCGCAATCTCGTTAGAGGATGCTATCATTCTCGAGGCCGCCAGGAGCGGATCTCTGCGTGCGCTAAGCGGTGTTGTACCGGTATGCGCGTCTCGACCGGAGATGGTAAAGCTTAGCCATCTATATGCCTGCGAGCCCTGGACGACGCCTATAGATCGGTTAGTGTGTTCCAAGATGGGGCCTTGTTCGATGTGTAATTCGAAATGGGCGCTGAGTGGGTATCCAGATGCAGAGTCATATGAGCAGGCGATTTCGCCGAGATAGTTGTGTCGCTCAAGTTCGGATTTGAGGGTTATGTTGGGATTGTGGATGTCGCGGAGATCCCATGCTTCCTGGAGGGGTATGTCGCCAGCCCAAACCCCCGAGGAAGTCATTGATTTGGGAAATCTGGCTCCTTCTTCACACAACTAGTATCAATAATACAATTCCCTTTGCAATATCGATAGGTAAGTAAACATACTTTGTCCAATTAACCAACCCAACATCAAACGCCGTGTGATACCCGCTCTCCTTCATCGTTCGAAGGACTTCTAATGCAGCCATGATCCCCAAGATACCATCATACCTCCCTCCTCGGGGCTGGGTATCTAGGTGACTACCCATGGCGATCATGGGTGCTGGTGAGTTCAATCGGCCTTTTTGCCTGGCGAACATGTTCCCCATCTGATCAATATGCAGTGCACAGCCTAGTTTCTGGACTTGGTCGCTGAGCCAGCGACGCACTTTCGCATCAGCGTCGGTGAGCGTGAGGCGGGCCATGCCTGTGTCTGTGGGGTTGCTGTGTGGATATTATCAACAAGGGATATCTAGGTGCGAGGGAGGCTTCGTGAATTGACGTACTCGCCATAGCGATGAGCTGCGCCCCATTCGCACGTCTCATGCAAAGTCTCTCACAGTCGCGTAGTATTGATCTTTAGACCTGACAGTTTGGTTTGCGATATGGATGTTGAAGCTAGTCGTCTTGCGGTAGACTGGGATTCAAGGGTGCGAGTGGTGGTGTTTCGAGCCACTCGAGTGAGTAGTGTCATCTTTATCAATGAGCACGGGGTATTTGCAGATCCGATGTAGTGTGAGCTACATTAGATTAAATCTATCAAGATCTTAACGGTAACCTGGATTCAAGATGCAAATCGGTGAGGCATTTTGAAATGCGCCTTCTGATAACATTGATAAGAGGCTACTCCACATTGATAAGGTAGGCCTCTTTCTTGGCGGATATCGTAACCCTAAGCCCAGCGACGATTATGTCGCCCAATTTACATGGTCGAAACTGACTCCTCTCAAGTCAGTCCAAATCTCTAGACAAATTTGTAGTTGACGTCGTCATCTAGATTTGGGAGCGTGGGTCAGTATTTTCAGGGGTAGAGTACTAGGGTTCAGAACCCTTCAGTTTTCGTCTTCAGCAATAACTCGACACCACCGAAACTGAACTGCCTTGATTTCCATTGTCATTCTTCCAGAATACCCGGAAATGCCTACGGATAGTGTCGCGCCATCAACCCGAGCGGGGTCATCGAAAATTAGAGGGCGCTATCCTTCTTTAAAGATCTGAGATGATGGCTTATCATCATAAGGATCTAAGTTTGCATAGACATTTTTTAATTATTGCTTCGAGAACGACATTCCGAAGCTGGTTAGATCCTGGCGTATAAACCGCGCCGTAGAAGGTATATGCACATGGCCATTTAAAGAAAGGAAGTTCGTCGTGCAGGAATTGCGCAGCCTCGTCGTTTGTATTTTTTTTTTTTTAAAAAAAAAAAATCACGGCCCTAGTCTCAGCTAGCGAATTTTTTCGCTTTCATTCTTTGGAAATTCATTCTAAAACCGTGGTTTATCATCCCAGGTCCTTGACCCAAAAGTAGATCCCCATAGTGGAGGCTTTTGGTACGTACTACCATATATGGTAACTACATAACCGGATAATGGTTTATATAGGGTTAGGGCTAATGTTGGCTTGATTGGTCGGGATATATTAACTCGTGTCTTTTGAACAGAAGAAATGATCGGCAAGTAAAATTCCACCGATTGAGTATACTTTGATCAAATTAAAGCTTGTATGATTGCTAAGGTTTCAGCCGCCTGCTCGGACACATCTACCATATGATCCGGGCTTCCTAGCCGGTAGAACTTGACAGCTCACGATTCTCCAGCCCGACAGTTAACCTTTTCTAGTATTCGCGGGCGTTGGAGGCCATTCCATTCATTGGCTGCGACCAACGAAAAGAAACGTGCGATTTCCACGTTTGTCGCTTGACGCATAGAGTGCTATCGAGTAACAAATGGGCCGAGAACCCTGCTACATACGTATTTAGCCGGCAAAGAAAATATCTCGTTTGACTCAGATAGTATATTTCCCCCCATGGGGACGAATCATGATTTGGGATTCTGGCTTTTTGTAATCAAATAGGCATAAACTAGATCCAAAACAGCAACTGCACCCCAAAAAGTGCGGGGAAAGACCTATGTCCTAGTGGACGTCCTAATTGGCCCCCCAGAAAGGAGAACAGAGTCTCTATTCAGGCTAAATTTACACCAACGAACCGATGCTCTCCAGATAAATGCGCCGATCTTGCTTCTTTTCGTCCTCACGCGTGTTTGAATGCCACTACGAGTAATCATAGACCGACACGAGCTGCGAGTGAGCTGTGTGTTGGTTTCAAATACGACGTGACGGCGGCTCCTGAATGGCCAGGGCTCAGGCAGTTAAACCCCGGATAAGTCTCCAAGTTCCTCGCCGGGAAAATTGTTTCTTCTGGCAGAAATTATCATGCCAAATGCCACATAGTATAAATAGAATAGTCTGATCCTGCACTGGGTCATCCAATGCGTGAAGGATTCTCGAACAGAAGCCGAAGAAAGGTAAAAGGCTATTGAGTTTTCTGTAAGCTTTTATACTCGTTCCGTCCCTTTAGTTTTGTTCTTATTCCAAGCCCCCCGAAGTTTAATGCTAATAAGAAAAAAAAGTTGATTGCCGCCATGCCGCTTGCTATCGCTTCACAGACCGACGATGCCGCTCTCAAGCGACGTATGGCCCTTGCCGGCTCGTCTGGGCCACTGGCTGCCTTTCAAAACCTACGGGTCGTCGGTATTGCCATGTTTGCTTGTCTAGGTGGATTGCTATATGGCTACAACCAGGGTGTTTTTAGCGGTATGCTCGATATTGTTGGATGTATAGTATTTAACTTGCTGATTTTGTGTGATAATTTAGGTGTCTTGACAATGACCGCATTCGGCAACCATATGGGCGCATACACAACGGACTCTACTAAAAAGGGTTGGCTGACTTCAATCTTGGAATTGGGTGCTTGGTTCGGAACACTCTATTCGGGATTTTTGGCCGAGGTGCTTAGCCGGAAATATGCAATTTTGATCAATACTGCTATTTTCATTCTGGGTGTTATTATTCAATGCACAGCCGTGTCATCTTCCGGTGCAAATTCCATTCTGGCTGGTCGTTTTATTACTGGTATGGGTGTTGGTTCGTTGTCGTAAGTACTCCCTCGGTCTGTCTCGTTGGAAACCAAACTGACCTGTATATATTATAGGATGATTGTCCCTATGTGTAAGAAATGACGAACCTTGTTTCTGCTGCTCCGAACTAACGTTGGTGTAGATAATGCTGAATGTGCTCCTCCCGAAATCCGTGGTTTACTGGTCAGTCTACAACAATTTTCCATCGAATTCGGAATCTTGATTTCTTTCTGGATCGACTACGGCACAAACTATATCGGTGGAACAGGCGACAGCCAAAGCGATGCAGCCTGGCTAATCCCTCTTTGCCTACAACTTGTTCCCGCCGTCATTCTTTTTGCTGGTATGATTTTCATGCCCTTTTCTCCTCGATGGCTTGTGCATCACGACCGCGAGGATGAAGCCCATCGTGTCATCGCCATGCTTCACGGAGGCAGTGGCACATCAGCCGCGATCGATGAGGTTATCGAGCTCGAATTCCTAGAGATCAAGGCTCAGTCTATGTTCGAGAAGCGTTCTACCGCAGAAAAATTCCCTCATTTGCAGGAGCAGACGCCTTGGAATACCTTCAAGCTTCAGTTTGTCGCTATCGGCTCTTTGTTCAAGACCATGCCTATGTTTCGTCGTGTCATCGTCGCTACCGTGACTATGTTTTTCCAGCAATGGACTGGCATTAACGCCGTGTTGTACTACGCACCAAGTATCTTCGGTGCCTTGGGATTGTCTAACAACACGACTTCCTTGCTGGCGACTGGCGTTGTTGGTATCGGTAGGTTTTAACCATATCCCCTTTCACTTCTAGTAGGCTAACACAGATAGTCATGTTCTTAACCACCATCCCAATGATGGTTTACGTCGACCGAATTGGTCGCAAACCCGTTCTCATCGCCGGCGCCATTGCAATGGGCATCAACCATCTCATCATTGCCATTATTTTCGCCATCGAGCAAGACCAATGGCCAACCCACAAAGCCGCTGGTTGGGCTGCGATCGTGATGGTCTGGCTCTTTGCCGGAAATTTCGGCTGGTCCTGGGGTCCATGTGCATGGATCATTGTCGCTGAGGTCTGGCCACTAAGTGCTCGTCCTTACGGAATTGCCCTCGGTGCCAGTTCCAACTGGATGAACAACTTTATTGTTGGTCAGGTTACACCGGATATGATTACTCATATGAGGTATGGTACATTCATCTTCTTTGGAGTGATGACTCTTGTGGGTGCAGCATTCGTATGGATGTTTGTGCCAGAGACGAAGCAGCTCACCCTCGAGGAGATGGATGTCATCTTTGGTAGTCAGGGTGTAGCCGCTTCGGATAAGGAGAGGATGGAGCAGATTCGTCTAGAGTTGGGATTAGTGGATAGAGCTAGCGAGGAATTGCAGACCGCAGAGGTCAGGGAGGAGGTCAAGGAAAGTGAGGTCAAGGCTGAGTAATTGTCCTTGCATCTCTGTTGAATTTTTTTTCATCATTGGTGATTATGCGCCCAGTAGTTGCGAGAATTATTCGTACTGGTCGTTCCAACTGCTGAGACTCAATTCATCTTCCCAATCCATCTTGTTTGTTTGTTTGTTTGTTTGTTTACACAACGAGCATACCGTCACTTAGTACGCTCAACGATTATACCCAAAGATGTTCAATACTGACATTACGTCAATCTAATAATTCTAAATCTCATTCATATCCTCGTCCCTTTCAGGAACGCATCATGAAGGGAGCCTCTTCATGCCTTCTTATGCAAGAGTAAGCCGGGACGCATAACTCGTCTCAGGATCTATAAGCATTATGAGGATTGATGTGGAAGATCTCTATGGTGGGGTTGGTAGGGCCACATCTTTATTTGGGTATAATTATATCCAGCCATTGCCTTTTGTTTCAAAGTACCACCAATGGGTGTGTTCTTTCACTCAACTACTTGATAATGGAGGGAGAGTCAATCATGGTACGATTCAACGCTATACTTGTAACCGTAACTCATTAATTCTTTTTCTTAGGAATCAAGGAGTTCGCCATTACGGCATATTTCACTGGCTCGCATTTCTCAAGTCACCCTGTTGGAATAGTTGTTTATAATAATTATATTTAGTATATTATGGTATCATATACGTACGAATCACATATCTACAAACCCAACCCACCTTCATTCCTCTCTCAACCATCCCTCATATTATAGCTTATTAGAGATCCATACCAACAAAGCCATTCCAGTTTGCGACAAACTACACCAGTTACAAGATTAAAGTTAGTGGTCACTCTCATGAACTGGGTTCAATGGATTCCGCTAGTTTGCGTTTGATTGGTTGGAGTAGGGGTGACCGGAAGCTGAATTGGAAGAATACTGGTAGTCGCCACCAGATGCTTCATTCTTATTCTTATCAGCATAACCAGAGTTGATCGCCGCGGTCTCAGAAATATTCGTCTGGTGTTCATTAATGGTACGGTCACTTCCGTTCACATCTCCATTAACGCCGTTGCTGACGCCGTTGCTGACGCCTAGGTCACCGCCTGTGGTGGATGACGACAACTGGCGTTCCTTGGCAGCAGCAGGGTCCTCGAGGCTCTCTGCGTCTTGGCCCGGATTGCAGGTCTCATAACGCATCTTGTTCAAGAAGAAGTAGAAGCTGGATGCGAGACAAGATCCTAGCATGGGGCCAAGGAAATAGATCCAGAAGTAGTGAGGGAAGCTATGGTTGACAACGGCTGGACCGAGAGAGCGGGCAAAGTTGAGCGAGGCACCTGTAAAGTAGATTCCTATATATACCAGCGAATTAGTTTCATGAATAAGGAGCTTAAAAGGGTAAAAGTGACATACCAGTAAGATGACACAAGAACAAAGTCAAACCAATACCGACAGGTGCCAAGAAGGTGCTCTTATGTTTAACAACAGCAAGCATGATAATGACAAATACCAATTGAGAGGTGAGGAACATCTCAATGAAGAGACCCTGCGCAACGTTGGTACCGCCACCGAGCGTGTTTTCAACATTGAGAGGACCGGGAAACAAAGCAGACACCACAGCAGCAGCACAGATTCCAGCTACGATTTGAGAGATTACCACGAAAACACCGCGGATTGCTGGAAGGCCACCGACCAGGAAGAGAGCCAATGTGACCTGTCACATTGAATCAGCCATATATATCTCCGCACTATATCAAAAGGAAGTAACTTACCGCCGGATTGAACATGCCACCCGTAACACGATAAAAAGCCCAGACATTTACCGTCAGCGAGAATCCAAATACCAACGAAATATACAACAACTTGGATGTATCAGGACCCGATCCCGGTTCCGGGGCGGGCGTGTTTGCGACTTGGGCACCAACGAAGCCAAAGAAGAGGAACATGAATGTTCCAACGAATTCACCAATTGCGGCAATCATATTATTGCGCAAATTGTCAGCTATGCTTAGCATTGGAAGTTGCGTTGATTGACGGTTTGTAGAGACATGGGAGAGCTCTGTGTCCGCCTGGCCCTGGTCGGAACGACGATAAGCTGTGCTGAGGACTCCCATTTCTACGTTTGTTTGGTGTGTTCTTTCTTGATAAGGCAGGTCTTGTTGATTGTTTCCCTGAGTAGATGTATGAATCGAATTGGTAACAAAGGAGAAATCATCAAAAGTTCAAGACACAAGTGAGACGTTATCTTTATAACGCTTCGCGCCTCCTGAATCTCTATTATTGGTATGTCGAGTGTGCTTACTGACACGTCATGACTCTGCTCGTCGATACGTAACGACCTCCCAGATCAGGAAGGATGTGTATTCCTAATATCCAATTACATCAAAGTTCAAACTCATTTTATAGACCTTCTGCAATTCCTATGTTCTTGTTCCAGAGAGTCAACTATGGGAGAGGATCACCTGAGTCAGGTAAGCCCAAGGAGGATACTCTTTGATTCGGTGACCATGAGAGAGATTGGTGCTATTCTCGCATGGTCTAGATACTCCGGCTACTGCGTAATCTGGCTCGCAGTTCTCTGGTTTCAGACCAACCCTTATCGTTATTGTATCTACCTATCTAGGCTGCGTGCAGAACACCTTATATATTCGACAAAGTCGAACAATGTGTCTACGATGGACGAGCGAGTCCTTCGTCAACTACCTAATCAAACTAACTGTAGTTTTCCAGTTAATCTCGCAGCATATAGAATGTATAGGCAGCTTTACAATTTTTCGACTTCTCTTGCCTGGATAGGGAGTGGTCGTGTCATGTCTTTTGTCATGTGATGCCAAAATTTCCGCATTCGGTAATTTTGTCCCAAAACGGCGTTTCCCTATACGAGATATACGATATTAGGGTATACTACGTAGAAGCCATCAGCCAGTCAACCACGTGCTTTTTCTTCTTTTTCTTCTTCTGCTTCTTCGTTCTAGTGCTTTCTATCCCACCATGAGGAAGCCCAGACTTATTCCAGAAATTCTTCATATTCGTGAGTAATTGATTCCTCAATGACCTATCAGAATTAAGGGAATTACGGTTAGTCATCCTTCTGCAAACGGAGAACAATGTATCAACTGTGACAGTGGTCAAAACCATGGATTGAGCTATCTAGGTGCACCGAGTCTACAGGCAATATCAAACATGGAGAAGAAAAGGAAAGAAGAAAAAGAAGCTATCCGCCTAGCAAAGGATATTTATGCCTTCCCTTGTGTGAGGGCCTTTCCCAACTAGGCACCGCTCAAGGAGCAATCCCAATATGGCACTGTCAGGGTTCGAAGCCCTATCGACGGGAATACCCTCCTCAGTCCTACCAGCTCTGCCAAGAGTCTCCGCCACGGCGCCTTGGTGATAGCTTACCGTACGGCTGTCACATCAACTTGGGAAGCTGGAACACGTCTGATTGCTGGTCCAGAATAAAACGCTTTGAACCATAGAACGATGCAATATGGATGACATTGTACCAGAGATGTGGTTACCCTATCAACGTAGGCGAATGCTGAGTAACAGAGTTCTCAGGTAGAACAATTAAACTAACCAACCCAGAACGAGAGAATTAAATAAACCAAAGGACTGTATGGAGTGCTACACGAACTGTGTATAAACGACGGAGTAGGAATCTCACAGAGTAGTGATCTCACAGAGTAGTAATCTCACAGAGTATGAAGCCATCCAAAGCCCGATCACCGAACTAGGACTGAATTCCCAGAGAAAAATTAAGCTGGGTCCGCGGAGCGGACGAAGGTGTGCAGTGTCCCCACTACTATAACGTGGGACCTTTTACTAAGCATGGGATGAATGTATGATGCTCCTAAGGCTCATGTACTTGGATGCGATACTAAGCTCACACCCAATCAGTATTTACCTCGGCACAGTCTTCCGTAGCGCATATATTGAAATACACGGTCTCCCACGTTTGAGTTGTGTTTAAAGAGCTGATACTTCAATAAGAAGATCAAGTTTCGCGTTGGTAGGTTGGCTTATGACATCATTGGCAATACACAAGTTCTGCTTTTCATCGCATTCTGTAAGAAAGAAAATAGATTCCCAATTGCTATCGAACAACTAAATATGCTGGAACGTTGTGTGGGTGGTTTGTGCCAACACAGGGAATCCAAAAAAGGAAACTCATAACTCATAATAACTCCTTGTCGGCCAATTAGACACCAATCCATTAAAACAATGAGAACAAGAACAGTTTGAAGGCCAATCAACATTTTTGTTTTTATAGAGCCACGGCGACAAGACCGACAAGACCAGCAAAGCCAGCGAGTCCCATACCCAATCCAGCAGTAGGAGCGGCTGCGCCTCCAACGGAAGCGGTAGTTGAAGCGGCGGTAGCCCCGGCATGGGTACTAGTAAAGGTGCTTGTAGCGGTAGCAGAACCAGCAGAGTTGGTGAGAGTAGTGGCGCCGGTCACAGTACTCATACCGGTGACATGGGCAACGGTGTTGGAGGCGCGCGACGCCAAAGATGAGGCCGCACTACTCTCATTATCGGCAATAATCGAAGCATCGGAAGCAAATTGCGATGCTATCGAGGCGGAAGCACTGTTCGTCTCGGTCGCGGCTCTGGCAGCCCACGAGGTGGCTTGTACAGAGGCATCGCTGGCAAGACTGGAAGCGTCGCCGGCCCATCTGCTATAGTCTGATGCTGCGGCGCTGGTATATGTAGCGATTGAGTGGGTGAAGGAACCCCAACCAGAGGTGATTGAGCCGCCGATGCTGCTCAGATCGGAACCTAGTTGTCCGCCAAGATTGCCAAAGGCACCGCCGAGATTGCCAAAAGCATTGCCAAGGTCGGTGCCGATAGCACCAAAATCGCTGCCGATTTGGCCCCAGAGGTCTCGTCGTTGGTGGACGGAGGGAGCTTCTGTAATTTCGGGGTGAGGGACAGCGGAGGCCGTGGTAAGCAAGGCCGAAGCAAGAATGAGTTTGTACTGCATGACGTTGGTATTATTTATTGATCCGAAGTATTGACTAGATGGCGTCTCGTTAGACACTCAATTGCGAAGGATGTTCTGAAGAATGTTATGTGGTATGAAATTTGATGAAGATAAACTCTTCAAACACGAGCGAACCATCTCCTTTTTATGTACCGAACGACATGATTAGATCTATCATCCCACTACATAGTGGGATCACCCCCCAGCAGGACTGTCTAGTAGCGGCATACACTGCCCGTACAGATACGGTGCGACATGATCAAAGCTCCGTACTTCGTACGGCCGATACACTAACAAACTACCCCATGCCACGAATCGAATTGAACTAGAAATCAGGTAAATCACGTAACACAAGCGAATGCTCAGCCCCAAGAATCCGGTAGAAGTGCGATTGAAAAGACCGTAAAGACGAGAAGTCGGAGGCTTGAAGTTTAAACATGGGCCAATTAAAGGGGAAGATGCTCCACATTCTGATTATATAATGCATTTTTACTGGTGGCGGAGTTTGTTACGTTACATAGTTACTCTGTACGCGGTGCTCGTGTTTCCATACGGGTACGAAGCACCACTTATTAGCTTGGCCTTTGGCTTTAAGACGTAAGTTACTACATCCATCTATCTTGTAACTAGCTAATTTATCGACTATGCTATGCTTATGAAGCGCAATTGCCTACTTGATTTTACTCCAGCTTGCACTTCTGAAGAACCTCAAACAGCTGCATCGTCATCTCAATGAGTAACCTTTGGAAGCAAACGACCACACGAACTCATTAAACTAATGTATCTGATCGACAAGCCACTGATGTTTCTAATTTCCTGTACCTATCTTAGTGCAGAATCGAGACAACAGCGCGCAAATTAATTACAGGGCAAAGTAGTTTTTTGGCCAGCCCTAGGGCCCCTTTGATCCCCAGGATGCGCGTTTGACGATCTGCATGTAATTTTGATACCTAGCTTTCGTATTATAAACGACGACCGTATCCGCCAAGAACATGCTGATTGGCCCAACAAGCGGTCACAGCCGCAATGCAATGGGTCAAAATAAGACCGTGGCTGAAGTGTGGGACATATCGGCTCTGTAGTCTAACCAGGTCGTGAATTGAGCTGCCTGGTGTGGCGGAGGTATCTCTCAGTGTGTGTGTCCCGGTGATAGAAATAGAATTGCAAAGAGCAAATCAGATACGTATTTATTATTCTGCCTGGAAAAAACTCTCGTTGTCTGCTGAGGGTGTGGTTCTATACGATGCATACATTGGTCGTGATAGCCAGCAATGCAGGAATCCGTACCATCGGATGCATGCTATGTACGGGTGCCTGTAGGCATGCAGATGCCATCTGATTGGTCCATTGTGGCATATATACACGAAGATTCGTCAACATATCGTAGTACAGCCAAGTTCCAACCCTGCGCACCCTTGCTTTCTCTTCCGGGTAGGTGAGTTGGCAGCCCAGCTGACAATAGCTTCCATACTATACGCCTGAGAATAGATTGATCATCTTAACAACAACGCAATCTTCGATAGTCACGCTGCTGCATACGACGTACGCATTGTAGCCTTGACCGCTACCGTCCCGGTGCCATAAAAGAGCAAAAACTTGAACCATGGTTCCGAATGCTCCCGGGACAAGGATAGATCTGACTCGCAGCCCACAAAGAACAGAGTCCAGGGACATCCATGGCACAACCGTGTTTCGGAAGTTTATTTCCGTGTTCTGATTGGATGTTTTCCATCGGCAATTGAATGTCGGTCTATTTTAAGTGCTTCGGTTATGGGGATTCATCACTTGACCAGCATGTAGCGAGCTTGCTTAAAAAAGAAATTGGTATCGATTGGGAGCGTCAACTACCAAAGTGAGAGTATGGTTGTAGCTAACGATATGATAGCGCTCAGCCCACGGCCGTACAACTTCCTCTTACGTTCGTCAGTGGTACTGTTCTATCGTGGTTGGCTTCGCTATGAAAATACTCCGAGCAAGCATCCTCTGAACATGGCCAATTAACTGACCAAATCCCCCTAAATGAGTAGTTAACTATTCTATAATCATACGTAAACCCTTTGCGAGTTTATTGAGACTACGGAAAATGGCAAGCTTTTGTCCTCTCGCTCAATAATGGCACTAACATATGTTACAGCAATGATCACAGAAACGAGTGTAGTTACACATGTCGCTGACGGTTTCAGCTGTTACTGGGATGGTAGCAATTCAGTGCAGTCTTCTTATAAACCCCAGCATGGAGGAGCGAAGAATCACTTCTCATAAACCAACCAGCCTGTACACCCAACAACAGCAGCCAAAAACAAAGTTGTCAATACCCCAGCCCCAGCCCTATCCGCTGTCGAAATCTCCCTAGTTCTCACATCACTCAATCCTCCCTGCGATACAGAACCACCACCATTCGGTCCCGAACCAGCAGCAGGATTACCTATACTCGTCCCACCATTCGCATCCGTGACAGGCGGAGCAACTTCATGAATCAAGTTACTCTGGACCACTTCCAAAGCACTCATCTGCTCCCCAAGACCACGACTACCATCCCATTCCTGATCCGTCCATCTCAGTCCACAGCTGGTACCATTGGGGCCCCCCGTGCAGGTCTTGGCTGCCGCGAGCGCTGAAGCACGTAATCGGGGCATGATGATGTCGTAGGTGAATGGGGCCATTTGGGTGGTTGCTGCCATCCAGCGGGAAAAGTATGCTTTGAATGATCTTTGGTCGACTTGGCAGGTTCCGACGGTTTCGCAGGCGCGTTCGTACATAACATTTTCGGGATCGGTGCTGAAGAAGACTTTTGTTGCGTTGAGGATTTCAAGGACACGGTCTCGCCAGATGTCGCTGCCGTTGGTCTGCATATAGATTAGTATGTGTCGTTCAAAATTTCGTTCTCTAGAAGGTTGTATAGAACTCACATAGTTATACATATTCGCCGCACCCAGCAAATAAACCCCTGAGTTGTATGTCCACTCAATCTGGTTATAGCTGTTGCAATCTGTCGCATCATCGGCACCGTCCCAAAACCGATACTCCGGCGTTAGAAATCCAACATCAACAATCCATTGCCACGACTTATCAGCCCAGTCGGCATATGTATGGTTGCCGGTATACTTGGCTAATCTAGATGCAATATTAAAGAAACCACCATTCGAAATGGTGTTTTTGTAACCAAACCCATTATTCCAGGTAAATATTTGCCATCGAAGCCCTCCCCCGCACGAAGTGAGATCCCATCGCAACGCTTGAGAATTAAAGACTGCTTGCGCCAGCGCAAGCCATTGCGGTTGATCAGGCGGTGGATTTGGGAAATTCCGTTCTGCAGCAGACATGGCTGCCATACCCCAAAACGCTTGATCGTCGTTTCCCTCGGTCATTGTTTGATTCTTGGGCATGAAATTCGCGTCGGGGCTTGCTTGCCATAACAGGGCTTGAGTGGTTATGCTGTTCCATGTGCTGTCACCAGTGTATGCCCAGTAGTCGACTAGAGCGCCGAACATTGCGCCTGCTTCCCACCAGTAGTAGGGATCTGGTAAGTTGCCTGGGTTGTCGCCTGGTCGATAGCCGGTGTAGTAGGTCATCATTTCCGTGGCTACCGCTTTGGCGGCGGATTTTATGGATGCTACTTCTGTCAGTTATCGTTGTTTCTTTTTATAAATTAACCCAAGTTCGTGCTTACCCGGGTCGTCGAGATTGAGGTCAATAGCATGAACGGCCTGCGTTGCTAATAAGAGTGTGGAAATGACCTGAACAGGTCTTCGTATGTTCGACCACATCGTGGCACGCAAAACAAAAGGCGTAAACTCGTGGAAATTATTTTTGGCTCCCTATCTTCTTGCCGCTTTGCTCGAAATATAAAATGCTGGCGTTGTTTTTTGGATCAACCTGGCAGGATATTGGTGAATGTTGAGAGAAAGGGATGAGGATCCTTCCAGATGTTCCGGCTTTGAAAGGGCTCACTTCATTCAATCTTTTCGTGGATTATTTTCATGCGTTATAAACTGTGGTACGAGGACAAAATATTATTGATCTTCAAGCGCCCCGTGAAGCCCTGTATACAAACGCCGTGTCCGTTTGGTGCACACTATGTACGCGGGCAATAAAATGAAGCAATATACAGAAATCAAGCGAGGTGGAACCGAATGAACGATATCCCTCCACCTCTATCTCAAATATTTCTGATAAACAAACCTTGAAAGGGATTCAAAAAGAGATATGTTGATTGTTCAAGGTGGAATGTTTGTTCTTCGCCCTAATTGGAAATAATGCATTCCTTGCCCTAGAAAGTTATGCCTCTACTATCCCTGTGCAACACCAAACCTAACCAATCGAATATTCCCTACGATCAAGACTATCAAGACTAAATTACTATTACAGATTTTAATTGATATATTCTTCAGAACTTATCTTCTTCCAGTACAAAAAACGATCCTTATACGGTAAGGGGCGAACCCATGGAGCATCATGCAAAATTCTCGTGGACCGCGACTCCTTCATCCATTCCCGTCATCCTTAGGTAAGAATATATAGTTAGTTATCGAATGTAGGGTCTATCATAACAATATTAAGCTCAAGAATGATACTAAGACCGAATGCCACTAAGTTACCACGCGGTCTGTGTCCATCTCGATCCAGAAAATGTTAAATACTGTTGATACAATGACAAGCTTGGTTTGACTGTTTTGAATCAAATGTAATTCCTTAGATATAAGTAGCTGAAACAAAGAATTCCTAAGTAGAATAAAATTGGGTGAGTAAAGGACCAACTATATTAACTTGATATCTATAGGTAGTACATTTTTTCTATCTACTAGCGTGATGAAATGAGGAATCAGTCATTATCCATAGATTAAATCTGCTCCAAATTTGGGTATGATATTCTATGGAACAAAACGTGAACATTGATATAGAGGTACTATCCATAAAATTGTATCGATCGTCAAGTCGCTATCTCCGCGAGAACCCATTTTGGGACCTCAGGCGGACAATCCCATCCACTCAGATAGTCGACTTTGGGGACATTACTGCCTGCTGGTTTTGCATAAATAGCCGAGATATAGGCCACCGTTTGTCCTTTCAGAATGGTATGTTCCAAGGTTGGAATAACCGTCCTGCTCTCCATCACGTTCGAGTTTGCATCGGCCTCTATAAGCGTGCCTCTTCGTTGTGAATCTGGTTCCAAAGCACGGATGCCAACTGCTCCTTTTGATACTGCAAATGCGCCTTGGTCACCTCTAGACCAACCATCCTGCGTACGAGCGTCATAGTTATTGAGGTATCGCGGGAATGTACCCTCCAGAATGTTTGGATCATAAGGGTCTAGATACCTTCCATCAACTGCCCGGGTGTTGGCTATCGCAAAAGAGCCATCCGCCGTCATAACCTCTCGACCAGCTTCAATACGATGGACTCGAAGATGCCAATTTGGTGCAGCCTGCACAGGAGGTATTAGAATGGTCTTGACTTTAATATCTGGGAATGGTTTCCAATTTGAAACAAGGACAGGCAGCCCCTCTCTCTCTTCCAGAGCAGAATAATCGCTCAAGCGGCGGGCTTTCCAAAACTCGCCGCCGTCATCGGAGAATCCAAGCTGGGATGCCAGAGCGTATTGCCCAAGCGTAAAATAACTTGGAGATACGGAATAGCCAAATGCACTGCTGTACGCAAAGGCCCCATACTTTGCATGTGTACCTTTCATTGGGTAACCACATGCCTGGCCGGATGATAGAAGAAAGTGGTGGCTTCCTAGGGAGCTAGTTCGTGAAAGCACATTAGCAAAATTCTCTCCAGTATCTAGGAAGTATTCTCAAGCAATAACTTATGATTGCATACCTGATGATATGTTTCGGCTCCTTGATTGCCTTTAATATAGGTAGCGACTCTGGAAGGGGCATCTCCTCGGATGTCCAGAAGGGATGACTTTGCGGCACAGCTAAGCAAATGAATGCAACGCATGCCCAGTACTTATACTCTGTCGTTAGTCTTGAAGAATATCCCACAGTGTACCGAGTGGTGCGTTCCTTACTGGGCTTCCGGGGCTATTGTAACTCTCGGCCATATACATATTGGGATAGGAGTAACCAATTGTCAGCGTACCACTGGAGGACCATATCTGGGGCTGGCTCTGCCACCATCGAAAGTGGCGAAGAACAATACCCTTCACCATTCCCCATGTTAAAGGGGCAGGAAGCTCAACATCTGCGTACGCCAGGGCACCCCAGAAGCTTACTACCGCAAACCGGTAAATCATGCTTCGACCGAAGGGGATGGCACGACCTGTGCGCATTGTTATTTATTGACCGTTCACCATTTTGGTATCTAGAGATGCATTGGTAATTATGGAGTAGGTAATACCTTCTTCGTCAAAGTAATGGACTAGATCGAGGGCTAGAAGGCGTGCACGTTCTTTGAACTCTTTTGCTCTGTCTGGGTCCTCCGCTCCTGCCAATTTGGCGTATATGAGCTGAAGAAACTGAATTGCGAAGCTAGAAGAGTAGTAATCCATTTCTAGTCAAGGTTTGATTAGCATCAGGTGCCCAGGAAAACATCCAGAGAGAAATAGCTTGCGTACGATGAATGCCCTCCGGACCATCATTGGACCAGCCCCCGCTGCGATAGAAGCCTTCCAGATGCTTGATATCTTGTTGCAATTTTTCCTCTGAGTATTTGCCATTATTCATCTTCAATCCCAAGTTGGCAAAAACCCTAAACCAGAGCCAATTTGTGTTCGGCATCCTGCAAACAAATATAATTAGCTCATCTTAGTCATGCAAACTAATAGCACGGTAGTGAACTCAAGGGAGCCGTACTCCTTAGTGTTGATTGAGTTACCCAACCACTGTTCTACATTCCTCTTGTCTTCTTCTGAGATACTTTGCCAAAATTGAGGCGCAATCGCAAATGCCACCCCAAGTGGACACATTTCGACCATTCTCTGGTCGTTGTCACGGGGGTTTCCCCAATATTCTGGACTTTGAGGGTCCATCCCAGCCTTGATACCTTCAATCCATGCGTCCGTGTGTGCGTAGCTTCCTCCGCCTGCAAGAAGAAATGCTAGACCCCAGAGGGGCCGACATATACCCTCAACGTCGGCGGCTGTTTGATCAAATCTGACTCCAGTTCCGCCAGGGACGCGCACTCGGGCTTTAGCTGGAGAAAAGAAAGGTTGAAGGGGATCGAGCAATGTTCGTAAGAGTTGCTGTACCGACTCACGGTCAGAAAGTTGGACTTTTGCGAAGGGATGCAGGTCCCCATATCCAAGAGTGAGGGGCACCGGGGTAGTCATAGTGACTGATTGCAATCTGAGCCAAATTTATTTTTCAACTTAGTTGAGTGCAATGAGTAAAGTGGAAGTTGATAAAATCTTTTGTTTAGAATGGTACCTAGACCATACTACCATTAGGTTCGCAAGATTTGAGCGTAGTCATACACGAAGTCCCTGGATACAAAAAATATCAAGGCGAATACGAGATGTATAGGATGAAAAAACACTACTCAGTAGAAAAGGAATCCCGGCTCATTTAATCTCTTATTGAGTTGCTGGAAGCCACGGGTAAATAATATCAAGCACGTGTTCATACGACTGAAGAAATAACCGTGAGCCCTCACAATCCACAATCCGTACGGTTGTGGCGAAGATGAAGCTTGTTTCCGAGTGAAGAAACAGACTTCAAGTGCTCATGGTTATTTGTGTTTGCAGTAAGTCATCTATGTATGAACACAAACACCAGTTTTCGAAAAGGACAAACAAAAAAATCCAAATCTGTTATGAGTCCTTATCCAGTCCACTGTATCGATTTACTGACGGAATAATTTGATGCTTCCACGTAGCCGATGACCATGCAGGGCTTTGACCAGCATGGGTTTTTATCCGTGAATCAAAAGACACATCCAATACCCGACGGCTAAGTTATGGTATTCTCTAGTAACTAACTAACAAGTTAACTTAATGATCATGCGAGTTGGTTTCATAAAATGGGACAGGCTAACCCATATCCGGGCCTGTTGACGCCTAAGCAAGAATGTATGTTCCTTCCATGACTCAGGACAATTGTCAACTGGTCAGCATCATATTTCTGAATCCCATACCTAGTTTCTACCCATCACTTCTAGTTCACAAACTTTGTATATGAGCTAGCTGACTGCTGACAGCTTCACAGCGACTGCGGCGGAGACATATGTGGATGATTGGAGAAGATGATGAGTTTTTTTTCTGCCTAAACCACCGGTATGTCTGCGGGGTACGCAGATCTCATGAAGAGGTAGGTAGTTTATCAAATGGTGCCTCATTGCATTATTATGGCTGTATCGAACATTTTCTTGTCTCCTGCTATATGCTCACGATGCCACATTGATTCCTTGTCAGTTACATACGCTCACCGAACAACCTCTTCGATGTCAATATTGGTTGTCATCGACTTCAATCGTTTGCTAGTCAAGCCACTGATTAGCGGTCCACCATAAGATCTCCTACTGTGTAAACTTATCACTGGACAGTCAACTGGGGGTCTTCCGTGGGGCCGAACCCCCAACTTTTGATTTCCTATGGTGGTAGGTGGGTATCGGCAAATTTCAAGATTTGGGTCAGGACCATCAGGTACGCCATGGAATCGAGGGCCTTGTCTAGTGTGAACCCCGCGCTCGTCCTTTACACAATCTGGAGGATTTAATCGTCGGATATCTAATCCGTCGCTCTACCGATACACCTACTGTTCAACACTGACTTTCTTCTTTGCCAGGGAGACTAAGCCCTTCTTTCTCCACCTCTTGGATATTTTTGGTAATTACCTATGCGAAAGCACTAAATATTCGGTCAGCTGTTGAGTACCTAGTTAAGTACTCAATGCGCAGTAAATAACCAATGAATATTGATGACGACAGGGATACTAGTTTTGAAACTTCATGCTGAGCAGCCGGTCCTTACTATCTGGGTATAGGGCTTACCTATGGGCCATCTCCCCGCGATTCCTTTATTTAGATATCCTGGGACTTTGTAACTTATCAGCCACCTGCGTACCCCGGGCACTAAGTTTCACAATTCGGGGCTTATATCATGTCTTTCTCATGCGATATAAAGATAGATACAATGCCTCGATCGCGATTCAATCAGCAGTAGCGAAGGTCTAGAGATGCTCTAGCATCGAACAGAGTTGGGACGGACAGTCTCAAGGCCCATAACCACCCTATACAAGCATATAAGCATACCATAGGTAGGAACACACAGCTTTAGATATAAGAACTTTGTGGTGCCAGTAGAAAAGCTTGATTTTACGGCCTGTGCACTGGATATTACCTAGCTAGCCCCGAGAATCCTAAAATAGAACGGCGACTATCAAGTCTGTATAAGCGATCATGATGGATGGTTGATCATCCTGGCAAATAAGAAAACTGTTCCTGTAGGGGAGTGTTTCAAGATTGACAAGGTACAAGATGTCTCATGGTCTGCGAAGTTGGCCCCATATCACTTTCTGGGGGGGGTATGTTAGAGGTTTGGTACATACACAATAGACAAACAATGTTGTTCATCTGACCTTGGGGGCGAGGCTGAGGTTACTTGGATGGTGAGGACGATTACAGAAGGCTCGTTCTTCCTGAAAATGGTAACATGAAATCGGAATATAAAATGGGATCAAATTCCAGTCGAAACAATCATCTTTTTCAAACCATCAGTCTGTAGTACACGCTCCTTCAAGCATATCCGCACATCCAAACACACAAACCTTTTTCAATATGAAGTTCATAATAGCTCTCTCAGCCATGGCCGGGCTTGTCCCCGTTGCCCTAACCGCTCCTTCGCGGCTTCACCTCCGCAGCGGCGACACCCAAGAAGTGAACGTCATGATCCAACAAGTCAAGTCAACCTCCGAAACCGACATTGCTGTCGTCAGCAAGGATACCTCGGACATTCTCGGATACTCCTGCTCCAGCACCCTCAACTCCGGTGCCTTTGCCAATCTCCCCATCACCGCTGACATAGACGAAAATGGTGCTGGTACTCTGACCGTGGGCTCCATAACCTACAGAGTCCATGAAGATCGTGATACCTCTGGCGGTATCGTATGCGCTCGCATCTATAATGATGGCGAGAGTTTCTTGGACTGTGCTGTACCGGTGCCGTCGTCCTTGAATCTGGCGCCTATTGGTAATCAGGATGCGACCTGCTTCAACAGTGGGGTTATTCCTATGTTGCAGAGCGTGTACAAGTCCATGCTTGCCCAACAAGCCCCGCCTGCAACTGCCAACCTGACGCGTAGGGATTTGTCGTCATCAAGGCCTGCCTTAGACGAACGTCAATGCGGTTTCTGGTCTGATGCCAGCCAGATCGTTGGGGATGGCAACCCTCACCAGAACTACTATGCCAACCAACTCTCTGTAAGTAGCTAACGCTCATTCCATTCAAAGTGATCAAGGATGACAGAAGCTAATGATATATTTATATAGGAAAATATGAACTGCGGTGTAAGAAGCTGCAGCGTCGGCCAAACCCAAAGTGTATCCTACACGATTGGCTGGACTGCCAGTGCAGCAGCATCCCAATGGCTCACTGGCGGTTTCTCCGTGAGCGCAAGCTGGACGACCGGAAACTCATACAACTGCAACGGGAATCCCGGTGACACCGTTTGTGTCTGGTACAACACCGCCCATACTGCCTACACTTGCGAGAATGGTATGTATAATACCTGCACTGGATTCAGTGGTAATGGCGACCACTTTGTCATGTTCTCTCCCAACGCGGGTAATGTGGGTGGTGGTTATTACTGTGTTATTGGTACTTGCCGTAGCCAAGGAGAGGGTTACTGGAATTATGATGGTCCTGCTGGTGGTCCTCGGGACTAAGGGACCGATCCTCGATGGAGTAGTTTGATGACGTGTTTGATCACCTGGGAGTATGATGACGGTGGATATCTCTGGTTCTATGATCGTTGCACTTGTTTGTGGTATTTGTTCGTTGTATTGAATGCATTATTTGACGAAGTATTTGCCCGAAGATACTAGCTAGTCAAGAAGGAATATAACCGGGGATGAGATATCAGCCCTGCCATCTTGCTAGTCTATCCTTCAGCTTATTTGGTTCTCAAGTTTTAGAAGATAACATATACATTCGTCATTCAATATTAAGTTTCATTAACCATATAACTCCCTACCCAATCGCTTCAAAACATAATGATCACGGTAATTCTTGCAGGCCATGATGCCCAGACAACTCAGCATACGGCGTCGTCTGCGGACTGTGGATATAATGATCTGGATAAGGAACAAAATGCGCCTTTTCTGCTTGGTTATTGTTATTGTTGCTGATAAAGGATTGTTGTTGTGGACTCAGTTGACTTCCCGGCAACTCGCTAAGTTGCGCAGAGGATTTATTCGCATTCCTGTTGCGCCACCAAAAGAATATTCCCATGCCTAGAAGTGCGACAACACCTATAACCGCACCCACGGCAATACCGGCAATCGCACCACTGCTTAGACCAGATGAAGAAACTGCCGTGCTCAAAGGCGTGGCTATTTGTGGTGCGGCCGATGTAATAGTTGCGGCCGATGTGAGAGTTGTGGCTGATGTGGTGGTTGCGGACGATGCGGTAGTTGTGGAAGAAGTAGCAGCTGTTGTTGATATAGACGAAGATGTTGTCGAAGTCGAAGTCGATATTGTAGTTGAAGATGAAGATGATGTGGTCGCCGTAGCAGCTGCTGCTAACGACGAAGACCAAGCTGCAGCAGCACTCTGACCCCAAGTCGTGGGGCTTTGCGATGTGTTATGAGCGACATTGAAGAAACAGCTGAGATACAGGACTGTGCTGCCATCATCCAAGTTGAATTGGCCGTAGTATGATTGGTCAAGGATGTTTAGGTCGACGGTTATGGTGCCGTTGGCTGGAACGGATGTGTTGTATCCTATGAAGTCAAATGTCAATCAATATACCTTCTAGTTGGGGAAAATCCAAGTGGAAAGAACGAAAGAGGGGCCAAAGAACATACCCATAGCCCATGGCTTTCCGTCGAGATAATACCATAACGACAAGTACGGATTTATTTTATTGTGAGATGTTGTTTCGAAGCTGACCTCGACTGAATCGCGATAATTGTAATTCAATGTGACATCTTGCGAGTTTGGCGGAGGATATATGAATTGGCCAGACATTTTGCTGTGACAGAGTCAACCCGGATATTCGAGGTCTTCAGGCGACAATGTGAAGGCACACCGTCTGGATGCCCAAATATCGTAACAGAAACAATCGACTCTGTCCTTTTCTCCCCGCAGAAGAAAATGCAAAAGAAGAATACACAACAAGGAAAGCGAAGAACAAAAGCTGTGTGGCTTGCTCGAGGCAGTCCAGGATTACAGGGATGATTTACACAGATTTACATAGATTTACACAGACACGCCGAGTCATCAACGCTAGAATGACTTAAAAAGTCTATCATAGTAGCTGAACACTAAGAAGAACGCCTCAGATGGACTTAATTGACTTGAAAGCGGCTACTGCTTAACGGATACAGAGCGCTTTAGGGCTAGCTCAGCGTGCTAAATCCAACCCTTTAGCCTGACAGGGTTAATCCCAGGCCCACTAGATGACACTAACTCAAGATCGTTTTAAGTTGAGGGTCAGAATACGCAGGTACTGGAGATGTGCTGTCAGCCTGTCAGGGGGTTTTAGTTAACTTAACCTTTACGAAGCATTTGTCATAAGGGTTTGGAGGCGCAGTGAGTGATACAGATTATGAGACTCTAGGACCTCGAGTTGATAAACATTCAGAAAACTAGTGATGCCTGTTGGAGTATATGAATGGCACCCTTTACTTGATTTATGGAGATGATTGTTCTACACGGCCGTTATAGTGTGGGGGCCGTTTTTGTGAAGGCCTACTTGTGGGTGGTTCCGTGTTCGTTCTATTGTAACCTATTTTTCATCTAGGTACGACTTTATATGCGACAAATTAACCGCCGATACGATAAATTTCAACGTAAACCTAAGATCCTTGAAGGTTCCTTACAATAACACCGGATCATATACCCTTGACATGCATGAAATTATCGATCTCGTGCAAACCACATGTTCCATCTGAAACACTCAGTACGTATAAGACGAGCGTGGGTTACCGTACGCTGTTATCGTGACTCCCTCCGGGATGTAAACATCAGCCACTTGCTTCGTCGCGATATCCTTAATTTTGATTTTCAACTTTCAGTCTTGATGGATGGAAAAGTCCGTAAACACGGTTCGATGTTGATTAATAAATTGAGTTTGTTAACTAGTTAACTACGTAGTTAAGTTAAGACCAACACGAATAACTAATGAACGATTGGTTCCGAAGTGTCAAAATCTTAATATAAAGCCAAGCCTCAGTAAGAAGACAAAAAGTAAGCACTAACTCACTATAGCATTGAAATTGACGCGCGCCAGTTACGCTGCTGAAAATTGGCAGGTGATTCGGTGAACTATCGAAATCTTAAATTCTGCGCCATACTTGATTAGATTTCATTCTGGAATTTGT